>NC_056746.1:952605823-952979774 GCF_019279795.1 Protopterus annectens | reverse complement strand
TTTGTGAGATATATAAAATTTTGTGTATGGACCCCCACCTTCAGAAGAGAAAAAAATAAATTTATTTTAAAAAGTCTTCTTTTTGCAGAAGAGCATAGAGAAAGGAAAAATATATCAGCCTAAAATGAAAGCGAAGAGGTGATCAGATCATTCTGTGTCATTTCATCTGATGGAGAAAGTATCTCTGGAAAGTCTTCTACATGCTGTGACTTCAGTTAGCACTGATTGCACTCTGAGGAGAAGATCTGGTAGCTAAGAGTGTTCTAGGTATCTCAAAATCATTCACTTTTGGCGAAGTCTGTTAGGTAAACCAGGTCATTGCAGAATGTGGATTGTGGCCGGATGATGCCAGCTTTTATCAAGGACCAAACAGAATTAGGTGTCCATGCCTTTCCCTCTATTACCAGGGTGGCTAGAGAAGAACCATTGCCTTTCACATCTATTTCTCCTACCATGGACCCTGTTTTTGCACCTGGAGTTTGAGTCCATAGTGAACCTACTGCTTCAGCAACAATGCTTACTGGTAAATTACTGGCGACTTCCTTGGTTCTAATGCCTTCAGTGGTACCAGAGACATCTAGGCATGAAGTCATCAACATCAAATCCCTGAGTCAGCACCTCCCGCTTTGCTGCCAGTCTTGATGTCACTGATGTCAGTGCTTGAGCCTTTTACCAACCACTGTTGGTGCTGTGGCTTTGTTTTAGATTCCATTATCTTTGATGCCAACTGGGGTACTGATAGTTCTGGTGCTGTAATGTCAGTTTCTCGGACACTAGAGCAAGTTCCATCATAACCCATTCAGTTGTTGGATCTCTCTGAGGCAGAGTGAACAAGAGGAAAAGATATGTTCAGCTTTTGTGATCAGTTTCACAAGCCCACAACATTTCTTTACAATTAAGCACAAATGAGCTAAAAACATATTTATTTATTGCATTTGTTTACCGGGAAAGTCCACTGGGCCCAAAAGAGCCCATTTGCAGTGGAGGCCCAGGGAGAAAGCTCCGACAACAACATTGATATAGAAAATATTAAACATTAATTGATACAAAAGTAGATACAGTGTTACAGATAGTGATTACAGTAATATATACAGAATATATACATAAAAGAAGGAATTTTGTTGGTTGCCAGATGAATTAGATCAGAGAAGTATAAACAGAAAGATATTAATCAGCATTATATGGTCAAAAAAAAAAAAATACCTACCATTTGATCAACACTATGATAAAGAAGGCTACTTTGGTCATAGAGGCTTCTCTAACAAATGCTGTTCTAGAGGCAGAGATGACTGACAAAATCAGGGGTACTCTGGTCCTTCCCCAGGGAAGTAGCAGGAGTAACACCTCTGAAGATATGCCTTGCTATCCATCTCTGAAGGCACTTGTCATTTATTTATCCCTCCACTTGTTTGTATGCCTGGCTATAATGCAAGCAAGTGGGTCAGGGAAATATCCATTAGCATTTCCATACTCTTACATCACCCAGGTTGCTGTTTCTTCCTCAGACATTCTACCTGACAAAAGACTGGAGAGAAACCCAAGAGGTCTTGCTAGACCAGAGCATGTCCAGTGTTTATGATTTTTTTTTTTTAGTCCCCAAGAAGACAACAGACCTTGGGCTAGTACTCTGCCTCAGTGCATTAAATATTTTTGTACACAAACTTCTGGAAAGTCGAGGTGCAGTTAATCCTTCAGTACCTTCAGGAATGGGACTGGATTCGCATTGAAATTTTGGGACATTGACCATGTACATAATTGTCAGGGCTTCCAGGAAATTCCTGCATTTCTGTGTAGAAACCATCATTACCAATTCAGAACGCTGCCTTTTGGCCTCACCTCAGACTCTCCACCCCTGGGTATTTACAAAATGTACGGCTGTTGTTGCTATTCAGCTGAGACAAATTTAAGCCTTTCCACATGTATGTCTGTAGTTGCATATCAGCTGCGACTGTGCTGAATTTAAGGCATTCCATACCTCAATGACTGTCTTCTTGTCTCCACTACGATGGAATCATTGAGATGGGCAAGGGATTACGTGCTCTAATTGTGTCTGACATTGGAATCCCACCGGAAACTCACCGTTGGAACTATCACAGACACTGCTATTCATAGGTTGTCATCTGAACATGGTCATAAGACTAGCCAATTTCTCTCTCCAGTTTGCTTTCTCCATTCTACTTTATCAGCAAATGCCACCATCAAGATTGAGCCTCAAAGTACTTGTTCTCATGGCAGCTACATTTCATCTGGTGCACTTAGCCAGCTTTTACATGAGATTTCTATAGTGCATTCTTCAAGTTTGGTGGTTTAATTTGGAAAGACCCATGAATCAACCCATTTACGTCTCAAAGACCTGTTGCATGCACCTTCAACATTGGCTTCAGTGGCCCAGATTGGACAGGGGATGTCCATTTAGTCAGTCATGCCACATCATTGTGGTCACCACTGACACATCTGGTCTGGGAAGGAGGGCCAATGTTTAGGGCAGACAGTCCATGGGACTTTGACTTGGCACAAGGTCTTTCTACACATCAGTATTTAAGAAATGAGAGCAGTTCCTTGTGTTGCAATTCTCTCAGGACCATCTTCCTTAAAGTTCAATTACTATCCACACTGAGTATGACAACAGTATGGTGCAGCATCAAGCAGTAGTGAAACAAGATCCTGTTCCATTTGTCAAGAAATCATAAAGCTGTGAGAATGTGCAATGCAATCACAATACTTTCTTGTGGCAATGCACATTTCTGGCCAAGCCAGTTCTTTAGTAGAAAGACTCAGCGGATGTCTCCTGATGCTTCACAAGAGGTCTGTAATTCTGTCTGCAGCACAGATGATCTTCCAGCTTGGGGGAAGCCTTGCTGTGACCTGCATGCATCCCCATCCAACACTAAAGGCATAACCTTCTTTTCCCTCATCCCTTCAAAAGTTCAGACACCCCAGGACTTTCTAGTTCCTCCTTGGCCAATGAGCTTACTTTAAACTTTTCCCCCTTCCCACTAATCATGAGATTTATACAGCAAGTCATGATTTGCGAGGATAGACTTTTTCTCATACCCTCCTTTTGGCTTCAAGAAGTATGGTTCCTTCTTCTTTCGGCTGATTTAACTCAAAAGACCCTGGTTTTGCATCATCCCCCCCCAGGTATGCACACTTAACAAGATTCCCCTGGACTCCCATTTCCACTAGCTAATCACATGGATCCAATATTGTCTTTTCTGTCCACCTCAAACTGTGGGTTAATGGAGCCAAGGGTGGCACTTCAGACTGTTAATTCTGAAGCTGTAACTCCACTCTCACAATGCCCTGCATTGCTAAGTCTTCCCAGATCTCATTTGCCACTCTTCAATGTCAAATGTATTTTCCAAAGCCCCCTTAGAGATACGTGCTTTATTATATAATTCTACTGTTTATCTGCATTTATCTGGCTAGGATTGTAATTGTGTAGCGTTTTTTTTCTTGAGTGAGTGTGTGTGTGGCTAGATTTTAATAGCTACCCTTTGGGTAATTGGCTGCTCCATGTGATTCAGCACTCAACCAGTCGCTATCTCTCTTTTTAGTGTGCCTTTCTCCTTTTTGGGACTTCTCGCTGTTGTGTCTGACTACTTGTTGAATAGTTATCAGATTATTTACATTTTGCTGTTTTCTTGTAGGTTTTGCTGCAAGCCTTCAAATGTTTTTGAATCTTCTAGTGTGCTTTGCCCAAAGCAAGTTAAATGTATTCATCAATCAGATCAAATTCTGGATGGTAATGAGTCTATGTTAAGTTGTCTATCTCGCCTTCATTCTTGCTGGATGGGTTCGGAGCCGACCTCGGCTCCGACTCGGCCACTCTAAAGCTCGAGAGTTGGTTCCACCGGCTCGAGGCTCCCCTTATATCCCACAATGCTAGGCGATAGTTACCTCAGATCTCGTTTGCCGCTACAGCTTCGAGGTTGGTTGTTCTACCGGTTCCTGGTGAGTTTAAGCTTTTTCTATTAAAAGTTACTCTGTTTCCCCCTTTTTTTAGTTTAATTATGTCTAAAGAAGCAAAGGTCTCCGGATTCAAGAAGTGTGATGCGTGCTGTCAGAAAATGTCTCTGACAGATGCTCACACTTCTTGTGTCTATTGTCTGGGGCCTTTGCACCTGCAGGACTCCTGTGCTGTCTGCCATGGCTTCAGCCCCAGGGTCCTGCAGGAAAGGAAAAACAAGCTCATATTGAGAGGCTTGTTGAAGCCTGAGGATTCCCTGTCTGTCTCAACAGGGAAGCCCTCCAAGGCATCGAGGTCATCGGCTCCGGCTTCTGAGCCGAGACCTCAAGTTGTTCAACCTTTGCCTTTATCGGCTCCGGCTGGAGCCGATAAGTCTCAGTCCACAGTTTCTGTGGCTTCCTCGGCTCCGGCCGGAGCCAAGGTTATCGAGGTACCCGTGTCGGCTCCGACAAGATCTTCGGAGCCGGCAACCAGAAAGAGGTCTAGGTCACCTTCTCTTGGCTCCGTTCATTCGGCTCCAGGATCTCCCCTGCTGTCTGAACGGAGCCAAAGGTCTCATTCCTCTAGGTCATCGAGGTTGTCCGATCATGACCTTCAGAGGGTGGTGAGTCGACTACTCAAGTCTGAGGCACTAGCCCAGATGCTTCAGAGCCCGACTCATCAGTCGGTGCCTGTCCCCGTCCATCAACTCCTTCCTCCTTCGACTCTTTTGAGCTCGGACCCGCGTCGTGTCGGAACCGAGACTGTGGTTGCCTCGAGCCGAGACAATTGTCTTCGGCTCCGTCGGCTCCGTTTTCTTCCATGGAGGAATCTCGGCGCCGGACTTCCCTCGTCGGCTCCGAGGGGGTGAGTGGCATCGGACCCTTGTCCGACCCCCCTCTCCCTCTCGGTGCTTCGGCGCTGGTGAGTTCGGCTCCGACATCGGCCTCGAGCCATCACTGTCGGTGCCGAGGGGGTCCTTACCTCCTCGGGCGGGGACCTCTGGCTCTGCCTGACGGGGTGCTGAGGTCATGCGGAGTGTGTTAGAGCCTGGCTCTACTCCACAGTCGGCTCCGTCAGCCCCTCCCTCTATGCTGCCTCAGGGTAAGTCGACTCACTCCCTCATCCCTGACCGCAGAGAGCCAACTCCTCAGGAGCTCCCTTTGGGATTTCATCCTCTTCCGAGGCCTCTCCTGATTTGGCAGAAGAGCCCCTCGGAAGAGGAAGTGCAAGAGGAAGCACATTGACTCACCTGAGTCTATCACGCCGGACACAGATCTGGATGATTCTGAGGGTTCCCCGTTCCCCTTCTGAAGATGTCTCATTTGCAGACATTCTGGAGATCCTTAAACAGAGGGAAATTGGCCAGCCCTCAACCCTTCGGAGGACGAATCTGTGTATCTTGAGGCGTTTGGCTCTCGTCCTTCCACCTCCTGGGTGTCCCCCTTGACCCCCTCATGCAGGTGGTTGCAAAAGGCATGCACCGCTCCTGATTCAGTGGACCCCACTCCCAGGAGACCCTCCAAATTCATCACAGCTCCATCAGACAAGGAATTTTTATCAAAAGGAGTCTCTGTGGATGCTATGGTGGTTGCTGCCGCCACAAAGAAGGAACTGGCTGATCCTTCAGTGCCTGTCCATCCACCTAACAAGGAATCTAGGTCCATGGATAGGTGCGGAAGCGGATGTTCTCCTCAGCGACATTTACTATGCTCGCTGAATTACCTGTGCCATTTCACTCGTCTTCAAAGAGACTTGATCAAAGAAGCGAGTGAAATGCTGAAGGACCCTACAGCTGCGGGTTTCAAGAGAAAATGAACACGCAGCTGGCTATCCTTAATTCTATTTCCAACTCCTCCATGCCTCCTCTCTTATGCGGCCGATGGAGCGAGCAGAGCAGCAGGAACAGGGTGGCCTTACGTAGGCACGCCTGGATGCGGCTATGCAATTTTATGGAACCTTTCAAGACGTCTTTCACGAACTCCCTTTTGATGGATCATCTCTTTTGGTCCACAAGTGAAAGAAACCCTGACTAGGTGCGAGACTGATGGCAAGACCCTTTCTGCCGCCGGAGTCCGTTTTCTACTCCTTCTAGGCCTTACCCCAAAGGCCAGAAGGGGAAAGATGTGGTTCCGTAAACAATCCCAAGGGACTTCGCCTGACGACAGAGTCGGTTCCCCGCCAGAGGCAGAGGGGAACAACAATGGTAGACGTTGCCCTAGAGGCAGAGGGGTCCGCAGAACCAGGGCAATCGAGAAACGTTCTCCGAGAAGCCCTTTCAGCATCCCTGAGGTGTTGCCCGCCTGCCCACCTTCGGAGGGAGTCGGGAAGATTGTCACTGTACCCAGAAGCCTGGCTATCCTTGACACAAGACAAATGGGTACAGTCCATCATTTCCGAAGGTTATTCTATTCCCTTTCTTCGTTTTCCAAATCAGTCAAAAAAATCCCTTCCAGATGTTCCACCCGCTCAAAGGGATCTTGCAGCTTTGGAAATTTCAAAACTGCTTGCAAAAAGAGCTATTCAGCCAGTGCCAGCAGACCAACTAGGATCCGGAATCTACTCAAGGTTCTTTTTAGTTCCAAAGAAAACAGGGGACTGGAGACCAATTTTGGACCTCAGTATCTTGAACAGATCAGTCAAGAAAACAAGATTTCGGATGGTCACGCTGCAATCCATTCTTCCCCTATTGGGAAAAGGAAACTGGATGTGCTCTATAGACCTTCAGGACGCGTACTATCACATAAAAATGAACAGACGCTCCAGAAGATTCCTCCGCTTCAGGCTGGGAACCAGTCATTTTCAATTCAGGGCCCTGCCCTTTGGTCTCACCACTGCCCCCCGGGTGTTTACCAAATGCATGGCAGTGGTAGCTTCTCACCTGAGACGACAAGGATTCCAGGTGTTTCCATATTTGGACGACTGGCTCCTCACAGCTCCCACCAAGTATCTCCTTCTGATGGCCAGAGATTACACTTTTCGCGTCTGTCAAAGACTGGGTATCTCAATAAATTGCGAAAAGTCTATTTTGTCGGCTTGTCGTACTATTACCTACATAGGCGCAAAATTAGATACTGTAAACATGTCTGCAACACTAACGAACCAAAGGATATCAGACATTCAAAAATTGGTATCACTACTTCTCAACAACAACAGAGCCAAAGCCAGGTTAGTTCTAAAGGTGTTGGGAATCATGGCAGTGGCCATACCCCTCCTTCCATTGGCCAGATACCACATGCGGATCCTTCAGTGGATGCTCTTTTCTCAATGGTCATACCAGGAACTTCCAATGTCTCACACCATTATGATCACGCAAGCGTGCAAAAAGCATCTCATGTGGTGGATGTCTTCCCCCCAGCTCCTGTTGGGGAGACCATTTGTTCCATCTCCTCCGGTTGCTACTCTGACAACGGATGCCTCCCTGATCGGGTGGGGGGGGCATTATCAGGGCAGGACAGTCCAGGGCACATGGCAACCAAACGAATGCCACTTGCACATAAATGTTCTGGAGATGAGAGCAGTGCTTTTAGCGTTGCAAGCCCTTCAACACTCTCTTCCCTTGGGAACGATTGCAATCCAGACAGACAATATGTCTGTAGTGTGGTACATCAACAAACAAGGCGGAACCAGATCATACCCCGTGTGTCGAGAAGCACTCAGACTGTGGCAATGGGCGATTTCTTCACAGCGTTTTCTGATAGCAACGCACATCCCGGGAAGTCCAATCACATTGCGGACAAGTTGAGCAGAGCTATTCTCATGCCTCACGAGTGGTCTCTGAAAGACTCTGTAGTGAGAGAGATTTTTCTCAAGTGGGGTCAGCCTTGCTGCGATCTTTTTGCTACTCCCCAAAACAGCAAGTGCAGAGAATACTTCACTCTATTCCCTTACCAGGCCAACCCAGCAGGGACGCTAGTCCAAGTTTGGCCCCGGGGACTTCTGTATGCATTTCCTCCTTTCCCACTGATCTCTCAAGTAATACAGAAAGCTATCGCTCAGAAGGCCTCATTGATCCTCATTGCTCCTTACTGGCCTCGACAAGTGTGGTTCCCCTTTCTGCATCGATTTCTTGTGGAGCGACCGTGGAATCTGGACCTAGTTCCAGATCTTTTGATCCATCAGTCGGGTCAGTTTCATCGCTCCCTCCCCTCTCTGAACCTCACTGCTTGGTTCCTCCACTTCCAACCATAGCCAGGCTTCCTCAATTATCTCACTCTGTTAGAGATATTTTGATAGCTTCCCATAAATCTTCCACTCAAAAGATTTATTTGAGTAAATGGAAACGATTTTCATATTGGGCACAAGGAAAGGACGTAGATCCTTTCACCGCTTCCATCCAACTAGTCCTCGATTTTCTTGCTGAACTCTTCCATGCAGGTTCATCTCCATCTACTCTTAAGGTTCAATTGGCAGCTATTTCTAATTTCCATGTGGGTATTTCTGAATCTGCCCTAATGTCCCACAAACTCTGCAAAGCCTTTTTGAAAGGAGTTTTTCTTCTCAGACCTCCTGTAAGAAATCCTCCTTCTCCTTGGGACCTAAATTTAGTTCTTGCTTCTTTGATTCTTTCCCCTTTCGAACCTGCAGCTTCATGTTCCTTAAAGTTATTATCATGGAAAACTCTCTTTCTGGTGGCTATCACATCAGCTAGAAGAATTTCAGAACTTCAAGCACTCAGTTGTCGTTCTCCTTACCTTGTGTTCCATAAGGACAGAGTTTCCTTACGAACTAACCCGTCCTTTTTGCCTAAGGTGGTTTCAACATCAAATCTAAACCAATGCATTGACCTCCCTGTTTTTTTCCCGGAATATTCAAATAGGTCTGAACAAAAATTACACTGTCTGGATGTTCATCGTCAATTAAGGTACTACTTGGACAGGACAAACAATTCAGAAAATCTGATCAGCTGTTTGTCTCCTATGCGGAAAGCAGAAAGGGACTTCCAGTTTCAAAGGTATCTTTATCCAGATGGCTAACATCTCTGATTACCCTTGTTTATGAGATTAGACACAAAAACTGCCTAATAAGCCTAAAGCCCATTCCACCAGAGCTTTGGCTACTTCTCTAGCCTTCCAAGACAGACTGCCTATTGACACCATTTGTGCAGCGGCTACTTGGGCTACTCCTCACACTTTTATTTCCCATTATAAGTTGGATTTAGCTTCTAGGCATAGAGCTAATTTTGGTTCCACTGTTCTCAGGAGTCTGTTCCGTTAGGCCACCCGGGACAAGGTGCTAGGACGGTCCCATCCAGCAAGAATGAAGGCGAGATAGACAACTTAACATATAGAAGTTATGTTCTTACCATAACGTTCCATGTTAGTTGTCTTCTTCTCGCCTTCTCCTTCCGCCCCCCCCTCCTCCCCCCTGGCTTGGCCAGCCCTAGAGGAGTTGTGATCGTGACCTCTCTTTCTACCACCTCTTTCTTAACTATATGCTATTATGCATATTTCTTGTTTCAGGATGTAGGTCACCCTTCTTCTTCCTGTTGTTAGAGGTGGATTCTGTTTTTTACAGTTATACTGTTTCTGTTATAAGCTGGGGTTAGCTTACAAACGAGATCTGAGGTAACTATCGCCTAGCATTGTGGGATATAAGGGGAGCCTCGAGCCGGTGGAACCAACTCTCGAGCTTTAGAGTGGCCGAGTCGGAGCCGAGGTCGGCTCCGAACCCATCCAGCAAGAAGAAGGCGAGAAGAAGACAACTAACATGGAACGTTATGGTAAGAACATAACTTCTATTTTCCACCTCTGCTGAGGAAGAATGACAGGATGTGCTCAGTAGACAACAAAGATGCTTACTACTTCATAAAGATAGCAAGACATTCCAGGAGATTCTTGCAGTTCTGGCTGGAAGCCGCTCACTACCAGTTTAGAGCACTGCCCTTTGCCCTCAGCACTTCTCTCTATGTGTTTACCAAATGCATGACAGTGGTGGCAACTGAGCTCAGGCTGCATGGATTCTGGGTGTTTCTGCACCTTGACAACTGGATCCTTACTGTGACTTCAATGGCATCGTTAGTTCAGGTAAAAGACTCCTTGCTATATTTGTATCTTTCCTTGAGTATTAACTTAGACTAATCCAATCTAGAACCCATCCAAGTTCTGGAGTTTATAGGCCGCCATCCGGGCACGACCAGTCAGATTGCCAAACTCACTCTCTCAAGGTCATCATCTCTTTGTCTTCGAGCTCATCAAACATTTCTGCTTCAAAGGCCTCCAACCTTTCTAGTTCTCCATCTTCTTATCTTGATGGCCACTGTCATATCAGTATCTCCCGTGCCGTGACCATGTTCTACATGAGGGTTTTTAGTGAACTCTTTCAGTCCAGTAGTCTGTGATTTATCGAGTACATTTCTCCATCTTACAGTTATTTATTGTTGTCAGATCTGGTGTTGGCTGATGACCGACCATGTCTCCTTAGGACATCCGTTTGATGTTAGGTAGTCAAATCTCGCCTACATTCTTACCTGTGGGTTCGGAGCTGAACCGCTGCTCCGACTCGGCCATACTCTAGCTCAAAGTCTTCAATTGGCTCATGGCTAAGAGGTATCCCATGCTGCAATGTGCCTATCCCTCAGATTTTGTTTGCCACTCGTACAGCTCTGACGTGGTCTTGCTCTTGGCAGTGGCTAAGTACAATTTTTCTACTATTTGTTCGATTTAGTAGCTCCAAAAGCTATTTTAATAGCTAGTGTGTGTGTTTTGCTTCTAACCGGTTCAATTGAACTTTTCTGGTATCCCGTTTCCCTTGGTGTTTACGGGCTAGTCCCGTTTCGGTTAGTGGACCTAGTCCTCCCCTGTTTTTTTTTTTTTTTTTTTGTTCTTGTTCTTGTTGTGTAGCAGGTTAATCCCCTTTGTCAGCGGGTTCCTTGTGGTGTGACTGTTTGTTGTTCCCCTGTTTTTACCTGAGCTAGGCCCATTTAACTTAGAGGACCTAGTCCTCCCTGTGGTTACCTTGTGGTCTCTAGGCTGTTTGAGTTAGAGGCTCTAGTTTCCCATGCTCCTTTGATTTCTGTGGTGAAGGTGCCCCTACCGTTTTCCCCTGAGTGTGTTTTTGCCTTAACATGTCTAAGGAGTCTAAAGAGCACAGGCCTTCGGGCTTCAAAAAGTATGTTAAATGTAACAACAAGATGTCTTTGATGGATGGGCACTCTGTGTGCATGTATTGCTTGCGGGCTATTCATTTACAGGAATACTGCTTGTCCTGTCACGCTTTTGTGTTTGTATGTGAGCTTGCAGCAAATAAGATCTGGGGGATAGGCGCATTGCAGCATGGGATACCTCTTAGCCACGAGCCAACTGAAGACTTCGAGCTAGAGTATGGCCGAGTCGGAGCCGAACCCACGGGTAAGAATGTGAGGCGAGATGGACTACATACATCGAACGTTATGGTGAGTACATAACTTCTTGTTCTAGCTCATGGCCATAATGACTACCCTTCTGGAGTGAGGGGCATTACAGGGAAATATGGTCCAAGCTACCAGATCCTAATCAAAGGCCCATCTGTGCATCACTATTTTGGAGGTGAGGGCAGTCCTCCTGACATTGCAGGCTTTCAATCTGCCTCCCCAAAGGTGTGATTTCATTCCAGACCAACAATATGGCATTGGTCTGGTGCATTAATGACCAAGGGGGACTTCAACCTAGCCCGTGTGTTGAGAGGTCATGTTGGTGTGGCAGTAGACAATGTCCTCTCAGGGCTTTCTTGTAGCAACACACACATCCCCAGGAAAATCCCAATATTATAGTGGACAAACTGTGCAGGAGCATTTTGTTGCCTCATGGGTGTTCTCTCATTCCCTCAGTGGCTGCTCATACTTTCGGGGGACTACCTTGGTGCAACCTGTTTGCAGCTCCTTACAACATGAAATGCAGCAGCTTCCCTGCTCTATCCCCCAATGGGACAGTCATTGAGGGATGCTGTAGTCCAAGTTTGGTGGTCCCCCAGATCTCCTCTATGCATACCCTTTTACAGCCTTGATAGTAAAGTTTTTACAGAATGTAGCTCATTGCAGGGTGACCATAATCCTCATATCTCTTTTCTGGCCTGGACAAGTTTGGTTCCTGTGGCCTCATCTAGTGCACCCTGTTAAGATTCTAAATCCAGTACCACATCTAATTTTCCATCCTTCAGGCAGCCTCAGCCAAATATAAAATCCCCTCCACGTCTAATGATGGCCAGAGATCCTAAACTGTCTGTCAGAGCTGTGCATATACTTTCTTAATCTCAGAAGGCCTCCACCAGAAAGAGTTATGGTAGGAAGTGGAAAAGATTTACTATCTGGGCCATATCAAAGGGCTTAGACCTATTTTCACTCATCATCATCAACCCCCTTTTTACCCATTTTCTACATGGGGTCAGGGTGTAGTTTTAAGTGTCACCATCTCAATTCAGTGCCACACTACTGCCTTCTTCGACACTCATGCCTGACTGTGACAGGTCTTCTGTCATAAATCCATCCACCTCTTTGCTAGATGCCCTCGTTTCCTCTTGCCTTCTTCCTGTCTATCCCAAATCTTCTTCACCAGATTGTCTTCTGCTTTTCTGCACATGTGTAAGAGATAAGCTGACACTGTTGGGGAGACCAGTTGGCATCATGTTTAACGTCTTTACCTCCCATCTACGAGTTTTAATCCTGACCTCCAGCCAATGCCTGTTTGGAGTTTGCATGCTCTCCCTCTGTATCTGAGGTTTCTCCCACCTCCAAAAACATGCTGTTTCCATCTCAAACTTACCAGAGCTATGGGCAGTAGCACAGACTCATCATGGTGCTCTATGGGGAAAGAGTTGTATAGACCAACCACTTTGGGCTTCAGCTGTGGTGCACAGTATCCTCAAGTTAGGTGAACATGGATCACAGACTGCTCGCAGGAGCAGGGCTACCCACTTGATGGTATAAAATATGGCTCTAGGTGAATCAGTGTATTTCCACTGCTTTAGATGTGATTTTGGATTCTGTAGCTGAACTTTTCCAGTCTGGGGGCTAGCTATTATTAAGGCTCTGCTGGTGGCCAATTTCACTCTCCATGTTTGTCAGGATCATCTTCCCATAGCTTCCATAAGGTTATCTAAAGATTTTTGAAAGATACCTTTCATCTACGACCTAAAGAGACCCAGTTCCACTTTGGGATCTATCGCTGTTTTTACAAGCCTTAACGAGGGCACCCTTTCGATCTGCTGCCTTTGTGGATTTAAAGTTTTTTATGGAGGAAAGTTAATTGTGATAACTTCCACCGGGTGAGTCTCCAAGCTTCAAGCTTTGGCTTCTAGTCCCCCTTATCTCATTTTTCACAAGAACATGGTTTCACTGTGCACTGTTTGTCTTTTGGCATTTTCCCGGTTAGGGGTCACCACAGTGGAACTCTGGTCTGCTAATGATTGGCAGTGGATTTCTATGGTTCCAAGTTGCCAGCCCAATGTCCAACCTTCAAAGAAGGCACACCCATGCACGCACACACCTACCTGCATGTTTTTAAATGTCACTCTTCTGAGGGGAGGATATGCCAAGGTGGCCTCGGAGTCAGTCTATTCATTTACCAGAATTCTTTCCAAATGTTTGTAATAAGGTTGAATACATACTTTACTCCCTGGACTTTCATAGTCAGTTTAGATTTTATTTAGACAGGACCAAAACCTACAGAGAATCAGACCAGCTATTTGAGTCTCTCTCCGAGGCTAAACTCAGGAAACCAAATTTTAAGGTCCCTCAGTCTAGATGGTTTTCTGACTGCATATCTTTGTATATACCGTATTAATGGTTTATCCTTACTTTCCGAACCAAAAGCTTACTCTATCAAGGCAGTATCTACTTACACAGCTTTCTTTTGTTACCCTTCTTTTGAAGATATTTACTCAGCAGCTACTTTGTTAAACACTCCCATTTGAGTCCTATTACAAGCTTGATATCAGTCCAGATCTAGGGCTTCTTTTGGCTGCACCATTTTGGTTAATATACTCTGCTATTACCAACTAGTTAGTGTGGCTAGGGACTCTGTCCCACAGGTTGAGGTGGACAGAAAAGACAACATCAAATACAAAAGTTATGTACTTACCATTATTCTAGATCTGTGTTGTCTTCTTCTGTCAATCTCAACCATCCCTCCAAATATCCTGCTACCAAACTGTAACCAATATCTGTGGTTCTTTGTGAAACTTGCAGCCCTGCTTGAAGTCTTTGGCCCTTGTTTCCACTGGTGACATATTGGGTGTAAGTTACATATTGGAGGGGCAAACTTAATCTGAGGAGACTTAGGAACGCAGATCGTTCATTATATAACGTGAGTTGAAGCCTCAGGGTCAAGAGTCTGAAGTTTCAGCCTTGGATCCAATTCCACATGTTGAGATGGATGGAACAAAACATGGATCTAGTACTTTGGTAAATACATAACTTTCATTTATTTCACTTCCCATTAGTGGCCTGGGACCAGTCATATCCTCCCAAAGTGGTCAGATTCTTACAGCATCCCAGAAATTCTCTCCAAGAAAAGTTTATAAAAGCAAATGGGTAAAGTTTTGATGTGGGGAATGAAATATGGTATCAACCCATTCACAGAGTCTGTTCCTTCTAGCAGTATTAACACTACACCTCTAACCTTTATAGATACTGTCAATAAAGCTAGAGATATAATGGCAAGCTAGTCTCCTTCTTATTTCTAGTCTTGTCTGAAGCCTTCGACAGATTGGCACAGCAAACTTCTACTTCAAATGTCCTCACTAGGTCCATCTCAGTCCATTCTTCTATGGATCAAAACCTACCTATCTGATAAGTATCTTTCAGTAAAATGGCACTCCTCTCTCTCTCTCTCTCTCTCTCTCTCCATACCTCCCAGTCACCACCTGTATAACACAAGGCTTTGTCCTTGGTCCCCTCCTGTTTAACATTCTCACTAACACTGTCCACACATCCACAAAACAGGTCTCCCTAATAAAATACACAGGTGGCTCCACACTCAGATGCACATCTGACAACATGGCTCATCTGCAAAAGATTACTTAGGAAGTTTTAACATGCACTGAAACATGTATTTGTAACTCCCAACTCATGCTCAACACAAAACAAGATAAACTGCTTCTTTTCCCCAAATCCCTCTCATCAAAAAAAAAAAACAATTTGAAATCCTCTCTCTTAATAATACAGCCACTGAAGTCACTTTTCATTGCAAATTAAAAGGGATTATAGTGGATGATGATCTTAAATTTGATCTGCATATACAACATTGTATAAGAAAAGACCAAAAACTAAGAGTGCATTACAGAGACAAAAACGTTATGACCAATGCAACTAAAACTAAGTTACCATTACTTATCTCCTGCCCTCACTACTTTACATCACTCCCATGCTTACTAACCTCCAAACATCACAAAAATCAAGACTTGAACAATGCTAAAATGGCTACACTTGCCACAAATACCCAGCACTATATAGCACTAAAAGCCTAAATTGGTTAGAAATACCCCATCAGCTAGCATATACAGACACCTTCTTACTATCTATAAAATTATCCAGCATCCATCTGTTCGTTCATCACTAAATACCATTCTACACAACTATATTCCCAATCAATCATTACAATCCAATGAACAAAACAACTCCTCTCTGGCCACATACCTATAAAATCTTATGGGCATGGTCTGTATTCATAACATGTTGCTAAGGCATTGGAACAACTTACATATATCCATCAGGTGAATACCATCTCTTGATTCCTTTAAAATCATTTTGAATGACTTCCTTGCCAATATCTGGCTTTATTTCTCTTTGACTCCAGTATAAACAGTATCCCTAAATATGTACAAGTAACTATTCATACATTACACCTCCTTACTCTCCCTACTTCACTCACTTCTTTACTTCTATCAATTTCTCTCCCCCTGGCTATCCAAATATGCCATAGCTCATTTTTTTTCTCTCACTTCATATTGCAATTCCTGTTTGTATTATACCAGCTTATCTTTAATTTCTGTATAAACTAGGTAACATTTTTCAAAATATTAAGTCATTGTCATGTACAAATTCTTGACCAATGTTTTCACATTATGTCTAATTTGGGGTCTACTTCAGAAGATCGACAGACTATTTGATCGACATTCATTTGGCCGACAACCAGTATTCAAGGCACTTAACAGGGATTTGCCCCCCTCCCCAATGTTGTGTGACCCTGAAGTTGATATTTATAGTTAGGGGGTGTGTGTGGGGCAAAGCCCCCCACCTATTGTAATTTAAAATGTGTAGTTTGTCTTGTATTTTCATGCTGTGCCCCCCACACCCCCCCCAACTATATATAACAACTCCAGGGTCGCACGACATTGGGGAGGGGGGGCAAATTCCTGTTAAGTGCCTTGAATACTGGTTGTCAACCAAATGAGTTGTTGAACAAATGAATTTCGATCAAATGGTCTGTCAATCTTCTGAAGTAGACCCCTAATTTGGCATAGTTATTTAAACTGTAGATGTATTTGTATTATTTTTGAAGACTGTAAAATTATTGTTCTTAAAATGTTTTTGTAATACTTTGGAGCTTTTCTCCCCAGACCTCTGCTGAAAATGGGCCCCTACCCAGTCGGACTTTCCCAGTAATCAACTGTCAATAAGCAAATACAATCTCATTCAGGCCAGATCATGGTTTAAGCCAGAAAATGGAGAAAAGGCCTTCTCTAAGTTATGGCTTGACCTCTGCGAAAACCTCTCAAATGAAGTTAAAAATTGCTCTGAAAGAATGCCTACATCAGGATGCCAAGTGTACTACTTCCTTGATAAGGGTTACAATCTCTACTTTCAACAATTATAGTTGGCCAAGACTACTTACGTTTTATATCATTCAATTGTCTTTCTGTATTACTGGGCGTTATCTTTCAATTTCCTGCAAAAATATTTTGTATGTACTGTAAATATGTATGATGCTTGTATATAATTTATCTATAGCACATTTCTAATGCTTTATGTGCCTTCTTGTGTTACTACTACTACTACTGCCCTTACATTGTACTGATTTGTTTTGTACTTTTCTGCCTGGGTTGTGACTGAAAAGGGTCAGTAGTCCAGCTCACCCACCTGGTAATCAGATTGTAAACTACATAAATAAAAACAGTAGTTTTCAAATTAAAATGTGTTTTTGAAAACAAAATTAGATTTAATCCCAATAACTGCATATAAGTTACCGTTTTATAGTATGATCTTACAATAGTCATAAACAATCACCTTAAGATCAGTACTGTCCACTGAAAAATGAGCTGGGAATACTGTTGCAAAATACTTCCTTAAATCATGTTTATTAATACAAACTTTACTTGGTAATACACTCTAACAGTTGGGAGGAAAATTAGTACAGCTGTTATTCTGAATTCTGTGTGCTATTTGATTAAGTTTTTTCAGTGGGGTAAACTTCAGTAAATAAATGAATCAAAAACTTCTCTGTTGAAATTGTCATCACTACTAATAATTATTGAGGCTCTAATAAATAGATCTCAGTATGTTTAGTTTCATGTAGGTTAGATGTTGACTTTTGAAATGTCGGTAGTTAACAAAAGTGTTTTTCCCATATAAATTGCTTTCAAAAATCGTAGTGTCACTGCAAGTTTAATATAAATATCTCAACAGTTAACTTCAGACCCTGAATCACTGATGATGGATTTAAGAAAATTAATGCTAATGTTTTAGTCACTAAGAAATATGTCTGTGCCTCCTTCCCATATATAAAAACAAGTTATCTATGTATCTTTTGTAAAATTTAACCAGTTTAAATTGAGGGTGATTGAATAGAACATCATATTCCCATCAAGATAGAATGGCTAAGTTTCTTGAATCTGCATAATTAGTTTTTTTTACCCATTAACAAATGCACTATGTGGGAGACATGAAGTATGCATCTTAAGGCAGTTGGCCAAGAGAAGGTTGTACATTGTGCTCTGAGTGCACTATTTATTGCCTCTGATCTGTATTGTGGCTAAAAATTGTCTTTGGGCCAGTCCACCTAGCCAATTACCAAACAGTAAGTAAATGAAATAATTTTTTTACAACTAGAATTTCCTGAACTCTCTCCTGTTCCTCCTGATGTTCATCATATTGATCAATGCTGCAGTAGCCTTAGCTGCAAGGGTCATATCCTGCCAAGGATATAACAGCTAGCCAACTTCCAAAGCTTCAGGGGACCTTCCACATGCCCAAACCTTTAGTCAGTTCATGCTGAATTGGCTAAAAAAAGCAGGTTTGGGCACAAAGCCATACAAATCTTTCCTGATGTTGAAGAGAGGTGGACTTTTGAGAATTTACTGTTGGCTTCTGCTCTTCCTCTGCTGGGCAGATAAGTTCCCTTTGGGGAAAAAAATTCCACGTTAAAAAAGTATAGATGTTATGTTGTCCCATGTCACCTTTGTTCTTGCTGGTTGGGTTCGGATCCGATCCTTGGCTCTGACTCGGCTGATAATACAGTAGCCTGAGAGCTTTTACGGGCGTGAGGCTACCCCTTATCCCAAGATGCCTAGCGGCAGCTACTCAGATCTCATTTGCTGCTTGCAGCGTCAAGATTGCACCATACTGGCTCAGGCTAAGTACTTTGTTTTTTCTAGTTACTTGCTAATTTTTGGTAAATTTACTGATTATATTGACTCGTTAGTGTGTGCATCTTTCTTCGTCAGTCTAACAACTCCTTTCTCTGCTCTTTCTGGTGTTTTTGGCCGTCATTTTTCTTTCAGGCCTGCTTTCCCCTTAGAGCCCGTTTAAGTTACAGGGTTCTTCCCTTTCCTTACCCCTTCTCTGGGATTGGCATTTAAGTTAGAGGCTCTCCCATCGGGGGAGTTGCCATTTAAGTTAGAGGCTCTCCCCTTTCCTTCTTCTTCCTTTCAAAAAAAAAAGAGAAAAAAAAAAAAGAAAATAATTTTAAGGTTTTTCTTTTGTGGTCATCAGCTGTTTGCTTTTACTTGTTGTTGGCTGTTTTTCTCTGTCTAAGGGTCAAAAGAGTCGAAAAATGTGGTTCCGAAAATCCCACAGATCTTCGCCTGACACACATGGTGACTTTTCCCCCAGGGGCAACAATGGAAGACACCGCCCTCGCGGCAGAGGGGGTCCTCAACAGCAGGGCGACAGAGATACTTTCTCTGCTAGACCCTTCCAGTCCCTTATTGGTTCTGATGACCGCTCTGATCTCCTCGATGTCTCAGTCTGTCGAGGGGTCTGGGTGCTGAAGCTCTCTCGCTGGCTCTGAGGGAGGAAGTGGCATCGGACCTTTGTCCGACCACACTCTCCCTCTCGGAGCTTCGACACACTTGAGCTCGGCTCCTACATCAGCCTCAGAGCCTTCGCTCCTGGTTCGTAGGGGAGCCGTAGGCTCCTTCGACTCGGGACCATGGCGCCTTCGAGGTGATGAGTGTGCTGTCTTGTGAGACTGCTCCACCCTTGGCTCCATTGGCTCCTTCTCCCTCAGTGCCTGTGCCTGCATTTGTCCCTCCTCCTGGCAAGCATAGAGAACCTGTGCCCCAGGATGCCTCACTGTATGAACCCACGTCTTCCAAAACCTCCCCGATCATTCAGAGGAGGTCCCTCAGAAGAAGAAGTGTAAGAGGAAGTATCTAGACTCCCTTGAGTCTATCACTTCGGATACGGACTTGGATAAGTTGGAAGGGTCCCCACGATCCTCCTCTGAGGATGTCCCCTTTTCAGACATCTTCGAAATCCTTAGACAGAAGGGTGGCTGGAAGTCCCTAGCCCCTTCTGAGGATGAGTCCGTATACCTGGACGCATTTGGTTCCTGACCCTCGTGTCTTCGCCTTCCGATTTTGTCTGTAGTGAGTCGAAAGGCATGAAGCTCTCCAGAAACCATGGAACCTGTTCTGAGGAGACCTAACAAATTTATTACAGCTCCAGAAGATAAGTGTTTTTTTTCCAAGGGAGTCCCTGTTGATGCCATGATGGTGGCAGTAGCCACCAAGAAGGAACTTGTGGAAACGTCTTTATCTGTCCAGCCGCCGAACAAAGAGTCTCGTATGATGGACAGGTATGAGAAGCCTATGTTTTCTTCAGTGACTTTTACTCCCAGATTGCTAAATTACTTGTCACACTTCACTCGACTTCAGAGGGATCTCCTGAAGGAGCTAGGAGAAACCCTGCAAGATCTTACAGCTGAAGGAGTTGCAAACAGGGCAGCTTCCCAGCTTGTAACCTTGACCTCCGTAGTAAACTCCTCCATGAGGCTCATTTCTTAAGCGGCAGATGGAGCAAGTAGGGCTGCAGGTACCGGAGTAGATTTACATAGACACTCCTGGATGCACCTTTGTCAATTTGCGGAACCCTTTAAATCTTGATTTACCAACACCCCCTTTGATGGCTTGTCCTTGTTTGGACCTCAGGTAGAAGAGACTCTAACCAGGTGTGAACAGGATGGCAAGACTCTGTCCGTTTTTCCACTACATCTAGACTGTATCCCTCCTGAAGGGAGGCCCAGCTGTCCACCTCTGGAGGCAGTCGGGGGCTGACTGATCACTGTTCCAAGCAGCCTGGCAATCTATCACGAGAGAAACACGGGTACTGTCGATTATATTCAGAGGTTACAAAATTCCCTTTTCTCAATCCCCCTCAAAAGACAAACGTTCTGTCCCAGACATTACACCCAGTCTTTGGGATCATGCAAAACTAGAGGTTCAAATATTGCTAGAAAAAAGAGCCATCCAGGAAGTCCCCGCAGACCAAATCGGATCTGGAAACTTACTCAAGGTTCTTTTTAGTTTCAAAAAAGACAGGGAACTGGAGACCAATCTTGGATCTCAGCAAGCTAAACCAAGCTGTATAAAAGACAAAGTTCAGGATGGTGACACTGCAGTCAATTCTTCCCTTCTTGGGTCAGGACAATAGGATGTGCTCAGTAGATCTCCAGAACGCATACTACCATATAAAAATGGGCAGGCAATCCAGGGGATTCCTACGTTTCCTGCTAGGAGCCAGTCATTATCAATTCAGGGCCCTGCCCTTTGGGCTCACCACAGCCCCCAGGGTGTTTATCAAGAGTATGGCAGTGGTCACGGCTCTCCTGAGGCATCTAGGATTCCAGGTGTTTCCATATCTAGATGACTGGCTCCCCACTGCTATCACCAAGCATCAACAAATCAAGGCACAGGACTACACAATCCAAACTTGTTCCCAGTTAGGCATCACAATAAACTATGAAAAATCTGCCTTGTTGCCTTGTCAGTCTATTACCTTTATAGGGGCAGACTTAGATAGCAAAACTGCCTCTAGACAGGGTGTCAGCCATTCGTCAACAAGTTTCTTTTTTCATAAACAAGACGAGAGTTCAGACAAGACAAGTTTTACAAGTACTGGGCTCAATGGCTGCAGCTATTAAGCAGCTATTATGCTAGTTCCTTTAACACTCTTCCACATGCAGATTCTACAGTGGCTTCTTCTCGCTCCGTCTTTCCAGGAATTGCCAATGTCACACATGATCTTGATCACGGAATCTTGCAAAAAGTACCTACTATGGTGGTTGGTTGGTCTCCCCAGGTGACTCTGGGCAGACACTTTCTAGACACACATCTGGTAGCCACAGTGACCACGCATGCTTCTCAGATAGGGTGGGGGGCATTATCTGGGACGGACTGTCCAAGGAATGTGGCAACCTCACGAGTACCATTTGCACTTCAGTGTTCTGGAGATGATAGCAGTGCTTGCTTCTGGCGTTGCAAGCACTTCAAGACTCTCTACCTACAGGGACCATTGTAATCCAGACAGACAATATGTCTGGTATGGTACGTCAACAAGCACGTCGGAACCAGATCCTACCCCTTGTGTCGGGAGGCACTTCGAGTATGGCAATGGGCACAGTCCCGGAAAATCCAACGTGATAGCGGACAGGCTCAGCAGGGCTATCCTCATGCCTCACGAGTGGTCTCTGAAGCAAGACGTTGCAGACTTGATTTCCCACAAATTGGGCCAGCCATGTTGTGATCTTTTTGACACTCCCCTAAACAACAAATGCAGCAGCTACTTCGCCCTAGTTCCCCCTCCGGTTAAGTCAACCCAGGCATGCACTTGTTCACAACTGACCTCCGGGGCCACTGTATGCCTTTCCACCGTTCCCTCTTATTCCAAAGGTACTTCAGAAAGCAAAATTGTTGGGTTGCAAACTCATCCTCATTGCTCCTTACTGGCCTCGTCAGATATGGTTTCCGTTTCTTCGCCATCACCTTCAACTGGAGCCCTGGATACTGGACCCAGTTCCGGGCCTCCTTACTCATCGGTCAGGCGGGCTTCAACTTTCCCTTCCAACTCTCAAGGTGACTGCTTGGTTACTCCACTTCCAGTCTTACAAATATTTCCCCTGCTGTATAACACTTACTAGTGTCCTCCCACAAGTCCACTAATAGGAGGATTTACACTAGCAAATGGAAGAGGTTCTCTTACTGGGCCAAAAGTAATAACATTGATCCTTTTATGGCTCCTGTTCACAAGATTCTTGACTGTCTGGCCGAAACCTTCAAAAAAGGGGTAGCTGCAGCTACTATTAAGGTCCAACTGACTGCCATCTCCAATTTTCATGTAGGAGACTTGGGTTCAAACATTATGTCCCATAAGTTGTGCAGGGCATTCTTATGGGGTACAACACTTCTACGGCTCCCGGTAAAAGAACCTCCCCGGACCTAAACTTGGTTTTAGCTTCAATGATTCTGCTCCCTTTTGAACCAGCAGCATCTTGCCCCTTGAAGTTTCTATCTTGGAAAACCCTCTTCTTGGTTGCTATAACCTCAGCTAGACGGGTTTCTGAATTACATGCATTGTCTGTTTGCCCAGTGTACCTCATGTTTCACAAAGATAGCCTGTCTCTAAGGACCAATCCTTCCTTCTTGCCAAAGGTTTGTTCTGAGTATAACTTAAATCAGTCCATTGAGCTTCCTGTGTTCTTCCTCGATTATGGTGACAAGGCAGAGTATAGATTACACCAATTGGATGTTCATAGACAATTACGTTTTTATTTACACAGGACCAAAGACCTTACAAAATCAGACCAATTGTTCATATCCTTTGCTGACAATAAGCAAGGTTATCCAGTTGCTAAAGTGACTTTATCAAAATGGCTATGTCAGACACAATCACTTATTCATATGGTTTGCATAAAAGGACGCTTCCTGGAAGACCCAGAGGACATTCAACCAGGGCCTTAGTCACCTCTCTTGCCTTCCAAGCTAAATTGCCTTTAGATTCAATCTGTGCAGCAGCAACATGGGCAAATCCTCATACCTTTATCTCTCATTACAAAGTGGATGTGGTCTCCCAGTATAGGGCATCCTTTGGTTCCACGGTCCTGAAGAGTTTGTTCCAGTGAGCCACCTGAGAGCCAAGTGCTGGGGACGCGGTCCCAACCAGCAAGAATGAAGGCGAGATGGGACAGCATAACATAAAGAAGTTATGTACCTACCATAAAGTTCCATGTTTGTTGTCCTTCATCTCACCTTCCTTCTTGCGTCCCCCCTGCCTTCCCCCTTCCTGGAGGTTCGAGAGGCATTCTTTATTGGTTACACTGGCTGAGTTTCCTGCTGACATACCAGTTGGTTAACCATACTTTGTCTTTTCTTCTTTCCTTCCTACCTTGGTGTAAGAGCTTAGTAAAAAAATAGTTTTTCTTACCACATGTCTAGTGTGGCTATTAAAAATGAGATCTGGGTAGCTGCCACTAGGCATGTTGGGATAAGGGTTAGTCTCGAGCCAGTAAAAGGTCTCGCGTTACTGCATAACGCCCGAGTCTGAGCCGAGGATCGGCTCCAAACCCAACCAACAAGAAGGAAGGCGAGATGGAGGACAACAAACATGGAACGTTATGATAGGTACATAACTTTTTTTTTTATTCTACTTTCCTACTTAGGAAAGTTATTTTTAAGTGAAGAATTTTTGTTTTAATGGCCTATCATGAGGCTTAACTGCAGTTTTAAATGGTAGCACACTTTTTTCCTCTTAGTTTAAAAGGTGTATAAAGTAGTTAAAAACTTTTTTTTCTGTTGAGAAATTGTATTTATTTTACCTTTTAGGAGCTGGCAAAGTGATTTATAGTGCTTTTACTATGTTTTTGTGTGAAAAAAGTGACTTTTAAAGACTTTAAATTTTCACTAACTTAAGCTACCTGCTTGTTTTCCCCGGGAAAGTGGCACCATGTTTGGCTTGACCATGGAACAGTCTACCAGTACCATGGTCGGTCCTCCTTCCCGTCACATAAATAAATAATAAAAAGTTAGTCAAATAGGATTTTCCACCACCACCACAGGCTAGCAACTTGCCTCAGCCACAGGTGGGTGACTGACGTTACCAAAACTGGTTTCTCAGACCACCATCTTTTACCCTTGCTCCCTGTGGTGTAACACCTACAGCCACTATAGATTGGAGGTTAGCCATGTCTTCTGTGGTGCTTGGGATCCCCTCACTGGGCAAGAGAGCCACTTTTGTTGGTCATGACACACACAACAGGGAAGACTTCCTTGTTTGGTTAGATGGTTCTGCCCATCCATGAGGAAGCTTCTGCTGCCATTAGTAACACTGTTGGCCCATTTTCCTGTCAAAAACCAACAAAAATCTAAACACATATGTATTCTTCCTCAAAATTCATTAGACAGCAGTAGTTTACTGGGTCTTGCTCAGGGTTTAATTCTGGCTACTGACCCTTCTTATAATGTGGTTTCCGGTAAAATGAAGAGAAATGCCTCTTTTCCTGAAGAAATTCAGGATTCTAAGTCTAGACATCACGATGAAGGGACAAATACAGGGTCTTCTCAGTTTTATTATTTAGACTCAGGGGAGAGCTCAGTTTCTTATTCTCCCTATGGGGCTGTCTCTTACTCTGAAACTATTTCCAGAATGTGCCAGTGTTTTCAGTGGGAGAACACTGAGGTTTCTCAGTCCCAGGAAATATTATAAGTTGTTATTTCAGTTCAGTCAGAAGCCTGCTGCCCCTAAAAATGCAGATAGAATGTGTAGAATAACAAGTGTGGTGTACCTTTAAGAAGCATTTCTAATGTGTG
This sequence comes from Protopterus annectens, assembly GCF_019279795.1. Classification (NCBI taxonomy): domain Eukaryota; kingdom Metazoa; phylum Chordata; order Ceratodontiformes; family Protopteridae; genus Protopterus; species Protopterus annectens. The sequence continues at coordinate 952,954,828 of NC_056746.1, read as the reverse complement.
TGTGTGTGTGTGTGTGTGTGTGTGTGTGTGTGTGTGTGTGTGCGCGCGCATGTAAATACCAAGCACGTGTTATCTTCAGTACCATTTTGAAGGTACAGCCAGTGTAGTAACATCTATGTGCATGATAGCTAGTTTGTTTATACATTAAAGTTACTTAGCTTTGTTTATGATGTGTTTGTATATATGTGTTTGTATATAGCAAAGCTGCTTGAACAAGAACCCACAACATTCGTCTGTTTCTTCCTGACCTGGCAAGCGACATAGTGTCAGAACCGGGATGGTGAAGACTACTCTTCAGAGCCACGAGGTGCAGAGGTAACGATGAAGGCAAACTAAGTGAACTGAGCACAAGAAAGGGCCAGAAGCAAGCTAATGGTAAAGAAAATACAGACAAGAGCTTTATTTATTAAAAGAAAGGAGCATTACAAGGGCACAGAATGTATTACTAAGCAAACGAATAACACAAATGTTTACTAAGCAAAAAAAAGCTCATTAATCAAAATGTTTGAAACAAGGTTATTTGATAAAACAAGCATGTTTAAAGTAAAATGAGCATGTCTAGAGTTAAAATGAGCACAAGAAAAATATAATGAGTATAAAAATAGATTAAATGAGGGAAAACAAATATAGCAGAAGGGGCAGAAATTGGTAGATTGAGCATAAATAAAACAAGGCAACTGCATGTGTTTTGGCATAAATTACTACACATTGATTGAAGCCTCGAGTAGCATAGCTAGAGTCATTCAAAGTGTGTAAAAGTGCTTACAGTGTGTGTTTATTACTGTGAACTTATTCTGAAGAGTTTGTTGTGTGCAAAGTGCAAATATTTCATGAAGTGCAGTGAAGTACAGCCATTTTGAAAAGTTTCTTGTGCATGGGTGTGCCCATTCACAGAGTGCTACATTGGAATGTGTTTCTTACACTGCAGAGAATATTTGGCAGACTGCAGCCATTTTGGGAAATTTCAATGTGCTGTGTACTCTTATTTGCAAAGTGCAGTTATTTCAAAGCGTTTCTCACTCTGAGTTTCTTCCTCCCAGTTCATTCGCAAAGTATAATTGCTTCAAAACAGTTTATTCGCAAATTGAAATTACTTTGAAATAGTTTATTCTAAAGTACAGTAGCTTCGAAATGTTACTTGCCCTCAGTTTCTGTTGCCCAGTTTATTCACACTATGAAGTTATTCGAAAGGTTTCTTAAAATAATGATAAATTACTTTTACAGTCAAATAATTTCAGGATAAATGGCTCGTACAGTAAAATAATTTCAAGAGAATATTTGGGCAAGTGTATGATATATTTATACAAGCAGTTTATTATGATAAAGATGTATGCACCAGGGCATTCATTTTGCTAAACCTAGCAGAGTCAGAGGCCATTGAAAGGGAGCATTCATGTGTATATGCACCAGCAGTCAATGAAGGTGAAGGAGATACTTGTAGTATTATTGTGCAGGCTGAATTAAGGGAAGGAGTCAAAGAGGAAGCTAGCAAGTACGGCTGGTGCAAGCCAACCAAGCTAGTCAGACCAAATGAAAAAAACGCCAGCACCACTGATGAAAGCCATGTAATGAAACCGGTCTAGTTTTTCAGCTTAATAAAGCTCTTACAGTTCTCTCAAGTCATTACTGGTGCTGGCGTTTTTTTCATTTGGTCTGAATTAAGGGAAGAACCCGAGGGTTTGAAGAGCAAATTCAGAGAAATGTGTGGATACAGACAGCAAAAGGTTTTGACCGGATTGGTCAAGTAACGAGTATATGTGCAAAGCCGAGGTCCTATTTTGTTAAATCCGAGGATGTGGAGTACAGGAAAAATCGCTGACATCTTCTTCCTGTAGCAGAACTGATATCACAGCATTGTTCCTATGATAAAGACTCTAACTCTCCGAGCAATCCAGATGATATTCCTGTCCAAGAACATGTCTTGACTCCTGATACTGTTCCAGCAGACGGTCCCAATGTTCCTAAGATTGAACAGTCAGCAGGGATAAAGTACAGTTTTGTACCTACCATAAATGTAGATGTTAGAGTGTATACACTGCTGCAGTCATTACACTTGGGTTATCCTGCCGTCAGACGGTTCCCCAGTCGGCGTGAGTTCCAAAGTCCTGGTCCGGCGTCGGTTGCTGTCACCTCCTCCCTGACGTCAGTGCGACAAGGGTATATAAGATGCAGCCGACACCATTTTCTTCAGTTTTTCTTGCCCCAGATGTCAGGTGCCTCTATATATGTAGGCAATTCCAATTGCTAATAAAACATACATAAGAAAAGCAAAAAAACAACTTACAGCTACCAGCAAATACTCCCCATAGGTAGTAAGGGTAGAAGACTTAGGTACGTACCAGCCAGTAAGAGGGGAAGGAGGGAGGGTAACCTGGACTACAGCAGTGTATACACTCGAACATCTACATTTATGGTAGGTACAAAACTATACTATGTTCATCGTGTTACACTGCTGCAGTCATTACACTTGGGTAGAATCCCAAAGCTGAGGTAGGGTGGCTGGTTCTATAAGGCATTAGGGGTGGCTATAAGGCCCTGCAGCACTGCAGTGTCGAAGCCAGCTCTGGATTTAGAGTATAGAGGCAGATGGTAATGCTTGGTGAAGGTATGTACAGAACTCCAAGTTGCTGCTTCCAAAATATCCTTGGTAGGTACTCCCCCTGAGGTAGGCAGTTGAAGTGGCTGCTGCCCTGGTGGAGTGAGATCTAATGCTGCTAGGTACAGGTTTTCCATGGTATGTGTAGCAGAAACGTATACAATGTCCTATCCATTTTGAAATAGTCTGTTTTGAAATGGCTTTTCCCTGTGCTCCCGCAGCATATGCTACCAATAATTGCTCAGATTTTCTCAAAGCTTTGGTTTTGTCCAAGTAGAAGTGTAACTGCCTGTGAATGTCCAAAGAGTGCAGTAGACTCTCCCCTTTATTCTGTGGTTTGGATAAAAAGTTGGCAGGTGAATAGTTTGGTTTAGAGCCACACTGGATACCACCTTTGGCATAAACGTAGGGTTAGTTCTTAAAGACACCCTGTCCTGGTGGAAAATAAGGAAAGGTTCCACTGCCATTAGTGCCTGTAATTCTGAAACTCTTCATGCTGATGTTATTGCCAGGAGCAGAGCAGTTTTCCAAGAGATATATTTTAATTCTGCTGTGTTAGCTGGCTCAGAAGGAGGTAAAGTTAGTTTTTCCAAAACAAAGTTGAGGTCCCAAGTTGGATTAGGTGCTCTACGGGGCGGTCTTATGTTTTTATCCCCTCTGAGGTACTGTTTTAACAGAGATTAGAGAAAATTGGTGGATCCGTGTTGTAATGAGCAGAGATGGCAGAGGCGTGGATCTTGATGGATGAAAAGGAGAGGCCTTTGTCCAGCATCTCAGTTAAGTATTGTAGTATCTGAGGAATGTTTGGGATAAGAGGTTCAAGGCTGTGAGCTTGGTTCCAGGCACAGAATCTCTTCCATTTATCCGAATAGGCTTTCCTGGTACTAGACCTTCTGGTCTCAGAATGACATCCATAACAGCTTTGGAGAGAGGCATTTCTTGCTTGACTAAGGAATCTTCCATACAGCTAGGTTTAAGGTCTTGAGCTGGCTGTGTAGTATTTGATTGTTGTGCTGAGTCAGCAGATGTGGAATTTGAGGCAAAATCCAGGGTGATTCTTGTGCTAAGCTCCTTAAGATTGGGTACCAGTGCTGGCGTGGCCAGTCTGGTGCAATCAGGATCATCTTTGGCTCTTCTTGCCTGGCTTTTATGAGTACCTTTGGCAGGAGAGGTAGTGGTGGGAAAATGTATACTTGTAGGTTCTCCCAGCTGAATGCGAGGGCATCCACTTTCCATGCTTGTGGATGGTAACTCCTTGTGCATAATTTTTGTAGCTGGCAGTTTATTGGGGATGCAAGCAGATCTATGTCTGGGCTTCACCATTTTTGTGTTATCATTCTGAATATTTGTGGATTCAGTTCCCATTCGTGGGGATCCATGATGTTTATGCTTAAGTCATCTGCCAGTGTGTTTTTCTCTCCTGGCAGGAATTGTGCTTGCAGATGAACTTGAAGGTTTATAGCTGTGTTTCACAAGGTCATGGCTTGTCTGCATAGGGGGTAAGAGTGAGTGCCCCCTTGCTTGTTTATGTACCACATAACTGTGGTGTTGTCTGTCTTTATCAGTAGTTGTCCTGGATGCAGCAGGTCCTTGAATGCTATAAGGGCAATTTGTACAGCTAGCATCTCTTTTTGATTGATGTGAAGATGCCTTTGTTCTGCGTGCCACGTGCCCTGAATACATTTGCCTGCCATGTGTGCTCCCCAGGTGTAATCCGATGCATCTGTTGTCAGTGTTTGCTTGGCTGTGGGTTGTGTAAAAGGCTGTCCCTTGTTGAGGTGACAAGCTTAAGCCCACCATTGAAACTCCTGTTGAAGGCAAGGGATTAGTGGTATAACTGTTTCCAAACTTTGACAGTGCTGAGACCATGCATTTTTTAGGTACCATTGTAGTTTCCTCATATGCAGTTTGGCATATGGAATTAGTAGTATGCAGGATGCCATGTAACCCAAGGCCTGCAGAATTTTTCTTGCAGGGAGTTGGGTCTTTGTTGCCATCAATTGAAAGTATTGAGCCAGTTGTCCTTGCTTGTCTGGCGTGAGATAAGCCATCTGGGCCGTTGTGTTCAAGCTGGCACCTAGGAATATAATCTCTTGCGAGGGCACTAGCTTTGATTTCTTTTCGTTTACTGTGTACCCCAGGCAACTTAATAACTTTTTTACAAACGCCAGATGCTTTAGAAGAATGTCCTTGCTCTCTGCTTGAATCAGGCAGTTGTCCAGGTACAGATAAATTTTAATTCCTTTCTGTCTGCAAAATGCAATTACTGGTGCCAGGCACTTTGTGAAGAACCTGGGCGCAGTAGATAAGCTGAAGGGCAGTACAGAGAATTGGTAGTGCATTGAACCAGCTATGAATCTGAGGTATCTTCTGCAGTTTTGTCTGATAGGGACATGCAGGTATGCCTCCTTGAGGTCCAAAGTCACGAGCCAAGCTTTCTTGCCCAGCATGGGAAGAAGCTGCTGTAATGTCAACGTTTTGAATTTCGGAACATCCAGGTAAGTGTTTAGAGATGAAAGATCCAGAATGGGCCTCCAGGCTTTGTCCTTTCTGGGTACCAGAAAGAGTCTTGAGTAAAATCCTTGTCCTTGCTCCTTTGATGGTACCTTTTGAATAGCTCTCATATCCACGAGTGCTGTAATTTGTTTTTGAGCCTCTGCCCATTGGTTTGGTGGCAGATTTGGCATTCCTTTTAACCTTGGCAGAGAGTGAAAGTGGAACCTGTAACCTTGAAATACAATGTTGAGAACCCATTTGTCTTTGGTGATCATTTGCCATTTGCGGTAGAAGAGTGACAGTTTTCCTCCCAAGGGGGCTGCCAAGAGGGATTTGTTTGGCAGCTGTAGTGGGAAGTCATTGGAGCTGCTTTTTATATGGTTGGGGCCTGTCTTCCCCTTCTTTCTCGCCTGATGCAACCCATTGTCGAGGCCTATAAGGACCTTGTGTGTGACCTCTACCTCTTGGACATCTGTATCTTCCCCATTTGAGGTCTGTCTCTAATTGGAAAGGACCAATTTTTAGTTGGCCAGTTTCTGCTAAATCTTGGAGGCTGAACCTGTAAGAAATCCTTCACCGTTTGCATAGATTTTGCCTTATCCGCCATTTTGTTTAATACCTCTTCTGCCTTAACTCCAAATAACACATCCTGCTGCAAAGGTGCATCCAATAATTTTGCTTTAACATGATCTGGTAACGTATGTTCTTTTAACCAAGCATGTCTTCTAATGACAGAGACTGTAACTGCTGCTCTGCAGGAGGTCCTAGATAATCAAAGCCACATTGCAAAGTATGCTTTCCCACTTGTTCAGCTGCATGCAATAAATCCTGCATTTCTTTAAAATTAGGAGGATCTGATTCTGGAAGCATTTCCTGTTTTAACTGAGACAGTAAAAATTGCTGATATTTTTGCATGTGAAACTGGCAATTTAAGGCTCTCATTGCTAAAGTTGCAGACATATATACTTTCTTTCCCCATCTGTCTAACGCTCTGGAATCTCTATGAGAGGGAACTGGATTCTTGGCTGATGAGGCCTTAACTCCTTTGGGTCCCTGAGAAATAGTTTCAGGGTCAGCTACAGGGCTTTTATACAGAAATTTATGAGAGTCAGGGACTCTGTAGTATCTGTCAGGTTTAACATGGGCTGGAAGTAAGGAATCAGGATTTAAGCTGGATTCAGTATACACATCATCCATAATATCTAATACTGGCAGAGTAGCAAGGGGTCTGTGTTGAGGTAATAAATGGAAGTCTCTGAGCCTTTTCTTGGATTCTGAGTAATCCTGGCCTTCCCAGTGGAAATGCTCCCTCATGGTATGTAGGGTTTCCCCAAAGGAGTAGTCCTCAGGCGGTGAAGCTTATGGAATCGATTTCTCAGCATCAGAATCCTCAAAAGGGGGTAGTATCCTAGGTCTGAGGATGAATAAGAAGAGATGGACACCTGGTCAGATGAGTCATAGTCTGCATCCCGTCTAGGCCTTTTATCAGGAGGGGGATGGGACCCCCTGATCAGAGTGATTAGGTCTTCGGCCATTTTGAGCATTTGTTTCTTAGGCATGGAGGCCTGTCCTGGAGAATGCTGTATTTGTTTCTTTGATTTTAAAGGAGGCTTAGACTTAACTGAGGGTTTATACTTAACTGAGTAGGTCTGAAGACACCCTCTGAAGCTGTGGGTTGCTCAGCTACTCCGGATCCCTCTGAAAAGATAGTCTCAGTAGGCTGAATAACTTGTGCGTCCGAAGGCCAGCCATCTCCACGTCATTGTCAGAGGTGGCCTGTGGTTCTACAGAAGCGGTCGTCAGGGGCTTCAAAGGCGCCTCGCTGAAAACCGGAGAACCACCGACTGGCCTAGAAGAGGCTTCGTCGTCAGTTTTAGGCCTTGGATGCCTATCCTTGTCTTTGCACTTTTTGTGTATTCCGGTCATCGGACGTTCCGACGGCATGTTATAATTGAAATTTCTACCAAAATAATGTCGGGCAAAATCAAACCGATGTTTAATAGTGCGCTTGTTAAATCTAGCACAAAACCGACAACCAGTGACATTGTGGTCTGGGCCTAGGCATGGGATACAATAGGAATGGAAATCCTTATGAGGTATTTGCTTCCCACAAGAAATACAGTTATTAACTTTTACTGACATCGGTCTGAGGCAAGAAAAAGTTTCCCCAACAGGGTACTTAGCTTTGTAGAAGACTTCGGTTCTGGATTCGGAATGAAAATCTCAGGAGACGGCCGACCGGCACTTGCGGACTGCTTTTGCTTTGGGCACTGCGCGGCAAGAAAGACTGAAGAAAATGGCGTCAGCTGCTTCTTATATACCCCTGTCGCACTGACGTCAGGGAGGAGGTGACAGCAACTGACGCCAGACCAGGACTTTGTAACTCAGGCCAACTGGGGAACCACCTGACGGCAAGATAACCCAAGTGTAATGACTGCAGCAGTGTAACACGATGGACATCTCCAGCTGCTAAACCAGATCCCAAATTTTATGTCACACGATATGGTCGCATCTCAAAGCCTAGTGTGAAATACACAGCAACTTGGACATATTTGTATATATGTACCTAGCTTTGTATAATTGCATGATGAAAATTATTCCTGTGTAATACCAGTGACAATGCCCGACTCATTTCTCAAAGAGGAAGGATGTAGAATAACAGGTGTGCTGTACCTTTAAGAAGCATTTCTAAAGTCTGTGTGTGCATATAAATACCAAACACGTGTTATTTTCAGTGCCATTTTGAAGGTGCAGCCAGAGTGTTAACATCTATGTGCATGACAGCTAGTTTGTTTATAAGTTAAAGTTACTTAAATTCGTTTATTATGTGTTTGTATATAATAAAGCTGCTTGAACAAGAATCCATGTTTGCCTGTTTCTTCCTGACCTGACGAGTGACAGGAGGTATAAAGTTTTTCAGTCTTTTAAACTGTTATGCTCTCATCCTAAACCTAACCAAAAAGCTACAGCTTTAGTTCATCCTACTGCTGCTTAGTATTTAATTCCAATCCTACTTTTTCTGACAACGGTATGAAAATTGTGGTTGAGTATGGGAAGAAAAGTGTATGATGCTTAATTTTGATTTTCACAATTTTAAATTGTTAGGCTCGCATGTTAATGTTTTTCTGACACATTGTTTATTTAAACTGATGTTGTCAATTTTCATTCATTCCTGAACATATGGGCTTAGATCCTGCACTGGGATCCAGCTCGGCCATTATTCAAGATACTGGAGACCAACACACTGTTGAGCTCCTTTCATACCCACAATGCACCATGCCAGACTTCCCTCAGATCTCACTTTCATGACCAGATATGGTTGACTACTGCTCTTGAGCGATCGTAGTAATACAATTGTTATTTCTTTAAAGATTTATCTTTAATCGCTATCCATTATTAAATATCTCTGTTTAATACTCTGTTCTTTTTGCCATGTTTTTGGTACTTACTCTTCTTCATCCTTATTTTCCCTTATACACTTGAGTGTACTCTAACGACTATTGTTGGTAGGCCTTTCCTACCCACGCATATCCCTTTTCATTAAGGGGGCTGTACCTTTCTTTTTTCAATTTAAAAAAAAAAAGACAAAAGAAAACATCTGATGTTAAGTTGTCTATCTCGCCTTCATTCTTGCTGGATGGGTTCGGAGCCGATCCTCGGCTCCGACTCGGCCACTCTAAAAGCTCGAGAGCTAGTTCCACCGGCTCGAGGCTCCCCTATATCCCACAATGCTAGGCGGTAACTCCTCAGATCTCATTTGCCGCTACAGCGATCGAGGTGCTTTTTCAACCGGCTCGTCAGGTTAGTTGAAATATCTAGTTGTATCTCAGATAGACCCCCTTTTAAGTTAGCTTTTCCTCATAGTTTTAAAAGTTAAGTAGTTTACTCCCCTTTATAGTCAAGTTTCCCCAGTTTTTCTTTCCTAAATTTGCTAAATTTATTCCCTTGGGCTTTAGGCCCAGTCCCTCCCTTCCTTAGTAGTTGGAGTGACTGTGTTTTTGTAGGGATTTAATTTCTAAGTTAACTACTAATTTTTAATTTTTAATTTAAAATTTAACAAGTATAATCGGTGTGTGTGTGTGTTGTGGGTTACACTTTGACTTTCTTTGACATGTCCAAAGAATTGAAGGTCTCAGGCTTCAAGAAGTGTGACTCGTGCTGTCAGAAGATGTCTCTGACAGACGGTCACACTTCTTGTGTATACTGCCTGGGGCCTTTGCACCTGCAGGACTCATGTGCTGTCTGCCATGGCTTCAGCCCTAGAGTCCTGCAGGAGCGTAAAAATAAGCTCATTCTAAGGGGCTTATTGAAGCCTGAGGGTCCCTCGACTCAATCCTCGGGGAAACCCTCTAAGCCTTCCAGACCTTCGGCTCTGGTCTCTGAGCCGTCTTTTGGGGGTCCAAAGGCTGTTCGAACATCGGCTTCGGCGGGGGCCGATGAATCTCGAACGCATGACCCTACTATGTCCTCGGCTCCGGCCGGAGCCGAGGAAGACATAACTGAGTCGGCTCCGATCAAATTGTCGGAACCGACATCCAGAAAAAGGTGCTGATCTCCATCTATCGGCTCCAGCATCACCTTTGCTGTCTGAACGGAGCCATAGATCTCACTCCTCTAGGTCGTCCAGACTATCGGATCATGACCTTCAGAGAGTAGTGAGTCAACTTCTTAAGTCCGAGGCACTGGCCCAGATGCTTCAAAGTCCGACTCAACAGTCGAGAACTATTCCCATTACTCAAAATGTTCCTCCTCTGACTCTTCTGAGTTCGGAGCCGGGGCGGCTCGGACCCGAGACTGTGGTGGCGTTGGAACCGATACCTTTGTCTTCGGTGCCGTCGTCTGCTCCAATGTCTTCCCTGGAAGAATCTCGGCGCCGGACTTCCCTCGTCAGCTCTGAGGGGGCGAGAGTGGCATCGGACCCTTGTCCGACCCCTCTCTCCCTCTCGGTGCTTCGGCGCTGGTGAGTTTGGCTCCGACATCGGCCTCGGAGCCATCACTGTCGGTGCCAGGGGAGGTTTTCAGTTTTTCGGAGCGGAGACCTCCGGCTCTGCCTGACAGGGGTGCCTTCAAGGTCATGAGGAGTGTGTTAGAACCAGGTTCAACTCCACAGTCGGCTCCTTCTGCCCCTCCCTCCACGGTGCCTCTGGTGATTTCTGCTCACTCTCTCATCCCCGACCGTAGAGAGCCAGCTCCTCAAGTTTCCCCAGTGGGGATCTCCTCCTCTTCCGAGGCCTCTCCTGACCCGGTAGGAGAGCCCCCTAGGAAGAGGCAGTGCAAGAGGAAGCACATTGACTCCCCTGAGTCTGTCACCTCTGACACTGATTTAGAGGATTCTGAAGGTTCCCCTCGTTCCCCCTCTGAAGATGTCTCCTTTGCAGACATCCTCGAAATCTTAAAACAGAGGGGGAATTGGCCAGCCCTCAACACTTCAGAGGATGAATCAGTGTATCTTGAGGCATTTGGCTCTCGCCCTTCCACCTCCTGGGTGTCCCCTCCCTTTGACCCCCTTATGCAAGTGGTGGCAAAGAAGGCCTGGGCGGCTCCTGATTCAGTGGAACCCACCCCCAGGAGACCATCAAAATTTATCACTACCCCCAAGGACAAAGACTTTTTAACCAAAGGCGTCTCTGTTGATGCTATGGTGGTGGCTGCGGCCACCAAGAAGGAGTTAGCTGATCCTTCGATGCCTGTTCATCCTCCTAACAAGGAGTCTAGGTCGATGGACAGGTACTGGAAGCGGATGTTCTCGTCAGCGACCTTTACTATGCGTTCGCTGAATTACCTGTGTCATTTCACTCGTCTTCAGAGGGATTTGCTCAAGGAAGCGAGCGAAATGTTAAAGGACCCAACAGCTGCGGGTTTTCAGGATAGGATGAACTCTCAGCTGGCGACCCTTAATTCTATAACTAACTCCTCCATGCGCCTCCTTTCATATGCGGCGGATGGAGCAAGTAGAGCGGCAGGTACAGGTGTAGCCTTGCGTCGGCACGCCTGGATGCGGCTATGTAACTTTGCAGACCCTTTCAAGGCATCCTTCACTAATCCCCCCTTTGATGGATCATCCCTCTTTGGTCCTCAAGTGAAGGAAACCCTGACTAGGTGCGAGACTGATGGCAAAACTCTCTCTGCCATCGGAGTCTGTTTTTCTACTCCTTCTAGGCCTTACCCCAAAGGCCAGAAGGGGGGAAAGATGTGGTTCCGCAAACAATCTCAGGGAGATTTGCCTGACGCACAGAGTCAATTCCCCTCTAGAGGCAGAAGGGGGAACAATAATGGTAGACGCCATCCTAGAGGCAGAGGGGGCCCGCAGAATCAGGGCAGTCGAGAATCCTTTTCCGACAAGCCCTTTCAGCATCCTTTAGGTGTTGCCCGACTGTCCACCTTCGGAGGCAGTCGGGGGAAGATTATCACTGTACCCAGAAGCCTGGCTATCCCTAACTCAAGACAAATGGGTACAGTCTATCATTTCCGAAGGCTACAGAATCCCATTTCTTTTCATTCCGAAGCAATCCAAAAAATCCCTTCCAGACGTTCCACCCAGTCAAAGGGAGCAAGCAGCATTAGAAATTTCAAAGCTGCTCGCAAAAAGAGCCATTCAGCCAGTTCCAGCAGACCAAACAGGATCCGGAATCTACTCCAAATTCTTTTTGGTTCCAAAGAAAACAGGGGACTGGAGACCCATTTTGGATCTCAGCAACTTGAACAAGTTTGTCAAGAAAACAAAGTTCCGGATGGTCACGCTGCAGTCCATTCTACCCCTTTTGGGGCGGGACAACTGGATGTGCTCGATAGATCTCCAGGATGCGTACTATCACATCAGAATGAGTCGACGCTCCAGGAGATTCCTCCGCTTCAGGCTGGGAACCAGTCATTTCCAATTCAGAGCCCTGACCTTTGGTCTCACTACAGCCCCCCGAGTGTTTACCAAATGCATGGCAGTGGTCGCCTCTCATCTGAGACGACACGGATTCCAGGTGTTTCCTTATTTAGACGACTGGGTCCTTACAGCCCCCACCAAGCATCTTTTGCTTCTTGCCAGAGACTACACCTTCCACACATGTCAGACACTAGGCATTTCAATAAATTACGAAAAGTCTGTCTTGTCGCCTTGTCGTGTTATTACCTTTATAGGCGCAAATCTAGACACAGTCAACATGTCAGCCAGACTCACAGAGCAGAGAATAGCAGACATACACAGACAGGTTTCTCTTGTCTTGCAGAGCAACAAAGTCAAAGCCAGATTGATCCTGAAGGTCTTAGGGATCATGGCGGCGGCCATCCCTCTTCTACCATTAGCTCGCTTCCATATGAGAATTTTACAATGGATGCTCTTCACACAATGGTCTTTCCAACGACATCCAATGTCCCATCCTATTCGGATAACTCAATCGTGCAAGAATCATCTCTCTTGGTGGATCACATCTCCCCAGCTCCACCTAGGGAGACCTTTTGTCCCTTCCCCTCCAGTTGCTGCAGTGACAACGGACGCCTCCCTGATCGGGTGGGGGGGCATTACCAGGGCAGGACGGTCCAAGGCTTGTGGCAACCTTTCGAGTGCCACTTGCACATAAATGTCCTAGAGATGAGAGCAGTGCTTCTAGCGTTGCAAGCCTTACAAGACTCTCTTCCCATGGGAACTATAGCAATTCAGACAGACAATATGTCTGTAGTGTGGTACATCAACAAACAAGGCGGAACCAGATCTTACCCCCTATGTCGAGAGGCACTCAGACTGTGGCAATGGGCGATTTCTTCTCAGCGGTTTCTGTTAGCAACGCACATTCCCGGGAAGTCCAATGTGATTGCAGACAAATTGAGCAGAGCTATTCTCATGCCTCACGAGTGGTCTCTGAAGAATTCAGTGTTGGAGAAAGTTTTTCGCAAGTGGGGCCGGCCTTGCTGCGACCTTTTTGCTACTCCCCAAAACAGCATGTGCGATGATTTTTTCCCTCTCTTTCCCCAACCAGGCCACCCCAGCAGAGACGCTCTAGTACACGATTGGCCCCGGGGACTTCTGTATGCTTTTCCTCCCTTCCCACTTATATCTCAACTAATACAGAAAGCCATCGCTCAGAAAGCTTCCACGATCCTTATTGCCCCTTACTGGCCTCAACAGGTTTGGTTCCTGTTTCTCCACCGTTATCTGTTGCAGCAACCCTGGCATCTGGACCCAGTTCCAGACCTCTTGACCCGGCAGTCGGGTCAGTTGCACCACTCCCTCCCTTCTCTGAACCTCACAGCGTGGTTCCTCCAATTCCAACTCTAGCCAGGCTTCCTCTGATATCTCGCTCAGTTAGAGATATTTTGATAGCCTCTCATAAATCTTCCACTCGGAAGATTTATCATAGCAAGTGGAAACATTTTTCCTATTGGGCGCAGTCGAAGAATATAGATCCTTTCACTGCTTCCATTCAATCAGTTCTAGACTTTCTAGCCAAACTTTTCCACTCAGGTTCGTCCCCGTCTACCATCAAAGTTCAGTTGGCAGCAATATCGAACTTTCATGTTGGAGTCTCAGAGTCCTCCATTATGTCTCACAAACTCTGCAAAGCATTTTTAAAGGGAGTTTTTCTCCTCAAACCACCAATCAGGGATCCTCCTCCTCAATGGGATCTCAACTTGGCTCTAGCGTCCTTAATTCTTCCCCCTTTTGAACCTGCGGCTTCATGTTCAATAAAGTTACTATCTTGGAAAACACTCTTTTTAGTAGCTATCACTTCAGCTGGAAGAGTATCTGAACTCCATGCTCTGTGTAGTCGACCCCCTTATCTTGTGTTTCATAAGGATAGGGTGTCCTTACATACTAACCCGTCCTTTTTGCCCAAGGTAGCTTCACTGGCAAATTTGAATCAAACCATTGAGCTTCCTGTGTTCTTCCCTATATATTCCAATAGGTCAGAACAAAAGTTACACTGTTTAGATGTTCATCACCAACTTAGGTACTATTTAGACAGGACCAAACAATTCAGGAAGTCTGATCAACTGTTTGTTTCTTATGCAGAAGGTAGAATGGGCCTTCCAGTTTCTAAAGTATCTCTCTCTAGATGGCTTTCTTCGTTGATTACCCTTGTGTATGAGATCAGACATCAACAATTGCCATCTAAACCCAGGGCTCATTCAACTAGAGCTTTAGCCACTTCTATAGCTTTCCATGATAGGCTGCCTATTGATTCGATTTGTTCTGCAGCTACTTGGGCTTCTCCCCATACCTTCATTTCTCATTATAAGTTGGACTTGGCCTCTAGAGACCGAGCCAACTTTGGTTCCCCTGTACTCAAGAGTCTGTTCCAATAGGCCACCCGGGATAAGGTGCTAGGGACGCGGTCCCATCCAGCAAGAATGAAGGCGAGACAGACAACTTAACATTTAGAAGTTATGTACCTACCATAACGTTCCATGTTAGTTGTCTTCTTCTCGCCTTCTTTCTTGAGTCCCACCCTCCTTCCCCCTAGCCTGGACAGACCTGGAGGAGTTTTCTTTTGTTCCTTTTATGGAATTTCCTTGCTGGGCTTAGCTTTCAAATGAGATCTGAGGAGTTACCGCCTAGCATTGTGGGATATAGGGGAGCCTCGAGCCGGTGGAACTAGCACTCGAGCTTTTAGAGTGGCCGAGTCAAACCCATCCAGCAAGAAAGAAGGCGAGAAGAAGACAACTAACATGGAACTCCAATACTGAAAAGAACAGGAACTTCCCAAAGAAACTTGTGCACGAAAGGATGTAAATTCTTTTCTTTTATTCCACAATCCTATAGCAGTTAAGCGCTTTCAACTGGAACCCAGTCTTCTTCAGAACAGTCAACAAGCACCATAACTTCCTTTTTATACATAAACCAATACAATCATTTTAAAAATTGCGCCAAAACATTTAAAGGTATAGTGCACATTCAGCAGCAATGACCATAAAAAATCAGTATTTATAATCTTCCTAGATATTTGAATAAACCCATATCTAGTGTATACAATAATTATACTGTCAAACTATTAAACTATATAAAATATTTATAAAACATTTGTATATTTAAAATTATTTTTAAACATGTATGTAAACTATATATAGTATATAAAAAAACTAAAAACTCTATTTCATATTCATACTACTATCAATATTGGAAGACTTGAGACTTTTTAATAAATCAATAAGTATATTACCAATACTATAATAACTCAATGACTTATACTAAGAGAGGACATCGTAAAGGGGCAGTGTATCCATGCAGCGAGGATGTCTTCGACAGAAGCTGTGATGAGAACGGAACTTGATACCATTAGGACATTATTTAGTAATCGTGGATATCCGGACCACATGCTCCTGGATACAATTGAATATGTGGGTAATGAATGGGGTAAGAAGTACCCCCCTTTATTAGGTAAATATATAGTTAATGAAAAACATGAAGGGCTGCCATCCAGTTATTCTAGTCGAGCATGTATTTTGACTTACACTCCACATACGTGTTTTATTAAGGACATATTACGACAACATTGGAATATACTTGTTAGTTCGAATTTGGAACGTAATGTGGGAAATTCTCCTGAATTTGTATATAAGACAGGCATTAATTTAAAAAGATTATTAGAGAAAGCCAATTATGATAATGCCACAAAGGATATGTACAAAGGTACAACAAAATGCGGCAGATGTAAACAGTGTAAGTTTATTAATGAATCCAGATACATTAGACTTAAAAACTTCAACTCTACATGTATTAGAACTAGAAATGGAAATTGTAACACAAGTAGGGTGATATATATTGCTACATGTTGTACTTGTCCTATGTATTACATAGGCAAGACTGAAAGAGTTTTCAAAAAGCGTATATATGAACACCTTTACCGTATTCAGAGGAAGGACATGAAGAATGCATTGTCTAAACATATCCATGAATATGGTAAAGAGCACACTTTTCAGTTTGCTATCATAGATACCATTAGTTATTCAACATTTGGGGGAAACTGGAAGATGAAACTGGCTGCCTTGGAAAGCAGATGGCAGATTTTATTAGACGCTACTAGACGCCCAGGACTAAACGAGTCCATCAGTATTAAACCTTTCTTGGTCCTCTCTTAGTATAAGTCATTGAGTTATTATAGTATTGGTAATATACTTATTGATTTATTAAAAAGTCTCAAGTCTTCCAATATTGATAGTAGTATGAATATGAAATAGAGTTTTTAGTTTTTTATATACTATATATAGTTTACATACATGTTTAAAAATAATTTTAAATATACAAATGTTTTATAAATATTTTATATAGTTTAATAGTTTGACAGTATAATTATTGTATACACTAGATATGGGTTTATTCAAATATCTAGGAAGATTATAAATATTGATTTTTTATGGTCATTGCTGCTGAATGTGCACTATACCTTTAAATGTTTTGGCAATTTTAAAATGATTGTATTGGTTTATGTATAAAAAGGAAGTTATGGTGCTTGTTGACTGTTCTGAAGAAGACTGGGTTCCAGTTGAAAGCGCTTAACTGCTATAGGATTGTGGAATAAAAGAAAAGAATTTACATCCTTTCGTGCACGAGTTTCTTTGGGAAGTTCCTGTTCTTTTCAGTATTGGAGTTGTTGAACTTTCTTTTTGTTTATTGGTTAACTAACATGGAACGTTATGGTAGGTACATAACTTCTAATTAGCTCCCCCCCCCTTCCCGTTCCCCTTCTTTAGTGGCAGTATTTAGTCTGTTATTGTCTGAATAGATATCCTGGTTATTTTTCTGATATCTGGTTGTTTAGAGTTTTCATCTGTAGCTGTGTCTGAAAAAGGCTTTAAAAAATGTGCAAAATCTGGGCACAAGATGCCATTTTCTGATGCTCACTCTTTGTGTGTACTGTTTGGGGGCTGAGCACCTTGACCAGGAATCTGACATGTGCAGTGGGTTCAACCCTAGAGCGCTCACAGAAAGGAGAAACAAATTAGTATTAAAAGGTTTATTGCCAACTCCTTTTTCCCAGGCCTTTGCTGGATTTCAGTCTCCCAAGGCAAAAATCCAAAGACCCTTCAAAAAGGTGCAGATCTTCAGATTCCATGGCTTCAACTTCTTCAGAACCAAAGAAAAAGAAATCAAAATCGGATCCAACATTTCTTGGGATCCAACCATTCTCACATCCGATCAGGTATCTGGAGAGTACTTTCTCCGATCCAACCAAATGCACTACGGATCTGAAGTCCTTGGAACTTAGGTCTTTGCGTTGTATTCAGTATTCTCCCAATGTGGATCCGGTACTGTCCAGGGTGCCTCCCCCTTTTTGGTGTGGCACTCTTAAGTCTCCTTCAGTGGTGTCTCGTTCCTCCAGGAGTCTTACAGAGGCAAAAGTGGAAAGGCTGATGAGGAGATTCTTCATGGAGCAATTTCAGAAGTGAGTCTTCACAGTTCCTACCTCCTCGGGTCAGGAGCACTGTCCTTCTACTCCACTGATAACAACTCCTCCTCTGACCCAACCTGTGGTGTTAAGTCCTTGGATCCGAGCATTCCGAGCCCTTCTGTGCCGAATCCGAAGACAGTTTTGTCTTCAGATCCCATTATTACTCTGAGTACACTGCCCCTGACATCTTTGTATCCTGGTGGCTCTTGGAGCTAAAGTTTCTGGGTTGGATCTGAGTGGATAGGATTGACTCCGAGGTTTTAGTAGCTGACTTTTCTCCATGGAGCTTCAGCATTGGACAGCTCAGCTCCAGCTTCCATCTTGGGAGGGTGGCTCTTGGAGCAAAGAGAGGCAGCGGGCCAGAAACTCACTTTCTCAGCTCCATTCACTTCCATCTGTCTGGAGCAGTCTGCCTTTAGGGTTGTGAAGAGGTTTTTCTCTGCTCTGGCTAGGCAAGCGGGTCCCTAACCTCTTGGATCCAACCTCAACAGTCTACTGATTTTGCACCATGATCCTCAGCATTCTGCACCACTGGGACAGCCAGCCCAAAGTTTCCAGACCACCCAGCTGGGTATTGTCATCTCTTTTGATACTTCTCCCAATCATCCCACCGAAAAAGTCCCTAGGAAGAAAACCTGCAAAAGGAAGCACTTGGGCTCCCCCCAGGAGTCCATCACCAAGGTTACTGACTTTTATGAGGGAGAACAGTTTCCCAAATCACCATCTGATGACATCTCATTTGGAGACCTCCTGGATATCCCTAAACAGAAGGATGGTTGGTCTACCCAAAACTCAACTCCTGAGGAGTCAGGATTTCTGGAAGCTTTTGGGACTGGCCCATCTACCTCCTGCTTCACTCTGCCCACTGATGAGCTCATTAAATTGGTGTCTAAGCAGGTGTGGAAGGAACCTTATACGATTGAGCTGATCCCCAAGAGACCAGACAGGATTCTGGCTCCACAAGTAGGAAGAGAACACTGGAGTAAGGGAATATCTGTTGATGTAATGGTCATGGTGGCAGCTACAAAGAAGGGACTCACAGAAAAGTGTTCCACTGTCCATCCTGTAATAGAGAATCTAGGGCTCTGGACAGGTTTGGGAAGCGAGCATATGCTTCAGCAACATTTGGTTTCCAATTGATGAACTACTTGGCACAATTCACAAGATAGCAAAGGTAGCTGATTAAAGAATTTTCAAATTCCCATTCAGGGGCCACTACTGCAGAGGCTCAAAATTCAGTGGTCTCACAGCTGGCTACCCTTCAATCAAAATATTGTGAATTTGTCCATGAGGTGTGTTTCACCAGGGAAATACTGCCAGTCCAGCTGTGTGGAATTTTGTAAATAATTGTATGTCAATTGAAAATATTAATATGATTTGTATAGAGATGTGACACTGCCAACCCAGCTGTCTGGAATTTTGTAAATAATCATATGTCATTTGTGAATAGTGACATAATTCATATGCTTGTCTTACAAATGTAAGAGAACTTCATGTTATGTACTGAGCTTCAAGAATGTAACCACAGTGTACCCTACTGGGAAAGAACAGAAATGGATGTAAACTATATGCCTGTGCAAATGTATGTTTTAATGGTAGAAGCTGGAATATACAGAATTAACTTGCAAACCTTCAAGAAAATAAGTTGAAAAGTAAAGTGTTTTACAATGGGGTCTTTATTAGAATCTCGAAGGTTTAATGCATTGAATCACTAAAGATTGAACTTTAGTGATCGAAATATTAAACCATCAAAATTCTAGTAGATCTATAAAAAAACAAGTAAAGGGTGTTTAGGCAGGGGGCAAGCCCCCTGCACCCCCCACACCCCTGCTACTTAAATAAACCAACTCAGAGATCGCACTTCAATGGAATATGGTGCAGAAAGGAAAGATTTCCCTTTTCTACACTGTAGCGTGATCTCGGAGTTGGTATATTTAAGTAGCGAGGGGTGTGGTGGGTGCAGGGGGGGTGGCTTTCCCCCCTGCCTACACTCATTAGTTTTTTTGGGGGGGTTAAAAATATTTTTACTGGAGTTCGATTGTTTAATAGTTCGATACATACAGTTCAGTGTTTATGTATTCCAACTATTAAACTTTCGAGATTATAATATAGACCCTTACAATGTGCTATACAAGGTTAATAAATGCAGTAAGGTGACAGGATAGAAGTTTTTCCTATTGTCTAGAAACAGAAATAATTACTAGGTTTCGAATGTAAAGTGTTTTTATTGCTCTGTGACTTCCTAGCAGCTGTACATCTGAGAGATAAGCATTTTTGACACAGAGATGTTGGCTTCTGTTAGCCTGGGAACTGAAGGCAGATGACAAAGACTGATATCATCCAGCTGACCCAGCAGTAATGTTTTGATATTAATTTGGGAATTCTCTCAGATACAGTGCATTTTGTATTTGTCTTTGGACCTGGAAACAACCTCTCATCAACACTTGGCTTGCTAATAGTAAGTAACCAGTGTACAGTAATCTCTCTTAGATATAGATAGGAATATAATATAAAGATTAGTTTAGATGTTTTCTGTATTTATTTAAGACTGTCCTGCAGTGTTGTTTTAAAATGTTTTCTGTGATTCTGAACTCTGTAGTCACTGTGTTGAGTTATTGAGTATTGTGTTCTTTTAATATTTATTATTAAATATATTTAAACATTTTAATTGTGGCTGGTTTGTTTAGAGATATTTAAGCTCCTGGAGAACTTGCATATGTATTTGATGACACTGTATAGGCCACTCCAATAGCCTTGCAAGTCTTGGTCACATTTATCATTTGGATAATAGTAACATTATACAGTAAGCTTGGGCACTCTTTGGTAAGGGCCTTAGAGTAGCTGATAAAGAGCTGGCTGGTGGCAGTGATAACTATCTTGTAGTCTGGGCAGAAGGGGGCATAGCTAATAACCCTGTGCCAGCCTTCTCCAGGAGTGTGTGTGTTTGTATATCCATCAAATCTCAAAGTGTGTGTGTGTCAGCTACTTGGACAAGGACACGAAGCACTGGTTGGACAGAGGGGGTGCTGGAGGTCTTAGCTTGGCCACTCGGCTGAGATCTTAACCCTGTAGCTGTGCCAGTGGGAAGTCTAATTGGGGATCTGGAGAAAGAGGGAGAAACCAGCTCTAGACTGACTGTGATCAGTGAGCTCTCTTAAGGGAAATTATACTTTACTGTGTGTGTACTTGTCATCCTTCCAATGTGTATGTTCTTCACTAGTGCTAGTGGTGAGGACTGAGGCTCCCTGTTTACTGGGCCAGTGCAGGGGCATCACAAGGCTCATCTAGCATGCTGCAAAAGGTGCCTCAGGGGCTGCAGGTTCAGCCATTTCCATCAGAAGGCATGCCCGGTGTCATCTGTGTGATTTTGTGAAGCTTTTGAAGTCATCTTTCATCAATGTTCCTTTTGACAGTTCTTCTTTTTTGGCCCCACAGTAAAAGATACACTCTCCAGATGTGATAAGGATGGAAAGACCCTTTCTGCAGTGGGAGCATGTTTTTCAACCGCTCAACGGACCTCCTCCAGGAACCAATGAGGAGGTCAAAAGATATGGTTCAGGAAGTCTCATGGTCCTTTCCAGGGCACACATGGGGGTTGTTCCCCCAAAGACAGAGTGGAGGCAATATTGGCCGAAGATACCTTCATGGCAGAGTAGGCCCACAAAACCAAGGGTCTAGAGATACTTTTTCTGAAAGACCCTTTCAATGCTGATGAATGGAGGCTCGATTGCTTTCCTCTGGTGGCAGATGCAGGTCACTTGTCTCTGCCTAAGGAAGCTTGGTTAAACATAACAGAGAATACTTTACTGCAGAGAAGCATTTCCAGAAGTTATATTATTCCCTTTTTCCTTCCACCCCAGTTATCCAGGAAAATACCCGGTGTTCCACCCAATCAGCAGGAAGAAGCAGCACTGGAATTACAAAAGCTGCTAGGAAAAAAAGTGTCATCCAAGAGGTCCCACCAGAAAAATACAATCTGGAACTTACTCAAGATTCTTTTTAGTGCCAGAGAAAACAGGGAACTGGAGACAGATTTTAGATCTCAGTGTATTGAAGAAATCGGTTCAACACACCAAGTGCTGGATGGTCATGGTTCAGTCCATTTTGCCCCTTCTAAGCAAGGACAGCTGGATGTGCTTGATAGGCCTTCAGGATGCGTATTATCACATAAAAATGAACAGATGATCCAGAAGGTACTTAAGCTTCTGGCTGGGAGCCAGTCATTACCAGTTCAGAGCACTGCCCTTTGGCCTTACCACAGCCCCAGTATGTTCACCAAGTGCATGGCAGTAGTAGCAGCTCACCTAAGACTGCGGGAATTCTGGGTGTTTTCATATTTGGACAAATGGCTCATTACCACTCTAACCAGGCATCAACTGGTACAAGCACAGGAACAAGTATTACAGTGTTGTTCAAATCTTGGAATAACCATTAATTACAACAAGTCTCATTTACAACCGACTCAGACATTGGAATTCATGGAGAAATGTTTAACACAGTATCTATGGTAGCATCTCTTCCCATTTTGAGAGTACAAACATTAAGAAATCAGGTCAAGAAAATAATTTGCAGTAGCAGAATTTCAGCCCTGTAGATTCTGCAAGCCCTGGGATCAATGTCAATGGCAATAATCTTAGTTCCTTTAGCAAGATCAATCAAAGTCAATTCCCTCTCTCAACCCATATCAACAAAGATAAGAATAACTCTTGTATGTAAACAGTATCTTTCCTGGTGGATGTAGTCACAACTGTTGCAAGGTCGTCCTCTCATTCTCCCTCAGCCCAAGGTTATAGTGACCACAGGTGCTTTGCTTCCCAGATCTGGTTGGGGGGGGGGGGGCGTTTTCTGTGGAAGATAGTCCAAAGCTTTTCGTCCCCAGAAGAGGCCAACTTGCTTATCAGTTTTCTGGAAATAAGAGCAGTGCTTTTGGCATTGCATGCATTCCAAGACTGTCTCCCTCGGACAAAAAATGTGATCCAAATGGACAACATGTCAGTGGTATAGTACATCAAAAAACAAGGGGGAACCTAATCTTACCCCCTGTGTCAAGAACCTCTGAGAATGTGCAATGGGCGATTTACTCCAGCTACTTTCTAATTGCAACACACATACAGGGGAAGTCCAGCATGATAGCAGACAAACTGAGCAGGTCTATTTTATTACTTCATGAGTGGTCTCTCAACAACAAAGTGATGGGCATGATTTTCCATCTGTGGGGCCAGCCTTGCTGCAATCTCTTTGCATCTCCCCCAAACAAGTGCTGCAGCTTCTTTTCTTTAGTCCCCCTATTGGGGAGTCACCGAGGGATGCTCTTCTCCACGATTGGCCCCCCAGTCTTCTCTACGCTTATTCCCCAACACTTTTAATTCCCAAATATCTTCAGAAAGCAGTCAGAATGAAGAGTAAGGTCATCCTCATTACACCTTACTGGCCTTGACAAATTTGGTTCCTCTTTCTTTGGCCTCATCTTACGTACCCACCATGGATTCTGTCTCCAACTCCAGACCTTCTGTCTCACCTGACAGGCATGATTCACCCAGACATCTCATACCTCAAACTGACTGCATGGTTTTTCTAGTTCCATTAATAGCCAGGCAACCTATGCTCTCTTTGCCTGTCCATTTCATTCTGTTATCTTCCCATAAGCTCTCTACAAGGAAACTGCAAAAGTAAATGCAGAAAATGTGTTTATTGGACAGAGCAGAATCAGATATAACCATTCTCAGCCCTGATACATTCTGTTCTTGAATGAGTTTATTTAATGAGGGTGCTAGTTCATTGACTATTAAACTCCACCTTACAGACATTTAGAATTTCCATGTCAGATTTCAAAATTCTTCCCTGGCTTCCAGCAAAATATGCAAAGCATTTTTGAAAGCTACTCTTCAACATTATTCAGTATTAATTAATCCTGCTTCATCTCTACTAAAATCTTCCATTCCTCACCTGAGACTATTAATTTTCTCTCTATTTCGTACTATACTACTCGTCTCTCTTCAGACTTTCTGTTACCTCTCTATATATTCTCTCTCATAACCTACAAATGCTTAGTCACTCTATATTTTTCTCTGTATTTAAACATGTCCTCCTTTATAATATATGTATTCATACTGCAAATACTATATCTGTAAATACTTATGTCCCCTAAGACTCTGTGACTGCAAATATTATGCATCTAATCTAAATTTTTACTTTTCTATAATGAACTTTATCTTTGTGAACATTTAATTCTCTGCATTAATTTATATCATTGTAAACATCTGAAATGCAATTTGCATTGTTGAGTTGAATCTTAGTGTGTATATAACTACATCTACCAATCGTACACCAGGTTTAAATGATGTGATACCTATTAAGCCCACCCTTCAAAATAGGCGGGCTTTTTACTGAATCATATTGGATATGCACTAGTTTAAAAGAAGGGGTTGTTTTATTGTAATTTTATCTGATGAAGGGATAAGTCCCGAAAGCGCTCATCTTGTGTTTATGTGCAATAAAGATTTTAAGGAATAGCAGTGTCCTTGCCGCATTTTTTGGTGCATAACTACATCTTTGTAAACACTTGAAATGTAACTTCATTACTGGGGAGCTTTTCTCCCCGGGCCTCCGCTGAAAAGGGTTTCTTTATGGCCCAGTGAACTTCCCCGGTCATCAAACTTAAATAAATAGTTAGAACTCATTAGAAAGATCCTATATCACCATGGGATTTAAATTTGATACTACAAACCTTGACACAGTCTTCCCTTGAACCTGTAGCTAAATGTGATTTAAAATTCATGACCTGGAAGACTATCTTTTTAGTGGCAATTACATTTGCTAGAAGAATTTCAGAACTTCAAGCATTATCTTCTAAGCCGCCATATTTGATTTTCTACAAGGATAAGGTCACACCAGTGCTTCCTCTTTACCTAAGGTGGTATCAGAGTCCAACATTAACCAAACCATTAACCTGCCAGTATTCTTTCCAAATTTTCCAAATAAAGGAGAATATACGCTTCACTTACTGGATGTTCACAGGCAATTATGCTTCTATCTGCACTGAACAAAACAATTTAGAAAGCCAGGGTAGCTCTTTGTTTCCTTTGCTAATCAAAAGATGGGCAAATCAGTCACAAAGCTAAGTATAGCCAGATGGTTGACAGATTGTATCTGTTTTGTGTACACTAAATTGAATCTCCCCATACCAAAACCATTAAAGTCTCATTCCACTAGATCTGTGACTACTTCCACTGTATTCTAGTCTAGAGCAATTATGGATGAGATTTGTGCGACTCCTACTTGGTCAAATCCTCATACATTTATCACTCATTACAAGCTGGATCGGGTCTCAAGGGGAAGAGCAGTCTTTGGCTCAGTCGTACTCAGGAACATCCTTCCTTAGAGTCCTGCCATGTATTTAGGTAGCTAGGGACTCTGTCCTATACATTCAGGAATGAATGGAAATTGACAACATCAGATAAAGAAGTTATGTACTTACCATATCCATGGCTGTGTCCACTGGTACTGGTTTGAAGGGGTCTAACTGGCTGCATTCTTAGAACCTTTCAGATGTGAAAATGAGATTTTAAATTCTCCTTTGGATAGAGATCTAGTTTTTGGTTTCTCTTCTGCAGAGGTTATCAAAATGTGTGACGAAAAGGGTTAAGTTGATATAGGAAATCTGTAAGATTTTTTCAGACTTCCTTTTCAAAATTTCCTAAGGGATTCTCTAACCCTTCACACAATTTCAAAAAAAAAACGAAATAAACCGTCTCACCAAAATGCAGATAAACAGATGTTTAAGAAGAAATGTCAGGGGGGGTCCAAATAGAAGGAGGAACCTCCCAGAACCAGGGATAGTCCAACAAGTCAGAATGACTATTTAAGGGACCTTATCTCCCTCACCCCCACCTTACCCTGAAAGTCCCTTTTCCCTTCCAGAAAGTCTGCATCTCTTATTTTCTCATTGGCAACAACAGATTCAGATAAATTGGTTCTGAAGATCTTTCATCAAGGTTACAGATGGCAGTGGGAGGAAATCCCTCTTTTCTATAAGGAAATTCCTCAACCATCAGACTAGAGGACTCTATTTCTCCTTGTCTTTCTACACAAGCTGTCTCAGGGAGTGATAGAATCAGTTCCTCCTTCCTAGGCTGGGAAATGTTTTGATTCAAGGATATTTTTAGTGCCAAAGAAAGAAGTTGCTTGAAGACCAGTTCTGAATCTTTCTTTCATTAACCTGTTTGTGATAGTGCCCATGTTCAAAATGCTGTCAATTCACACCATGTTAACCCTTCTTCCTCATTTAAGTTTTCTGGTAACACTATATTTAAAAGATGCTTATCACCACATCATTATTCATCTAGACTCCAGATATTTCTTAAGGTTTTGTGTGTCTAGATCACATTATCAGCTCTCTGCTTTACCTTTTGGATTATTTACTGCACCACGTATGCTCACAAAGTGTCTAGCTCCATTTATCTCAGTGCAGTCTACAGGGTATCTTCATTTTTCCTCACTTAAATGACTTGCTTATCTTTGCAGAGTCTTTTTCAAACTGTCGCTAATCTCTCACTTGGGTGGCAGATCTCTTACACAAGCTTGGATTCTAGGAGGAGAACATTCAAAAGATTTTTTGACTCCTCCACACAGGATTGTGTTCCTGGGGTGTCAGCTAGTCACCCCAGTTCAAAGAGCTTTTCTTTCACTGGAAAAAATAGATCTATATCCAGATCTATTTCTAAGGTTTTCCATTCAGACCTCAATCTCTGTGAGGAAATACCTCAGGATTTTGGGTCTCAAGGCGTAGCACCAACATTCTTTGCCTTTTCAAAGCCAAGGGCTGGGTGTGTTGTAAGAGAAGTCACTTGGTGGAGATAACACATTTTCCTTAGCCCAGGTATCCCCCCCTTTCTCCCTCTGTGCTCCAAAGCAATAAGTCACACAGATACCTCAGACTTTGCTTGGGGAGCAGTTTCAGGAGGGATAAAATTACAGGGTGTGAGACACCAAGGACAAATGCAAGCAAATAAAAAATAACAGAAATGATGAAGAGACACAACTCTCTGAATCATCTTTGTCCCCCTGGACCTCCTCAAGTTGTTCCAGATAATACTATAAGCATGTGTTACAGCAACAAGCAGGGGAGAACCAGGTCAGGTCATACCCCCTTTTCAGACTGGCCGTGCTAGCTAGGATATATAGTCACAGGAAAGTCTCACTCTACAGGCATTCGACATTCCATCAGAGCAAGTGTCTGTGGCAGACTAGCTGAGCCAGGACAAGGGCTGACCCTCACACATGGAAACTGGATTAGGGAGTCTTCCAAGATTTGTCCCATCTATGGGGAGTTCCTCAAGTAGACCTGTTTGCCTCCTCTCTCAACAATCAGTTAAACAAGATTCTATTCCAGAACTACATGCAAGAAGGCCTGGACAACAAATCCTGCATGTTTTTCTAGTCTTTCTGCCAATATCTAGGGTACTTCTCAAGATTTAGAAGGAATACCCCAAGATAATTGTGGTGACTCCCTTCTGGCCAGGGAACAGTGTTTTTTCCTGCTTTTGAAAAGGCCTGGGGCAATTACCATAAGCTTCCTCACAGAATTGATCTGCGCACGCGAGATTATAGGCATTTAATACAATCTGTCCCCAGACAACTTCAACTGGCTGTCTGGATGGTAGAATCTTAATTCCCTTTAGGCACCTGTTTACTGTGGATGTGCAGCAAGTAATAATGGACGCAAGAAAGACTGCTACTAGAAAATGTATTTATTTAATTATTTATTTATTTATTATCTGTTGCCCTAGGTAGTGCACTGATCTCACTGGAACATTTTTAGGTTGTCCAAGTGAATAGAATCACATAAATGGACAACGCATATGTACAGATACAAGGAAATGCCAACAAGCATATATATATATATATATATATATATATATATATATATATATATATATATACACACACACACACACACACACACACACACATACACATTTACAGATGCAAGAATATGCTACAAGATTTACTTCAAGAAAAGTTTTACAGTATCAGAGCATGGATGGAGAAATGGAAGTATGCTTAGCAGAGCCTTGTGGATAAGATGTAGCCATAATGACTGAGATGGCTTATGCTACAGGGATGGCAGCATTTCATTATATTGAGAGGTATGAAGATATTATAAGACACAAGTAAGAACAGTTGCAATAAAGGATACCATAGGGCAAAGACATAGAAAAGTTGAGAGAGGCACGCAGAGTGAAGAGGAGTAGAAAGGAGAAGTGTGAGAGAGATGCAAAGAGAAAAGGGAAGTTGGATGAATGAGAGGCAGTAAGTAAGGGGGATGAGATACGTAAGGATGAAACAGGAATAAAGGTGTGTGTGAAAATCATATCTTAGCAAATAGAAAAGGTTTTCTAGTTGGTAACAAGAATGCAACCTTCTCCCATTCAGGCCTAGTATTTCCTTAGTTTTACATTTGTGTGAGTTACTATCCTATGACCTTTCTTATCAATCAAGGTTCATTTATTGGCCATTCAACATGTCTATCCAAGGATCCTAACCTTAGAATGTTTTTGAAAGGGTTTTTGCATAAGCAGCCTCCAAGAAAACTGTTGGACCCTCCTTGGGATCTTAATTTGGTGTTGGACAAGCTAACACTTGCACTATTTGAATTAGCTAATCCGGTTGATTTGAGGTGCTTAATATGTAGAACTGTATTACCGATTGCGCTGAACTCTGCAAGAAGAGTATATGAGGTGTAAGTTCTTATGGTGAGTCAATCCTATCTTATGTTCCATCAAGACAGGGTTTCTTTAATGCCTAAAGTGGCATCCATGTTTACTTTAAGCTGTAATTGCCTGGGTTTGTGGAAGGTCCTCCCTTATGCAGGAGAATGACTGTAGCTGTTCACTCACTTGGTACAAAAACCTTTAAGACTAACCAGTGTTGTTAGGGGTGTAGATAATCGTACTTCATGCTATTTAAGATGCATCCAGGGTTATTGTCAGGGCCCATCAATGCAGTATTTTTAGCTTGTCATAGCACTTGTAGGACTTGATCTTGTGTGATAGCTGATGGTGAGCCAGTTTCTGTTTACATTTTTTATTTTCACTAGGTTCTTTAGTCCCTTCAGCGTCTTTCGAAATATTAATATCATAAAGTGTGGTTTATGCTTTAGAATCTTCCCACCAGTTTAAAAACTTACAAATTTCCAGTCTTTTTTATAAACTTAATGTTTAATTACTTGCAGAACCAAGATTAATATATCTAAACAACAATTAATGAAAATTGATATTGTATATTTCTCCCATTTGTTTACTAATTTCATGTTGTTGCTGCTGTTCCTTCTTATCACCTCAACCTTCCAACACTGGTTTCTGGTTCATGTTTTCTGTTGCTCAAGCAGTTCCATTTGTAACAGAGACAGTCACCAAAGGATGCTGTAGTTCACTGTTGGCCCTCAGGTCTTCTTTATACCTTACCCCGACTATACATTTGACAAAATGTATTCAGAAAGCCAGAAGGTGCAAGAGAGAGTAATCCTCATTGCTCCATTTTGGCACTGGCAGAATTAGTTCTCCTTCTTTTGGCCTCATTTGATACATTCTTCTTTGGTGCTGGATCCCAATCCAGATCTACTGAGTCACCTATCCAGACCACCTCTACTGGACCTTGAAGCCCTAAAGTTGACCATATGTTTCCTCTTCTGTGGTCCATATTATTTTTCCCTCTCAAAAAGTCTACAAATAGATTCTCCAAAGCAAATGGGAAAAAATTATCTTTGGGCTTCTTCAAGATGATTAAAATTCTTTTTTTCATTTCTCTTCCATCAGTTTTAGATTTCCTATCAGAACTTTTTCAGAAAGGGTCTAGTTTCCTCACTATCAAGGTACAGATAGCTGCCATATCAAATTTTCACATAGGGCATACTGACACCTCTATAACCTGTCTTAAAATCTCCAAAGCCTTCCTCAAGGGTGCTTTCTTATTCATAC
Source organism: Protopterus annectens (assembly GCF_019279795.1). Taxonomy (NCBI): domain Eukaryota; kingdom Metazoa; phylum Chordata; order Ceratodontiformes; family Protopteridae; genus Protopterus; species Protopterus annectens. The sequence continues at coordinate 952,925,381 of NC_056746.1, read as the reverse complement.
CCCATGAGACATCACTGTCATGCTTCAAGCCTTAACCCAAAAATCATTTGAACCACCAGCTTCAGTAGTTTTCGGGTATCTCTCATGGAATACCATTTTTCTTGTTGCAAATAAGATGGATTTCTGAAATACAGGCACTATCTTGCAAACCACCATACCTCATTTTCCATAAAGACAGAGTCGCATCGAGAATGAGTTCTTCCTTCCTACAAAAGATGCCATCTGAAGTAAATTTCAATCAGTTAACTGATTTGCCAGTCTTTTTTCCTGGTTCAAACAAAGGAGAATATATTACTACACACGTTAGATGTTCACAGTTCAGATTTTATTTACATCAAACCAAGCATATCAGAAAGTCAGATCAAGTGTTCATATCATTTTCTAAAATGAAATTGGGGAAAAGCATATTGAAAGTCACAATTCCCAAATGGTTGTCAGACAGCATTTCTTTTGTTTATAATGACTGGGGTTTACTCCTACATACACAACCAAAATCCCATTCCACAAGAGCAATAGCTACTTTTACTGCATTCATGAAGAGAGTTCCTATTGATAACATTTATCCAGTAGCAACATGGTCCATAGTTTACACTTTTATGTCTCATTACCAATTGGATGTGCAGTCAAGAGTACATTCCTCCTTTGGTTCCACTATTCTCAGGAATGTCCTACCTTGATGCCACCCAGGTGCTTTTTCCAGCTTGGGAATCTGTCCCAAAGGATGAATTGGATGAAAATAGACAACACTGGATGCCAAAAGTTAGGTACTTAACATAAAGATAGATTCATATTGTCTCATGTTCATCCTGTTCAACATCCCTCCTTCCTTATCCCTTCCAATATTGTCACTGACAGGTTGTGGTGGCCAGGCAGATCTCACCTAAGACCCTGCCTGATAAAATTACTGTTTATATCTTCTGTGGTGTTAGCATGTCACCCAGTTGTGACACCTAAAGTTTTCTTCACTTATAGGAGGGAATCATTTTTCTAGGGATAAGACAACAAACTCAGTCTGAGGTAATTTAGTAGAGAGGACGGATTTATGGGTAGGGGAGAATTCAGAGCCGAGGAGGAGCTGAGGTCAGATCTGATTGGATTCGACAGCCCAAAGGTTGAACCGGATGAAAATGAGACAACACAGCTCTATCATTATTGTAAGTGCATAACTTTAATTTATCACATCTATCACCTTATGTCTCCATCTACAGGGAAAGCCATAGCCAAAAATGTTTTAGTTCCTAAAGTGGAATATGCTCCAGATGAATGAGTAAAACATATCTAAATTTGCTTTGTTGGCAGGCCTTAAATAACAAGTGTGATGTACTTAAAAAAAAAAAAAAAACACTGGCTCTCTACAAGCAGAGCCACACTGCTCATAGGTAGATTCATATATAAACAACTAAATATGGGTTAATGTCCACCCCTAAGAAGAAAACTATCACTTAGAAAACAAAGCTGCTCTATAAGAAATAGCCAAGAGTACAGTCTTAAAAACACTGCTCTACATTGTGCTTCCTTGTTAATTGCCTTGTACTGGCTCATCGGCTCCGAGGGGGCGAGTGGCATCGGACCCTTGTCTGACCCTGTTCTCCCCCTCGGGTTTCGGCTCAGGTGAGCTCGGCTCTCACATCTGCCTCGGAGCCATCCCCCTCGGTGCGGAGAGGGGTTCTGGTTTCTTCAGAACCGGAGCCCTCTCTGCATCCGGGCAGGGATGCCTTTGAGGTGATGAGTGTACTGGCCCCTGAGTCAGTCCCACGATCGACCCCCAATAGCTCCTCCCCCTAGGGTGCCTGCGTCAGCCTTTGCCCCTCTTCCAGACCCCAAGTGTGGGGATCCAGCGCTCCAGGACACCCCTTTGGGTGTATCCTCCTCTTCCGAGGCCTCCCCTGATCATTCAGAGGAGCCACCTCGCAAGAGGAAATGCAAGAGGAAGCATGTTGACTCCCCCGAGTCTGTCACATCAGATACCGACTTAGAGGAGTCGGAAGGGTCCCCAAGATCCCTCTCTGAAGATGTCTCCTTCTCAGACATCCTTGAGATGCTTAGGCAGAGGGGGAACTGGACTGCCCTAAGCCCTTTCGAGGATGAGTCGGTATTCCTGGATGCGTTTGGATCCCGACCTTCCACCTCCTGTGTGTCTCCACCTTTTGACCCACTGATGTCTGTGGTGGCTCGGAAGGCGTGGTCAGCTCCAGACACAGTGGAACCAACCCCTAGAAGACCTGTAAAATACATTACTGCACCACAGGACAAACAGTTCTTGACCAAGGGTGTCCCCGTTGATGCCATGTGGTAGCGGCGGCCACAAAGGAGTTGGTAGAAACTTCTTCATCTGTCCATCCTCCTAACAAGGAGTCCAGGAAGATGGACAGATATGGGAAGCGGATGTTCTCTTCAGCGACCTTTTCCATGAGGTCCCTGAATTACCTGTGCCACTTTACCCGTCTTCAGAGGGATCTCCTGAAAGAGCTTGGAGATACCCTCCAAGATCCATCAGCTGAGGGGGCCCATGCTAAGGCAGCCTCCCAGCTGGCGACTCTTAATTCAGTGGTAAACTCCTCCATGAGGCTCATTTCATATGCAGCCAATGGTGCAAGTAGAGACGCAGGCACAGGCGTTGCCCTAAGGAGGCATGCTTGGATGCGGCTATGTAACTTTGCGGAACCTTTCAGAGCGTCTTTTGATGGTTCCTGTCCCTTTGGATCACAGGTGAAGGATGCCTTTACTAGGTGTGACCAGGAAGGCAAGACTCTCTCTGCCGTACGAGTCCGTTTTTCCACTCCTTCCAGACCATATCCCAAGGGTCAAAAGAGTGGAATGATGTGGTTCCGGAAATCCCATGGAGCCTTGCCGGACACACGTGGTGAGTTCCCATCCAGGGGCAGAGGAGGGAACAATAATAGACGCCGCCCTCGTGGTAGAGGGGGTCTGCAAAATCAGGGCAGCAGAGAATCCTTCTCTGAGAAGCCCTTCCAGCATCCCTGAAGGGTTGCCCGGCTGCCCACCTCTGGAGGCAGTCGGGGGAAGATTATCGCTGTACCCAAGAGCCTGGCAAGACATAACACAAGACAAATGGGTACAGTCCGTTATATCCAGAGGCTACTGTATTCCCTTTGTTCGCACCCCCTTAAGGTCAAACAAGTCCCTTCCAGACGTTCCACCCAATCTAAGTGACCAAGCAGTTCAAGAAGTCTCAAAACTGCTAAGAAAAAGGGCCATCCAGCAAGTCCCAGCAGACCTACAAGGATCCGGAATTTACTCAAGGTTCTTTTTGGTACCAAAAAAGACAGGGAACTGGAGACCCATTCTGGATCTCAGCAGACTGAACAGGTCTGTACAAAGAACGAAGTCTGGATGGTCAGGCTACAGTCCATTTTGCCTTTCCTGGGTCAGGACAATTGGATGTGCTCTATAGATCTTCTGGAAGCGTACTACCAGATCAAAATGGACAAACGCTCCAGAAGATTCCTTCGCTTTCAGCTGGGAGCCAACCATTATCAGTTCAGAGCTCTGCCCTTTGGTCTCACCACAGCCCCCATGGTGTTTACCAAGTGTATGGCAGTAGTTACCGCTCACCTGAGACGGCAAGGATTCCAGGTGTTTCCATATCTAGATGATTGGCTCCTCACTGCTACCACCAGGCATCACCTTCTGCGAGCCAGAGACTGCACTGTCGACACTTGCTCCAGGCTAGGTATCACAACAAATTTTGAAAAGTCTATATTGTCGCCCTGTCAATCTATCACCTTTATAAGCGCAAATTTAAATACCAAAGACATGTCAGCGAGCCTCCCACCAGACAGGGTATTAGTGATTCGCCAGCATGTGAAGATATTTTATTGGCATGCAAAAGAATTCAAGCCAGATTTGTACTTCAAACTCTGGGTCTCATGGCATCAGCAATCATACTTGTCCCTCTAGCTCGTTTTCACATGAGGATTCTCCAGTGGCTTCTTTTCACCAAATGGTCCTTCCAGCAGCTTCCCATGTCTTACATGATTATGATCACACAATCATGCAAGAAGCACCTTGCTTGGTGGATGATCTCCACATCAGTGTCCCACGGCAGACCATTTGTACTCCCCCTTCCAGTTGCTACGGTGACCACGGATGCCTCCCTGATCGGGTGGGGGGGCATTATCAGAGCAGAACAGTCCAAGGCACCTGGCAACCTCACGAGTACCATCTGCACATAAATGTGTTGGAGATGAGGGCCGTGCTCTTAGCGTTGCAGGCTCTTCAGGACTCTCTTCCTACCGGGACCATTGCAATTCAAACGGACAATATGTCTGTAGTGTGGTACATCAACAAGCAGGGCGGAACCAGGTCCTACCCCCTATGTCGAGAAGCACTCAGACTCTGGCAGTGGGTGATCTCTTCCCAACGGTTTCTGATTGCAACGCACATCCCTGGGAGGTCCAACGTCATATCAGACAGGCTGAGCAGAGCAATCCTCATGCCTCACGAGTGGTCTCTGAACCAGGTAGTTGCAGACCAAATCTTCCGCAAATACGGCCAACCTTGCTGTGACCTTTTTGCAACTCCCTTCAATAGCAAGTGCAGCAATTTCTTCTCTCTCTTTCCACTTCCCGGGCATTCCCCCAGAGACGCTCTAGTCCACAATTGGCCTCAGGGGCTTCTTTATGCATTCCCTCCTTTTCCCCTAATCCCGAAGCTAATTCAGAAAGCTATCATATCGGGCTGCAAAATGATCCTCATTGTTCCTTACTGGCCTCGACAAATATGGTTCCCGTTCCTGCATCACCATCTTCTCAAGCAGCTTTGGAATCTGGACCTAGTTCCAGACCTGCTGATTCATCAATTGGGTGGGCTGCACCAATCCCTACACTCTCTCCAGCTCACGGCTTGGTTACTCCACTTCCAACTTTAGCCAGGCTTCCAGATATCTCCCACTCTGTGCGCAAAATCATTTTGTCATCACACAAGTCTACAACTAGAAAAACTTATGCTAGTAAGTGGTAACATTTTTCTTCCTCGGCAGAGGCAAAAAGTATAGACCCCTTTTCAGCCCCTGTACACCACATTTTGGAATTTCTTGCGGAACTCTTCCATGCTGGGTCCGCTTCCGCTACAACTAGAGTTCAGTTAGCTGCAATTTCAAATTTTCACATTGGTCTGACGTAAAACAATATCATGTCTCATAAGCTATGTAAAGCCTTTCTCAAAGGAACTACTCTGCTCAGGCCCCCAGTGAGAGATCCAAATTTGATTTTAGCTTCTCTAATTTTGCCCCCTTTCGAACCTGCAGCTTCTTGTTCCTTGAAGTTCTTATCTTGGAAACCCCTTTTTCTGGTAGCTATTACTTCAGCCAGAAGAGTTTCGGAACTCCAGGCTCTTTCTACCCATCCCCCATACCTCGTGTTCCACAATGACAGGGTTGCTCTTAGGACTAATCCTTCCTTCCTTCCTAAGGTCTCTTCAGAGAGTAACTTGAATCAGTCCATAGACCTTCCTGTGTTTTTTCCTAACCACTCCAACAGGGCGGAATATAAGTTGCATCAGTTCACAGGCAACTACGCTTTTATTTGCATAGAACTAAGGACATTAGAAAATCGGACCAACTTTTCCTGTCTTATGCAGTCGGTAAACAAGGTCTTCCAGTCTCCAAAGTAACCTTATCCAGGTGGTTGACTTCTATCATCACATTCATATATCAACTGAGAAATAAAGACTTGCAAGTTAAACCAAAAGGTCACTCCACCAGAGCTTTAGCCACTTCGGTGGCCTTTCAGGCTAGGTTTCCCATGGAATCTATTTGTGCTGCGGGTACATGGGCCAATCCACATACTTTCATTTCGCATTACAAGTTGTATTTGGTTTCCAGGAGAAGAGCTGATTTTGGTTCCACTGTTCTGAAGAGTCTTTTCCGGTGAGCCACCCAGGACTTTAGGTGCTAGGGACACTGTCCCAACCAGCAAGAATGAAGGCGAGATAGACAACTTAACATAAAGAAGTTATGTACCTACCACAACGTTCCATGTTAGTTGTCTTCTTCTCGCCTCCTTTCTTGCGTCCCACCCTCCATCCCCCTATCCTAGTGGACTGAGAAGAGTTCCTTTTGGTTTTTCACTGGCTGAGTCTTCTCTGGCTATTCCTTTCTGACTAGTAGTCTCTCCAGTAGGATTTATGCATTCTAGGATAGTATTCCTTTATTATTATGTCTGCAGTTAGATTTACCAAACGAGATCTGGGTATCTAGTGCCAGGCATCATGGGATATAGGGGGGCCTCGAGCCAGTAAGCAGCTCTCGACCTTTTGAAGATGGCCGAGTCGGAGCCGAGGATCGGCTCCGAACCCAACCAGCAAGAAAGAAGGCGAGAAGAAGACAACTAACATGGAACGTTATGGTAGGTACATAACTTCTTTTTCAAAAATAACTGCTAAACTATCTCGTGCAGGAAGAATTTCTATTCTCCACACAACATGGCTTCTGTCCATCTGGTAGTACTAATGCTACACCTCTAACCTTTATAGATACTGTCAGTAAAGCTAAAGATAATGGCAAACTAATCTCTTCTTTATTTCTAGATGTATGTAAAGCCTTCAACAGATTGGCACAGCAAACTTCTTCTTCAGATGTCCTCACTAGGTCCATCTCAGCCCCCTCTTCTATGGCTCAAAAGCTACTTGTCTGGTATGTATCAATTAGTAAAATCACACTTCACTCTCTACATACCTCCCATTCACCACCTGTGTAACACTAGGCTCTATCCTTGGTCCCCCCCCCCTCTTTAAAATTCTCATTAACACCCTCCACACATCCACAAAACAGGTCTCCCTAATAAAATATGCAGGTCACTCCACACTCAAATGCACATCTGACAACCTGGCTCATCTCCAAAAGATTATGCTGGAAATTTTAACAGGCACTCAAACATGGTTTTGTAACTCACAACTCATACTCATTGCAAAACAAGATAGACTACTACTTTGTTTTCCCCAAATCCTTCTCTCATCAAAAAGACAAATTTTGAAATCCTCTCTCTTAATAATACAACCACTGAAGTCACTTCTCATTTGAAATTAATGGGAATAATAGTGGATGATAACCTTAAATTTGACCTGCATATACAAAATTGTATAAAACTGACCAAAAACTAGGAATGCATTACAGACCCAGAAACTTTCTCACCAATGCAACTAAAACTACACTTGCTGCTATTTACCTCTTCCCCTCACTACTTTATGGCACTCCCATCCTTACTAACCTCCAGACATCACAAAAACCAAGACCTGAACAATGCTAAAGTGGCTAAATTTGCAGTAAGTGCCCTTTCAGAACCCAGCACCTATATAACACTAAAATCTTAAATTGGTTAGAACTGCTCCATCACCTAACATATACATAGCGTCATACTATCTATAAATTTATCTAGCATCCATCTGTTTTTTCAGCACTAAATACCATTCAATGCAACTGATTAATTATTACAATCCAGTGACCAAAAACGTCTCTCTGTCCACATACCTATAAAATCTGCTGGGCATGACCTGTACTCATAACATACCAAGGCCTGGGACACCTTACGTGTATCGATCAGGTCAATACCATCCCTCAATTCCTGTAAAACCATTTTGAAAGACTTCCTTGCCAATATCTGGTTGTGTTTCTGTTCAACTCTAGAATAAACTGTATCCCTAAATATGAACAAGTAACTATTCATACATAATTACCTCCTTACTCTCCCTACTACATTCTTTACTTCAATCAATTTCTCTTCCCTGGCTATCAAAATATGCCATAACCCTTTTTTATGTCACTTCATATTGCAATGCCTATTTGTATTATACTAACTTACTGTTAATGTCTCTATAAACTAGCTAAAATTTATCTAAACATTAAATCATTGTCAAATAATTGTATCTATTCTTAACCAATGTTTTCACAATATGTTTAATTTGGTATGTTTATTTAAACTGTAGATGTAAAATTATTGTTCTTAAAATGCTTTTGTTATACTTTGGAGCTTTTCTCCCCAGACCTCTACTGAAAATGGGCACCTACCAGTTGGACTGTCCCAGTAATCACATGTCAATAAAGTACAATCTCATTCAGGCCAGATCATGATTTAAGCTAGAAAATTGGGAAAAGGCCTTCTCTAAGTTATGTCCTGGCCTCTGGCAAAACCTCTCAAATGAAGTTAAAAATAAAATCCTAGAATCCTTCCAGACTGCTCTGAAGGAATACCTACATCAGGATGCCAAATGTACTTACTTCCTTGATAAGGGTTAAAATCTCCACCTTCAGCCATTACAGTAGGGCAAATGTACTTAAGTTTTGTATCTTTCAATTATCTTTTCTGTATTACTGTGCACTATCTCTCAGTATTCTGCAAAAATATTTAGTATATGCTGTAAATATGTATGATGCTTGTACATAATTGATCTATAGCACATTTCTAATGCTTTATGTGCCTTATTGTGTTACTACTACTGTTCTTACATTTGCTGTGATTTGTTTTGTACTTTTCTAACTGAGTTGTGACTCAGAAGGGTCAGTAGACCAGCTCACTCACCTGGTAATCAAATTGTAAACTACATAAATAAATAAAATAATTTTCAAATTGAAGGTGTTTTTGAAAACAAAATTAGATTTAATACCAGTAACTGCATATAGGCCACTGCTGTATAGTATGACATTCTAGTTCTCATAAATAATTAGCTTAAGACCAGTACTATCCACTGAAAAATGAACTGAGAAAACTTGCAAAATAATTCCTTAAATCTTGTTTACTTGGTAATACAATCTTCTTGTTGGAAGGATAATTAGTGTACCTTTGTTCTGAATTCTATGTACTATTTGATTAAGTTTATCAGTGGGGTAAACTCTTTCACTAAATAAATGAATCAAAAACTTTTCTGTTGAAATTACAAATTGACCTCTAGTTATGTTTAGTTTCATGTAGGCTAGATGTTGACTTTTGAAATGGCTATGTTTAGTTTCATGTAGGCTAAGATGTTGTCTCTCGAAATGTAGGTTGTGGAAAGTGTTTTCCTGTACAAATTACTTTCAAAAATCTTAGTGTCACTGCACAGTTTAATATAAATATCTGAACAGTGAACTTCAGACCCTGAATCATTGATAATGGATTTAGGAAAATTAATGCTAATGTTTAAGTCACTAAGAAATAAAAGAAATATGTGTATGCCTACTGCCCATATATAAAAACAAGTTATCTATGTATCTTTTGTAGAATGTAACCAGTTTAATTGTGGGTAATTGAATAAAACATCATATTCCAAACAAGAGAGAATGGCTGTTTCTTGACTCTGCAAATGTATTAGGTTTTTTTTCCCCATTAACAAATGCACTGTGTTGGAGACATGAAGTCTTCATTTTAAGACAGTTGGCCAGGAGATGTTTGTGCATTCTGTTGTGCATGCATTATTTATTGCCTCTGAGCCTGTGTTGTGGCTAAAAAAGGTCTTTGGGCCAGTCCATGTAGCCAGTTACCAAACAGTAAATAAATGAAATAAGTTTTTTACAACTAGAATTTCTTAAACTCCTGTTTCTCCTGATGTTCATCATATTGATCAATGCTGCGGTAGCCTTAGCTGTAAGGGTTATATCCTGCCAGGAATATAACAACTGGCCAGCTTCCAGTGCTTCAGGGGGACCTTCCATATGTCCAAACCTTTAGTCAGCTCAAGCTGAGTTGAACAAAAAATCAGGTTTGGGCACCAAGCCCTCCCGACCTTTCCTGAAATTGAAAAGTGCCTTGCTGTGCAAGCTTTTGAGAATTGACGGTTGGCTTGTGCTCTACCTCTGCAAGACAGATAAGCTTTGTTTCGGGAAAAACCTTCTGTTTTAAAAAATATATAGTTATATTGTAGTTACTTACTTAGGAAAGTTATTTTAAGTGAAGAGTTTGGGTTTTAATGGCCTATCACAAGACGTAACTGTACTTTTAAATGGTAGCACACTTTTTTCCTGTTAGTTCAAACTTCTTACCAAACTAAAACCTTGTACCCCATCCGCTGACCATCTCCCATCGGAATACCTACAGATTGCTGCACAAGCCATTGACTACCCCATATCTATCCTGATTAACAGAACCATCACTGAAGGCAAAATCCCTACCTTATGGAAAATATCACATATTATCCCTCTACACAAAGGTGGAACTTCAATTGACCTCTCTAACTACCGACCTATTGCCTTACTCTCCCCATTAGCCAAAATAATGGAAAAATGTATTCACAAACAAATTCTTAACCACCTTCTACAAAACAACCTTCTAGCCAACTGCCAACATGGCTTTAGACCATTTCATAGTACTACTACTGCTCTTCTCTCCTTCACTGACACTATAAACAAAAACCGCAATAATAACTCCTTTTCCTCTGCACTATTCTTAGACCTGTCAAAAGCCTTTGATATGGTTAATCATACCCTTCTTCTTGAAAAACTAAAGCACCTTTCCCTCGACCTACAAGCATTACAATGGTTCAGATGTTATCTTCAAAATAGACAGCAAGCTGTACTCTGGGATAACAATTTGTCTTCCTTACTTCCTGTTAATATTGGAGTCTCTCAAGGCTCGATCTTAGGTCCACTTCTTTTTTCCATATTTATTAACGATCTCCACTTGAACATACCCCAAGCCACTTGCATCCAATATGCAGATGACCCTACCTTAATCTGTACTACCAATAATATACCCTCACTCCAATCCCTAACCCAAACTGTATTCCAAGAGGTAGAAAACTGGTTCATGCAACATCGTCTTCTCCTGAATCCAAAGAAAACAAAACTACTACTTTTTACACCAACTCATAAGTCACCCACTCCATTCTTCTCTATAACCTCCAATAATGCTACTAAGATAGCACCAGATACTACCACCCGCTTACTAGGTGTCACAATCGACAATCATCTTAACTTTGATGACCATATTAACTCCACCATAAAGACTGTTAACAGAAAACTTGGTACCCTCTACAGAATCAAACCCTTCCTTACACCCTCAGCCAGGCAAACTATCGCACAAACTCACCTCATTTCTACCCTTTTCTATGCCTCTGCTATATATACCAACCTTTCAAAAAACAACATCTCCAAACTATCTACCTGCTATAATAGTATTGCTAGATTCATCACATGCTCTCCCTTTAAAACACACCACTGCCTTAACCTTAAACAACTAGGATGGTTAGAATTACAGAACCATATACTCTGTCAACAGTTACTTATGACACAAAAGATCTTATATCACCCAAACAATACCCCCATCCTCTCTAATCTGATCTCTCCATATAAAAACCTGGCTACACTACGTTCTGCAAATAAACTACTTGTCTCCTTAACTAAATCAAACAACAAAGCTGGTGACTCTCTTTTCTCAAACACTATAGGAAAAAAATGGAATCAGCTCCCTCCTGATCTATCTACACTAGCATCTGCTTCTCAATTCAAAAACCAAACAAAAGAACATCTAAAAACTAAGTGGCTCTGTCCTTGTGCTAACCCAGACTGAAACCTGCATTTCACTCCTATTTTAACCCTAGCCCTCCCTCTTGCCTCCAAAACTTATTTCTCTCCTCTTGTTTTATTCTTAGTAATTTGATAGGATTTGGGAACTTGTTCTTTCTGCAATTGCCCTTGTGCTGTCTAGTGCATTTGCTTGTTTATGTCTGGTCTAGCTTTTGCCTAAATGTTTTCTAGTCACTGTTTGTTAGTCCCATGTGCTTTTCTCTTTTTTACCTATGTTACTATGGTACTGTTGCTTTATTACTCTATTTTACTTATTTGCTTTTGTTATATTGCTATTCTTATGCTTGGAGCTTTTCTCCCCGGGCCTCTACTGAAAATGGACATGTATCCAGTTAGACTAGCCCGGTCAACAAATGTAAAATAAAATAAATAAAAATAAAATAAATAGTTTAAAAGGTGTATAAAGTAGTTAAAAACGTTTTTTCTGTTGAGAAATTGTATTATTTTACTTTGAGGGGTTGGCAAAGTTTTTTACAGTGTTGGCCAAATTAATAGAAATATCAACAAATAACGGAAATTTCATAATTTCTTTAGTGATTTTCAGTCTGGCTTTTTTAGAAAGTCACAAAATAATTTCAGATTGCTAATTCTTTAAGAAAAAGCTGTTTAGCATGAAATTAGTACATGTTACTTACCTACTTGAAGAGAAATGATGTCATAACCAAGATGTTATCTTCCAAAAAAAGGAAGCCAATCTGGTGGTCCTCTGCCATAAACAAACTCTACAACAGAAGAAAGAAACTGTTGCAAAAAAAGAGTAAAATCCCGTGATTGGAGGAACTCCCTGGTCAACCTCAGTAAGAAGCTGAGATCCCTCATAAAATCCTCCAAAACTAGTTACGAAAACAAAATTGCCACTAACTCTAAAGACAACCACAAAGCATTCTGTAGCTATGTCAAGAATCTCAATGGGAACACTCAGATCTGCTCTGAGTTACAGCACAATGGCACTAAATATACAGAACCAACTGATATTGCCAACATCCTAGCAGATAGGTTCAGTGCTAACTTTACCCCCCCCCCTCACCCCTTAGAGGGACCATCTCCATAACGGAAGAATGCAAAGTTCCTATAATCACGGCTGCACAGGTAAAAAACACACTCTTCAAAGCCAAGAAAACAGCATCAACGGGACCTGACAATATCCCAGGCTGCGTTCTACACGAACTACAGAATGAACTGGCACCCTACCTAAGTACCATGTTCAGTCATAGCCTCACCTCAGGCTTTGTACCCACTGAATGGCGCACCACAACGGTTATCCCACTTCACAAAGCGGGAGCCATGACGGACCCCGGGAACTACCGCCCCATTAGCCTGATCTGCAAGGCCATGGAACGTATCATTGTGGAACTCATAAACAAAGGCATTGGTAATCTTCAAACTCAGGATCCTACCCAGTTTGGATTTGTAAAAGGCAGATCATGTCTCCTAAACCTGATTGACTTCTTTGAAGCAGTCACCAAAACCATAGATGAGGGTAAAATGGTTCACACAGCTTATCTAGAGCTCGCCAAGGCTTTCGACACCATCCCCCACTCTGGAATTATAGATAAACTGCACGACTCAAAAACAAAACCACAAACTGATAAATACCACCGTTGCAGGTCGCTGCACCTCTAAAAAGCTCCTAGTAATCCAGAGGTTATGTTCAGGACTCCTAATAATCTAAAAAAAATGTCTGTAAAGAACGCCAATAAACGAAAATACCAAACAGGAATTTTATTAAGCTTAAAATCAAGCTTTTCGTCGGTGCTCTGGACCAACTTCTTCAGAAAGCAAGCTAAAAACAAAGAACAATACATCTGTCCCATTATTTAAGCATCATAGCTCCACTCAAACACTCCCCCCTTGTGGACACACCTGAAAATTGCACATCAATGCACTTAAAAAACTTAACCACAGAAAAAATGTGCATCGCCACTTGTATAAGATTAACATGACCAGCCCTGAATATTTGTAATCAAACTAATACTCTGAATTTACACCAACGTAGCATGTATACAATCTTAAATACCTGGTAGACACTATAAACACACAAGTGGTAAACCCAGGAAAAGTATATGTGTGTAGCGCCTGTTTTAAAAAGCCATGTAAATAAATCAAAATGCCATTCAGATGGTAACACAACTCGATGGAAGACTGCAAACCATGAGTTGATATAAAATATACAAAATACATCTATGAGTATACCTTGGAAATGTATGCTTAACATTGTTATGTTGTTATCAGAACCATCTGATAATAGTAGCAGTGTTAGTAGCAAAAAAAAAAAAAGTAAGTTATATATTATATATTGATTGTATATTGTGTGTAGCGGCCAGTACTAGGAGGCTGACGTCCCTTACATAAAAGACTATACTGATGAACGATCAAACTACACATCCCCCGCTTAAAATAATGGACCACAATGTAACCATTGATAAAGACATTAAAAAATAAAACCAATAATAACAAAGTAGCACTAAACCATTTTAACAATCAAAAAACGAAGAAAGAAACAATCCACATAAAATAGCTAAAAAGGTGGTCATTCCCAAGGGGATTAAATCAGTCTAAGAAGCTTCACCTAACTAGGCTTCTCAGTTTAAGAAAGCAACTAATAGAAAGCATGCTGTTTAGTCCAGGTAGGTGGTAAGCTTCCAATTTGAGTTGCCACATCAACTCCTTGCATTCAAGTCTCAGAGAATCAGGACCCCCTGTGCCTCCATCACAAAGTTGGTCAATCACCAAAAATGAAATTTCATGACCTGGGTTGTCTAGAATGTGTTTAGCCAGTGCATTGTCTACTTTCCCCTTCTTGATGGCATATAAGTGTTCGTATAACCGTTCTTGTAGCTTCCTGTCGGTCTTGCCAACATAGAAGCCAGCGCAAACAGAACACTAGGCCAAATGCACCACCCGATTGCTAGCACAATTGAATCTTCCTTGAATAAGAAACTTCTTGTCCTTGATGGAAAAGGCTGTGCTTGCTTTAACATATCTACAGTACCTGCACATGTTACACTTGTACATCCCAGATCTCGGGGAGGTACCAGATATTTTAGACTCCAAAATATTTTTGATGTTAAGGCCCCTCCTAAAAGGGTACAATGCCAGCCCAGGTACTCCTGTTGACTCAGTGGTTAATAAACACCAATTCTTCCTTATGATGGACACAATGTCTATATATTATATATATATAATAAAATTATAGTTGAAGTTATCGGACTCACAAGCAGGATGAGGCAAGCCTGATGACCCGCTGTTCAAGTTCCTCAAAATGGGGCTAAAATGGCCATTGGCCCTCTTACCTTGCACTTCCAATCTTAAATCTGTGACGAAATCTGCAGGATACCCTCTACAAACAAATATGTCAGCAATAAACCTGCACTCATCATAACATTTTTTATTTTCTGAAATCATGTGGGCTGCTCGAACAAATTGGCCCTTCACGATAGCCCTCTTTTGGTGGATTGGATGTTCACTGTCAAAGTGTAGGTATGAATTTGAAAATGTCGGCTTCCGATGTATATTAGCCATGAAGCGATTCATGGTCCTATCTTTCTCAATTTCTACATCCAAATAGGCTATCTTATCAGTTGCAAAATTAGATGTAAATTTCAAGAATTTGGTAGAACCATTAAAAAAAGTCACCAAGGTATTTGCATCATCTTGAGAACCATTGAGGATGATAAAAATATCGTCCAAGAACCAAGTGTATAGCGACACTTTCTCTTGGACTAGGAAATTGCATAAAATGAACACCCTCTCCCAATGGGCCATTACTGAATTCGCCACGCTGGCTCTGCAAGGTGATCCCATGGGAACACCGACCAATTGATGGAACCATCGGTTGTTGAATGAGAAAAAGTTGCAAGTGAGAATAATATCCAATAACTCACTGACCAGTGAGATCTCTTCTGTCGGAGCATGATGGAAGCCCAATTCCAATTGAATCCACTCGACTGCCACGAGGTGGGGAATAGATGAATATAGATCAACCCACATCGATCATCAAGAGGAAACTATCAGCAGTGAATGGGACGGAACCCACCTTTTCTAGAAAAGCCCAAGAATCTCTTGAAATATGTGGAACACGATACATGTACTTCTTGAGAATATTGTCCACCACCTTAGCGGCTGCATAGGTTATACTCCCTCTAGCGCTAACTAGTTGCCGCATAGGTGGATCATATATATTCTTGTGTATCTTGGGGTTCCCAAAAAAAAACGGTATCTTAGGTGATACAACAATGATATAATTGTATATATCCACATCAATTAAGCCATTGATGAACATCTCCTCAAAAAATGACCGGATACGGCTCATATTTACATTTAACTCATTCCTAGAGACTTCATGATAGGTATTAGAGGCCAAGATGGCCAACATCTTGTCATTATAGTCGTCCAAGTCCATAGCTACCAATCCACCTCCCTTATCAGGCTGCATCAGTCTAACCGGTGCAGACTTAAGAGCTTCCAACAGGCCCTTCTCCTCTCTGGTGACATTAAATTGGGCTGGTCGCCTTGAATTAAGGAGGTGACGGATATCAAGATCGCACAGTTGTTCGAAAACTCCAACGGTTGGTAAAAGAGGTGGGTTGAAAGTGCTGGGTATGTGAAAAAAGTTCTTGGGTCATTGTGAATTACCCAACAATAATGTCAAATTCAACTTTCTCACAAATAATTTGAGGTCCAAAATCGACCTCCCAACACTAGTCCGACTAGAGGGTACAAAAGATAACCCTTTAGCCAAAATGTCCACCAAAGGTTGGGAAAAAGCAAACTGAGAAAAATTGTAAATTTTGAAATCTTTGCCTGTATTGTAAAGGATCTCCAATGCAGGAATAGGGGGAGAAGGGATGGTTAAACAGTCATCCATCAATTCCCCCTCGTTTTGTATTTGTTCCTCGTCGTGCGGTTCGACGTTTGTTGTGGAGACGAGGCTTGGGCATGAAAATTTACATCGTGGGCTTCAGATGCTGGCTGGACCTGGTTAAGACCAGACCCAATGATAACCTCTCCTTCGGTTGAAGGTCTGTGGTTTATTCGCCTTGCCGAATGCCCATTCTCTGCTTCACGGTGGTGCGTAGGTTGGTTGGTATCAACCAAAACTGAATCGATCCCCTTAGTTTCTCTGCTGTTCCCTAAAAAGTTCCCTTGGGATTCAGGGGGTTTGGGGTAAGCTGTCCCATCTTTCTAAGCTTTTATGTCCCTCTTTAATTTTTTAATTTTAGTTGTAGTCATCTTAGAAATATGTTGGCCGATGCTGTTGAAGACTCTCTCGTATTCATAGAGACAACTGGAAAAATGGATATCCAACTTTATTTCCTCATCCAGGGTAGAAAGGTCCATGATTAATTGATTGATAGCTTCCTGGTAGTGGGAGCAAATCAGATTGATTAATTCATTCCCATATCTATCAAAAAGTGACAAAAGGTCGAGATGGAATTTCAACCCTTCCTCCAACCCTGTGGGATATTGCCACGAGCAAGACCCTTCGGGACAATCTTCACACGTCGGCATTCCCCAAAATAAGAGACCTCTAGTTATAGTTTTCTGAGCCTCAATAATTTTTGATCAAATTGGTTGAGTTTAGTGGGCAAGTCAGGAAGATCTTCAGTAAAAATGTCTTTGTTGGCGGTATCCTCTCCATTATAAAAACAAAAGAGTTGATTCAGCCACTTATTTAAGTTCATCTGTATAGTCCCTCCTCAGGGTCCCCACCTCGCCAAGTCTAGATGCAGAAGCTCCTATGTTACTTAATGGGCTTCTGTGTCCTCTCGTGGAGCCCATAGGATTGTCGCCGCCATCCTGATTGTGTAGATCGTTAGAGCCGTTGGAAATGACTGCTCCCAGCTCTGCTCTGGCTCCACTAGCCGGTATCTTAAAGGGGGATTCAGTCGACAGTCCACTGGGGGGTCGCACTACAGGATTCACAGCATCACTTTGCAAAAGTCCATCCATTCGCTGTGAAAGATGTTCAACCTTTTCCGTGAGAAGGTTTATAAGTATCGTTAAATCTCCTGGATCTGAGGTGCCACTAGCTTCCTGTGTGGTGGAAGACATGAAGACTTTCTGCACGACTCAAAAACAAACCCACAAACTGATAAATACCACCGTTGCAGGTTTTTGGATTATTAAGAGTCCTGAACATAACCTCTGGATTACTAGGAGCTTTTTAGAGGTGCAGCGACCTGCAACGGTGGTATCTTTCAGATTATAGATAAGCTCACTAAACTAGGTATAAATCCCTATGTCACAGGATGGGTTGCCAACTGGCTCACGGACAGAACCCACACTGTGAAAGTAGCGCATTCCAAATCTGACTTCAGACCAGTGAATGGAGTACCACAGGGTTCAGTCCTGGGTCCTCTCCTGTTTGATATCTACTTCTCTGAAGTGCAGGCTAACACAGAAGGTCTTTGGCTAACAAAGTTTGCAGATGACTGCAAACTAGGAGCCATAATCGAAACTCCTAACAATGTGGACAAACTACAAAAGGGCCTCACTGAGACAGATACCTGGTGTCAAAGCCATGGCCCTGAAGCTCAATGCCAAAAAGTGTATTGTCATCCCCTGTGGTAAAAACTCTGTACCCATGAACTACCACATAGCTGGTAGTCTACTTAATGCCGAAAAGGTGATAAAAGACCTTGGGACACAGGTGGACAGTAGTCTCTCCTTTGATAATCACATCGCCACAGTGGTCAGGAAATCCTTCTATGTGGCTCATCTCATTACAAAAGGATTCTCATCCAGAAAAAAAGGTCATTGTTCCCCTCTACTCATCACTCATTAGACCCACTATAGAGTAAAACGCCCCTTTTGGTATGTACCTCACAAGACATCTACAACAACTGGAAAGACCACAGAAATACCTCACAAAGAGGATTACTGGCCTCAAACAGATGCCCTACGCAGACCGTCTCAAAAAACTACAGCTTTACTCCATCGCATATCGCCTACTCAGGGGCGATCTCTGCCTAACATACAAAGCTATGTCAAATCCAGAGCTGTTGGACATGCTCCACTTAAAGAAATCCCAGTCCCTCCGAGCTACACTCTCTAGGGACCTAACCCTTGTCACCACAATAAACAGAACATGCTGGAGGGATAGATTCCTGTCCCAGAGACTTCCCATACTCTGGAACAGACTACCTATCTATGTCAAACAGAGATCCTCATTAGCACTCTTCAATAAAAACCTTGATGATTGGATGGGAAATGGGAAATTCACCCCAGGGATCACTTCTGTGGCTCTGCTCGACAGGGGCACAGGAAAATAATTTTCTTTGGTGGCGAAAGCCAGGGTACATTTTTTGGCTAGGCTTATATAGACCCTAGGGCCAATAGCCTAGTACCTACCTATGAACCTATAATGACTAGGCTCCATAGTCTTATAAATAGGTAAATTGGCAAGGTTAATGCCACAAAACTGTGCAAAAGTTAAGATCCTGGGTCAGAAATTGCCAAGAAGGTCAGAGTTAGTGAGCTGTCTGTCAGCCAAATTTGGAAGAAACTGAATATAGGTGAAGGGTTGTCACCCAAACATTCTGGCAGATGTGGTCACAGAAGGTCCACAGTTCCTCAGTATGATTCATATCCGAATAGAGAATGCCATAAGAATTGCAAAGCATCCAGTAGACAGCTGCAGGAGATGCTGGAACAACAGGGTGTTACAGTGAGTTCCAGAACTTTTCAACGTAGGCTTCTGGATGCTGGGCTTTGAGCTTGCAAACTTCTGAAGAACCAGAAATTGTCCAACCAGATGAAGGCAAAAAGACTGCCCTGGGTGAACAAGTTTCAAAACTGGTCAGAAGAAGATTGGGAACAGGTTGTTTTCAGTGACAACAGCATAATACAGTGTTTGGATCAGCCAGTACAATATGTCAGACAATCTGGAGAGCAGATGAGGGATGATTGCAAGGTCCAGTGCTTCATAATCCTTTATAAGCTATGGGGACTACTTTAGCAGCTTAATATTATAACCCTATTGTTATGATTGCCTAACTGCTAAAAAAAAAAAAATATATATATATATATATATATATATATATATATATATATATATATGTATATACACAAACACACACGTATATTTTGTATAAACCTTCTGTAATTGATGTTTTTTCCCTGTATAGTTGATGATAAAATGTCTCACTAATCTTTGCAACTGTTTGCAACTATACTGCAGCTTCATTTTAAATGCTGTATATACTTGCTGGCACAATGTTATAACCTTTTATTTGTAACTGCATTTGGAGCTTTTGTCCATGGGTCTCCACTGAAAATGGATCACTGATCCAGTGGACTTTCACGGTCAGGAAATGTCAATAAAATAATAAATAAATAAATTCAAGTACCCCACTTAAGTGATGGTATAGAGCATTATGAGCATCTTTGGAACAGTTTGGCTCTACATTGTTCAGGTAAACATGAAGCAGGAACAGTATAAAGTCATACTAAAGCAATGTCTGCTTCCTCAGCTGTGTGACTGGGCAAAGGAGAATGGATTTAATGAGACGGGACTTCATCTTCATGCACGATGGTACCCCATGTCACAAAGGTCGACAAGTGGCACGTTTCTTTGAGGTCCATGGTATTGAAGTGTTACCATGGTCTGGTGGTAGTCCAGATATGAACCTGATAGAGAACTTGTGGACTATTCTGAAGTCAGATGAAGAAAAAGACCATAACAAACAAGCAGCAACCTAATGAAGAACTCATTTCAGCTTGGGCGTGCAATTCTTCAATGACTTGAACATTGCCATGAACTTGTTCGTTCTATGCCTCAATGGGTTAAATCCTTGACAACGGCTAAAGGATAATTCATAAAATATTAGAACATTTTCTCATATAACATGAATTATATTGTTCATTTCATATACTCATATTGAGTTATATGGCAAAACAACAAAAAAACAGTAGAAACACTGATATCTGTTAATTTGGCCAACAATGTATAGTGCTTTTACTATGTTTTGTATGAAAAAAGTGACTTTTAAAGACTTTAAAGTTTTGCCAGCTTAAGCTTCATGCTTGTTTTCCCCAGGAAAGTGGCACCGTTTTTGGCCTGACCATGGAATAATGTACCAGCACCACAGTCAGTCCTTCTTCCAGTCACATAAGTAAAATGTTACTCAAATAGCCTTTGCCACCACAGAAGGCTAGCAACTTGCTTCAGCCACAGGTGGGAGACTGCTGTTGCCAAATCTGTTTCCTCAGACCACTCATCTTTTACCACAGATCCCTCTGGTGTAGCACCTACAGCCAGTATAGCCCACAGGTTAGCCATGCCCTTTGTGGCTGTTGGATCCCCTCAATGAGCAAGAGAGAGACACTCTTGTTGGTCCTGAGAGATAGAACAGGGAAGACTTTCTTGATTGGTCAGAATGTTCCGGCCATTCCTGTAGAAGCTGCTGTTTCCATTAGTAACACTGTTAGCTCCATTTTATCATGTCAAAAACAAACAAAAGTAAACATGTATCAACTCTTCCTCAAAATTCATTTCACAGGAGTAGTTTACTGGGTCTGGCTCAGGGTTTAATTCTGGCTATTGATCATTATAATGTGGTTTCTGGCAAAAGAAAGAGAAATGCCTCTTTTCCTGAAGACATTCAAGATTCTAAATCTGGACAGCAAGATGAAGGTTTTTCTCCTCAGTTTTATGATTTAGACTCAGAGGAGAGCTCAGTTTCTGATTGTCCCTATGAGGATTTATCTTACTCTGAGACTATTTCCTGAATGTGTTAGTGTTTTCAGTGGGAGAACACTGAAGTTTCTCAGTCCCTCAGGAAATATGAGCTGTTACAGAAGGAATTTCCAAAACCTGCATCCATTCCTCCATTTCTGTCAGATTTGGAGGATGTATGTGTCACTGCCTGTAATTCTCCTGATAGTCACACTGCTGCTCCTAAAATGCAGATAGAATGTATAAAGTTTCTTAGTCTTTTAAGTTGTTATACACTAATCCTAAACCTAAATAAGCAACTACAGCTTTAGATAATCCTACTGCTGCTAAATATTTGGTTAATTCCAATCCTACTTTTTCTAATAACTATATGAAAATTATGGTTGGTTGAGTATGGGGAATAAGTGTATGCTGCTTTAACTTTGATTTTCAGAATTTTGAATTGTCAGGCTCATATGTTAATTTTTTTCTGACTAATTGTGAAAGTATGAATAATGTTTTGTCTTTGGTTTCTTCTTGTGAGGAAAAATCTGCTTTAAATAATTTGTTTTCTTCTATTGTGCAAGTCACTGCTCATTACTTACAGTGTGTGTATGATTCAGTTGATTCTTCCTGTTCTAGGGCTATGACCACTGGTACTGTTTTGACTAACTAGCTGCATTCTTAGAACCTCCCAGTTGTGAAAACGAGATTTTAAATTCTCCTTTGGACAGAGATCTAATGTTTGGTTCCTCTGCTGCAGAGGTTATCAAAATGTGTGATGAAAGAGATAAGTTGATAATGGGAATCTCTAAGATTTTCAGCTTTCCCTTTCAAAATTTCCTGATGGAATCTCTAACCATTCACCTAATTTCAACAAAAAACAAAATAAACAGTCTCACCAAAATGCAGATAAACAGGTGTTTAAGAAGAAATGTTGGGCAGAAAGAATTCAGGAACCTCCCTCAGCCAAGGACAGTCCAACAAGTCAGAATGACTATTTTAGGGAACTTGTCCCCTGCCATCCACCCTATCCTGGCAATCTATTTTCCCTTTCAAAAAGTCTGAATCTATTTGGCAACAATAGGTTCAGATAAATTGGCTCTAATGATCTTTCATCAAGGTTACAGATGTCAGTGGGAGGAAATCCCTCCTTTCCATGACGTAGTTCCTCAACCACCAGACTCCTCTATTCCCTCCTGTCTTTCTTCACAAGCTGTCTCTGGGAGTGATAGGACCAGTTCTTCTTTCTTAGGTTGTGAAAGGTTTTTATTCAAGGACGTTTTTAGTGCCAAAGGAAAAAGATGCTCAGAGACGAGTTTCTGAATGTTTCTTCCATAAAACTGTTTATGATAGTGTCCGTTCAAAATGCTGTCATTTCATAACCTGTTTACCTCTTCTTCCTCATTTAAGTTTTTTGGTAACAGATTTAAAAGATGCTTATCATCACATCATTACTCATCCAGACACTGGTGTTTCTTAAGGTTTTGTGTGTATGGATCACTTACACACGCTGCGATTCTAGGAGAACATTAAAAAGTCCTTTTTAACTCCTTCACACAGGATTGTGTTGTTGGGGTGTCAGCTAGACACCCCAGTAAAAACAGCTTTTCTTCCACTGGAAAAAAAAATAGATCTATATTCAGATCTGTTTGTAAGGTGTTTCACTAAGTCTTAGATCTCTTTGTATAAATACCTCAGTATTTTGAGTATCAAGGCCCAGCAGCAACTTCCTTTGTCTTTTCAAAGTTGTGTCATAAAATAAATTACTTGATGGAGACAGCAAATTTCCCTTAGCCCAAGTATCCCCTTCTCACTCCCTGCTCCAGAGCAGTAAGTCACCACAGATGCCTCAGACTTTGCTTTGGGAACAGTTTCAGGAGGGATAAATGTGCAAGGTGTGTGGGACACCAATGACAGATCCAAGCACGTAAAAATAAAACAGATGCTTGCCCTGATGAAGATACTTAGCTCTCACAGTCATCTTTTTATCCCTGGACCTCTTCATGTTGTTACAGATAATACCACAATCATGTGCTACATCAACAAGCAGGGGAGAACCAGGTCACAATCCCTTTGCAGACTGGCCATGTTAGTTTGGGATATAGTCACATCACAGTCTCAGTCTACAGGCAGCCTACATTCCATCAGATCAAATTTGTGTGGCAGACTAGATGAGCAGGACAAGGGTAGACCCTCACACATGGAAACTAGATCAGGGGAGCGTATTATCATGGAACTTATAAACAAAGACATTGGCAACCTTCAAACACTGGACCCCACCCAGTTTGGGTTTGTGAAGGGCCGATCTTCTCTCCTGAACCTGATTGACTTCTTTGAATCAGTCTCCAGAGCCATGGACAAGGGTAAGGTGGTCCACACAGCCTATCTAGACCTTGCCAAGGCCTTTGACACCATCCCCCACTCTGGAATCATAGATAAACTTACTAAGTTGGGCATTAATCCCTATGTCACCCAATGGGTTGCTAAATGGCTTACTGATAGAACCCACACTGTAAAAGTAGCCGACTCTAAATCCATCTCCAGACAAGTGACAAGTGGAGTACCTCAGGGTTCAGTCCTGGGGCCGCTCTTGTTTGGCATCTACTTCTCTGAAGTACAGGTCAACACTAAGAGACTCTGGCTAACAAAGTTTGCAGATGATTGCAAACTGGGAGCCATTATTGAATCCCCAAATGATGTGGATACTCTACAAAAGGGCCTTACAGAAACAGATGCTTGGTGCCAGAGCCATGGGCTCAAGCTCAATGTCAAGAAATGTATTGTTATCCCCTTTGGGAAAAAACATGTATCCATGAATTACCATATAGGTGGCAGTACACTAAACACAGAAAGTGTGATAAGAGACTTAGGGACACAGGTGGACAGTGGTCTCACCTTCGATAACCACATAGCCACAACAGTCAGGAAATCCTTCTATGTGGCACACCTCATCACGAAGGGCTTTTCATCCAGAAAAAAGGAGGTCATTGTCCCACTGTACTCATCCCTCATTAGACCCATTATAGAATACAACGCCCCATTTGATATGTACCTCTCAAGACATGTGCAACAACTGGAAAGGCCTCGGAAATACCTCACTAAAAGAATCACAGGCCTAAAGCAGATGCCCTACGCTGACCGCCTTAAAAAACTCCAGCTATACTCTGTCGCATATCGTCTACTCAGAGGCGATCTCTGCTTAACATACAAGGCCATGTCAAACCCAAAGCTGTTGGACATGCTACACTTAAAGAAATCCCAATCCCTCAGAGCTACACGCTCCAGTGATCTAAACCTTGTCATCACAATAAACAAAACATGCTGGAGGGATAGGTTCCTGACCCAGAGACTCCCCAGACTCTGGAATAGATTGCCCATACATGTCAAGCAGAGTGCCCCTTTGGACCTCTTCAAGAGGAACCTTGACGATTGGATGGGAGAAAGGAAATTCACCCCAGGGATCACGTCAGTCGCCCTGCTAGACAGGGGTCCAGGAAAGTAAGTAATGTGGGAAGAAATAGCCAGGGAATTGTTATGGCTAGGCTTGTATATGCCCTAGGGCTGATAGCCTAGTACCAACCTATGAACCTATAAGATTTGATCCATCTGTGGGATGTTCCTCAGGTAGACCTGTCTGCCTCCTGTCTGAACAATCAGCTAAGATTCTGTTCTAGAACTCCATGCAAGAAGGCCTGGACAACAGGTGTCTTTCCTTTCCTTGGAAAGGAATGTGCCTGTATGTTTTTCTACACTTTCTGCTGATATCTACGGTACTTTTTGGTGAATTCCGTCTAAATCATTAGATCATTGTGGTGACTCCCTTCTGGCCAGGCAATAGTAGTTTTCCCTTCTTTTGAAAATGGCTAGGGGCAATTACCATAAGCTTCCTCTCAGATGGGCATTTAATACATTCTGTCCCCAATCAACTTCAGCTGACTATTGGATGATATAGTGTTAATTCCCTTTAGGCACCTGTTTACTCTGGATGTCGAGCAGGTACTAATGAATGCAAGAAAGCTTGGTACTAGAAAATGTATTTATTTACTTATTTATATTTGTTTACCTTGGTAGTACTCTGATCTCAATGGACCATTTACCCATTTGCAGGCACAACCCAGTTGAATAGGATCACATAAGAAATGGACAAAGCATATGTACAGATAGAAGGAAATGCTAAAAAAACAATTTTATATATATATATATATATATATATATATACAGTATATCTATACATATTTACAAACAAGAATTTACAAATATATACACACACACACACACACATATATATATATATATATATATATATATATATATATATATGGATCTACCTGATAACGCCGACGATGAGAACACCGACACCGGAAGATCGACAACGGATATGACCGACAGTTGAAAATCCCGACACTGACAACACCGACATGTCAAACAAGCGCTAGTGTGTAAGTATGTGGTAGTGACGGACGGCAGGGTTAGGGTGTGGGTAAGGTAAGTGTGCGATAGTTACGGACTTTAGGGTTAGGGTGCGAGTAAGGTAAGTGTGCGATAGTGTCGGACTTTAGGGTTAGGGGCGGATTAAGTGAGGTAGGGTTAGGGCGCGGGTCAGGTGAGTGTGCAGTAGTGACAGACTTTAGGGTTAGGGGCGGGTTAAGTGAGTTAGGGTTAGGGTGCGGGTTAGGTGAGTCTGTGATAGTGACGGACCTTAGGGTTTGGGTTAAGGTTAGTGCATAGATAGTTGTGTTTGTAAGGTTTAGTGTAGGTTTGTAAGGTTTTTGGTGTGCTTGTGTGCTTTTTGGACAGGGGATTTGTTTTGTTTGTTGACTGTCGGGATTGTGGTTTGTTGGGCATGTGAAGTTTCGTGTTTTTGAACTTTCGGTTTTGTGGTGTCGCTAATTTTGTTGTCGGTGTTTTTGCATGTCAGTGTTTTCAGGTAGACCCATATACATATATATATATATATATTTACAGATGCAAGAATATGGTACAGCCTTTAGTTCAAGAAATGTTTTACAGTGTCAGAACAGGGACGGAAAAATGGAATTATGCTTAACAGAGCCTTATGGATAAGATGTTACCATAATGACTGAGATGACTTATGCTACAGGGATGACAGCATATCATTATATTGAGAGGTACGAAGATATTATAAGAGACAAGTAAGAATAGTTGCATTAAAGGATACCATAGGGAGAAGACACAGAAAAGTTGAGAGGCATGCAGAGTGAAGAGGAGTAGAAAAGAGAAGTGTGTGATAGATGCAAAGAGAAGAGGGAAGTTGGATGAATGAAAGGTCGTAAGTAAGGGGATAGCAAGATAAGATAAGTGTGGATGAAATAGGAATAAAGGGGTGTGTGAAAATCATATCTTAGCAAATAGAAAAATGTTTCTAGTTGGTGGTAGCAGCATAACCTGCACCCATTCAGAGGGAGCTTTTGTGGCCTTTCTTACCAATCAAGGTTACTTTATTGGCCATTTCAGCATGTATGCCCATGTATCTTACCCTTTCAGTGCATTTTAATGTCAAAATGTTTTTGAAAGGGTTTTTGCGTAAAAGGCCTCAAAGAAAACTGGTGGCCCCTTCTTGGGATCTTAATTTTGTTTTAGACAAGCTAACACTTGCATCATTTGAATTAGCTAATCTGGTTGACTTGAGGTTCTTAACATGAAAAACTGTTTTACTGATTGCTCTGACCTCTTCAAGAAGAGTATCTGAGTTGTACGTTTTTATGGTGAGTCAACCCTATCTCAGTTTCCATTGAGACACTGTTTCTTTGATGCCTAAAGTGGCATCTATGTTTACTTTAAGCCAAACTAGCCATCTTCATGATTTCTTTTCTGAGCCAGAAAATGAGTATGAAAGGAAACTTCATACCCTGAATGTCCACAGACAGCTGATGTCCTATCTTGACAGAACTAAGTCTTTCAGATCTTCAGATCAGTTGTTCATTTCTTGTGAAGATAAGAAGGGAAACCTTTGTCAAAACAAACTATTTCTAAATGGTTGCCTCAAGCTATTACCTTTTGTTATACTCACCACGTAAAAAAAAAAAAAAATGTTTGTCAGTGTCAAGGAACACTCTACCAGGGCTTTTACTTCATCTGTGGCCTTTTTTTAAATGTTGGATTCTAGAAGTGTTCTAGAAGGAGCAAAGTGGTAATCTGTACATATATTTACAAGGTATTAGAAGCTTGATTCTTTCTCTAGGTGTAGATCAAGCTTTGCTAGGACTATTCTCCTGGTGTTCCTGGACCCTTCCCCTTCCACCTCCCAAATGCAGCAATCTAGGATTAATGTGCAGCAGTGATCAATATCAGGAATATAGTGTAGTTGTATAAGTAAACAGTAGCTTCTGCCTTCATCCATCTCCCTTGTTTTTTTAGTATTATGCCAGGGTCCATTTTCCTCTTCATGGTTCGGCGTCTCTCTATCTCTCTCTCTCTGTTGGTATAAAAGCTGTTGCATGTTTGATACCCAAACCTATCTTTTGGGAGCACAGAAAGTGCTCTGAAGCTTTGGAGGCTGGCCTTTTGTTATATCGTTGGCAGGACATAACCCATATAGGTAAGTTTACTACATCAGTGATCAGTTGAACATGTACTGTTATGGTACGTTTACCTACATAACCATGCTTTCTTCCAGCATTTGGAGAATGCTTTTATTACAGTCTGTCATTTGCCTGACAGCCAGCCTGCTGCCTCCAAAGAAAGTGGATAGATAGTATGAAGTTCCTCAGTCTTACATTGTTTTTCTAATCCCAAAACTGACCCTGCAGTGATTTCTTTGTAGAACTTCCTGCTGCTAAACATTCTGATAAATTCTAATCCCTCCCCCTCTGATTAGGATGGGAAAGCCTTTGATTGATTTGAGGGGGGAAAGTATATACTTCCACCACATTTAGTTTTAGAGCTCTTAATTGTCAAGCTCACATTTTAAAGTTTCTGCTCACATCATTTAAGGATATGAGGAATGTTGAAGCTACTTTTCCCTCTTCTGAAGAAAAACATTATGTGAATACTCTTATTTCTTCTCTCTCTCACTTGACTAAACACTCTTTGAAGTATGCTTATGATTTAGCTACTACTGGAACAGCTATGAGAGGGTTTGCTTGGTAACACATAGAAAATCCACCTGAGTATGTTAAAGCAGAAATTTTAAACTCTCCTTTAGAAAGAAGTTGTTTTTGGACTTTCTACTGTTGAGGTCCTGAAAAGGTGTGATGAGAGAGGGACACTGATTCAGGGAGATGCTCAGATTTTTCAGCTTTCCTTCTTCGTCTGTTAAAGGTTTTACACCTGTCTCTGCTCCCTTTTATAAAAAGCAAAATAAAAAGACACAGCAAACATCTGTCAAGCAGACATTCAAAACATAATGGCAATGGGACTCAAAAAAAGAAAGGAGAAGCCTCCCAGAAATAGGGACAGTCCAGCAAGTCTTAATGTCTATCTTCAGAATGTCCCCTTTCCACCCTGGCATACTTTTAAATCTTCCCCAAAGTCTGGTTCTCTGTCTCTCTCTCTCTTTCTGGCAGCAGATAATCTCAGACAAATGGGTTGAGTGAGCAATTTGTTAAAGGCCTGAAGTTAAAAATACAATATCTTCACAACCTATTATCTCCAAAGTTACCAGTTTCCCTTTATGTTCTTTGTTAACTCTAGATTTAAAGGATACTTATCAACACATTCCTATAGCCTCAGATTTCAAATGTTTCATAAGAATTTTTGTGTCTGGATTACAATTTCAGTTCTCTGTATTTCCATTTTTGTTATCCACTGCTCCCGTAGTATTCACAAAATGTCTCGCCCCAGTGATAGCATGTTTCAGGCTGTAAGGTATACACATTTTTCCTCATTTAGACAACTTGTTTCTCTTTGTTGAGTCATTTTCAAAATGTCAGGAATTTATCACTTGGGTGAGAGATCTTCATAAGGTGGGGGTTCAAGAGAACATCCAAAAGTCTTGTTTGACCCCTTTTCAGAGGATTATTTTCCTGGGGTGTCTACAAGATACCTCAGTTCAAAGAGTTTTTCTTCAACATGAAAAAGTAAATTTATATCTAGATCTATTCCTGTTTTCCCACTTACTCAGCCGAAAGGTTCACCAAGGGAATTTCCCGGGATACTAGGATTGATGACACCCATGACTCTCATGATTTCTCTAGCCAGACTCCCCATGAGAAAGTTTAATTGGAACTTAAAATCTGTATGGTCCCAACATCAACATCTTCTACGTTCCAGATTCCTGTTTTAATATTCGTAAGAAGGGAATTATTTTACTGGAGAGACCCGTTTTTATCCAAATCCATATCTCCCCTTTTTGCCTTCTAGATCCAGCACAGTCTGTAGCTACAGATGCCTCAAACTTTGTTTGGGAAGCAGTGCCTATTGAAATAAAAGTGCAGGGTTTTTGGAACAAAAACAACAGACCAAACATAAACGTAAAAGTGATGCTTGGCTATAATAAATGCTGTCACCTCTTTCAGCCATCTGTGGTCCTCTAGACTGTTACAAATGATTACAGGCCAATATCACAGTGATGTGATACATAAACGGGGAACCAGATCTTACCTTCTGTGCAGTATAGCTGTGGTCACCCGGAATATAGCATGTCAGCACAGTTTTATACTACAGGCATCTTATATACTGTCAGAAAAAATTTTGTGGCAGACAAACTGAGCAGGATCAGAACAGACCCTTGCAAATGGAAAGTGAGTCATGAGTCTTGTCTTGTAGGAATTGATCCAGCTGTAGGGAACACCTCGGATACATCTTTTTACCTCCATTCACAACAAACACCTGGCAAAATGATTTTTCAGGACTCATTGCAAGCAGGCCTGGGGAATATGTGCATTTTCATTGCCTTGGACAGGAATGTTCCTATATGTTTTTCTTTCCACTGATATCCAGTTTAATTCTGAATATTAGACTGACTCTCCACAGATCACGGTGGTGACTATCTTTTGGCCCAGGCAACAGTGGTTCTCCCTTCTTTTGGAAATGACCATGGGCAATTATCACAAGTTTCCTCACTGACTGGGTCTACTCACACAAGACAGGGGTTATTTGATACATCCCATCTTGTAACAATTACTACTAATTGCATGGATGATAGAGTTTTAATACCTTTTCAGCAACTATTTTCCGAGGATGTGCAGCTGATATTAATGGAGGCAAAGAAACCTGCTACTAGGAAGTTATAAAATACTAAATGGAAAATATTTTCTAGCTGATGCCAAAAACATGAGCCTGGACCCTTTCAAGGCTAGTATTTCTCTGACTCTACAATATTTGTGTGAGTTACGATCCTCTGTCCTTTCTTACTCCTGTTTTTGAAAAGGGATGTGGCATATCAAGCCTCCTAGAAAGCAGGTGGCTTTTCCTTGGGATTTCAACCTCGTTCTGGAAAAAATATCTCTTTCTCCATTTGAGCCAGCCTATCAGGATGATTTGAGGTTCATAATAAGGAAAACAGTTTTACAAGTTGCTGTGACTTCTGCAAGGTGTCTGACTTGCAAGATAATATGGTGTGTCAACCTTATCTCATTTTCACAAAGATGGGGTTTTCATGAGAATGAATCCTTCTTTTATGCCTGAAGTGGTATCTGAGTTTGCTTTGAGGCAAGTTATCTCTGTCCCTGTCTTCTTTCCAGAGCCTAAAAATGAGATGGTATGGATTCTTCATAGGTTATATGAGCACGGACAGCTCAAATATTATCTTAATATAAGAAAAAACATCAGAAACTCCAATCAATTAATGTGAAGTTGTTCTATCTCGCCATTTTGTTCTTACACGTGGGCTCGAGTCGGCCGCTTTTCAAGCTCAAACTCTCAGAGAAGCTCGAGACCTAGTGTATATCCCATGATGCTCTACTATAAATCCCCAGATCTAGTTTGCCGCTGCTACGGATCTACAGCTCGTCGGAGGAAGCTCGGGCCAGTGACTAATTTTTCTATATTTATAGAGAATTTTTTTTGGATACTTTTATCTTTATATGGTTAAAATAGATGTGAATTTGCGATAGTATTAGGGTTTAGTTAGCTTGTTTAGATCTAGTGAAATTTTTGAAGGGTTTTTCTCTTAAAGGTTTTTCTAGGCCTTTCTTACCTGTTTGGGCATGACAGGGCTCTGTCAGCTTTTGTGTGTGCGTTCTTTCTTGTGTTACTTTTAAATAACCTATATATATATATATATATATCCTGTAGAGTGCTTAGTTCATAGTTAATAGCTATATAGTTAAAATGTAGGATACTTAGATAACTTGGTGTGTTGTTATTTCCTTGGCTAATATTGTGATTCAGGGACCTGATTATATATTGTACAATATGTCAGAAAAGCAAAAGTCTGGATTTAAAAGGTGTGAGTGTGGTCAAAAAATGTCTGTTACAGACAACCACTCCACCTGCATGTACTGTTTGGGTTCTGTTCATTTGCAGGAGGTGTGCTCTATCTGCCACTCCTTTAGCGCC
Organism: Protopterus annectens; assembly: GCF_019279795.1. Classification (NCBI taxonomy): domain Eukaryota; kingdom Metazoa; phylum Chordata; order Ceratodontiformes; family Protopteridae; genus Protopterus; species Protopterus annectens. The sequence goes on along the minus strand of NC_056746.1, from coordinate 952,893,744 downwards.
AGGGTTCTTTTGGAAAGGCGCAGGAAGCTGGTAGATAGGGGACTCCTGAAGCCTGAATTTCAGGCTATGTTGGACAAGGCCGACCTTCCTTCCAAGGCTTCGAAGGGGTCAAAGTCGTCCAAGGGGTCCTCGGAGCCCAAGTCATTGGCTACATGCTCCTCTGGTATGGTTCGTTCATCGGCTCCACAGCCATTGGAGCCATGTATCGATCCTTTACCTCGGAGCCCAGTTGTGGATCCGATATTGGAGACTCCTCAGTCTCCAATTCTTCAATCGGTACCGTCTTCGGCTCCTTCGACCCATCCCTCGACCCATTCTTTGAGGGTATCTGATGTGGACCTGGACCGAGTGGTTAAGAGGCTGTTAGAGAACCCGGCCCTGGCCAAAATGCTTTCTGTTTCGAGCCACTCGGCCTCGAAGCCTGAAATTCCAGCCCTAATTTCTTCTCCTCGTCCTCCGAAGCCAATTGAACTCTTGGAGTCGAGGCAGACAGAACCGATGTTCGTAGAGCCCTCGGAGCCGAGGTTTGGTCCACCTCCCCTCGGCTCCATCGACCTTGATCTCCTCGGTTCCGACTGGGGAGTCTCGGGGCCGGCAATCCCTCGCTGGCTCCGGGGTGGAGAGTCAGACCGATACTTCAGTTCCGACCCTTCACCTCGGGGCTTTGGCGCAGGTGGCTTTGGCTCCGTCCTCTGGATTGGAGCGGGGGGGGGGTCTCGGCTCTGGGAGAGCTGCCGGCCTCTTCGAAGCCAACAGACTTCTCGGACTGGGATTCTGGTGCCTTCGATGCCATGAGGAAGGTCATGTCTGCTAAGACCACTGCCTCCTTGGATCTTTCTTCCCCTCCCACTAAAGGGTCTCGTTCTACCTCTTCCCCACAGGTCCCTATCAAGCGTTGAGACCCAGGGCCTCAGGTATCCCCATTGGGTGGCCCCTCCTCTACAGGGACTTCACCGGATGCTCCCACCGATGAAGTACCTAGGAAGAGACTGTGCAAGAGGAGGCACTTGGATTCCCCACAGGAATCCCTGACATTGGATACCGACTTGGAGGAATCAGAAGGGTCCCCACGATCCCCCCCAGAGGATGTCTCATTTGCAGACATATTGGAGATCTTAAGACAGAGGGGTGATTGGTAGTCCCTTGCCCCCACTGAGGACGAGTCGGTACTCCTGAAGGCCTTTGGGTCTCAACCATCCACCTCCTGGGTTACCCCGCCCTTCGATGAACTGATGGATCTGTTTGCTCAAAGGGTGTGGGAGTCCCCTGATTCAGTGGAACAGGTCCCTCAGAGGCCCAACAAGTTTATTACTTCCCCTACTGACAAGGCCTTTCTTACCAAGGGAGTCCCAGTTGATGCCATGGTGGTGGCGGCAGCCACCAAGAAAGAGATGTCAGAAACCTCTTCTCCTGTCCATCCTCCTAATAGGGATTCTAGGAAGATACACAGGTATGGGAAACGCATATTTAGTTCTGCGGCATTTTCCATGAGATCGCGCAACTACGTGACCCATTTTACACGCCTTCAACAAGATCTCCTTAAAGAGCTGGGAGATACTCTACAGGGTAACACAGCTGATGCAGTTTCTGAGAAGGTGACTGCACAACTCAACACCCTCAGTTCTATAGTAAACTCATCCATGCGACTCATTTCTTATGCTGCCGATGGATCGAGTAGGGCGGCAGGCTCAGTGATAGCTTTTCGGAGACAGTCTTGGATGCACCTTTGCTCCTTTGTGGAAGCCTTCAAATCTTCCTTCGTCAGTACTCCATTCGATGGTTCCGCCTTGTTCGGGCCTAAAGTTAAGGAGACGCTTACCAGGTGTGAACAAGAAGGAAAGACTCTGTCTGCTGTAGGAGTTAGTTTTTCCACTCCAACTAGACCGTACCCCAAAGGGCAATGAAGTGGGAAAATGTGTTTCTGAAAACCCCAAGGAGCTTTCCAAAACACACCTATGGATACCCCCTCTAGGGGCAGAGGAGGGGGTATAAACAGAAAACACCATCCAAATGGCAGAGGCGGTCCACAAAAGCAGGGTGACAGGGAGCAGTTCTCTGGTAAGCTCTATCAGCGTTCCTGAAAGGAAGCTCAGCTGTCCTTCTCTGGAGGCAGTTGGGGGTCGCTTGGCTTTATACCCAAATGCCTGGCTAAACATTACAGTGGATTCTTGGGTAAAAAGCATCATTGCCAGAAATTACTACATTCCCTTTACAAAACTCCCCCACATGTGTACAAGGATTCCAGACGTTCCACCCAGTCTGAGAAAGCTAGCAGCCATAGAAATTCAAAACCTGCTAGACAAAAGAGTCATCCAGCCAGTCCCGTGGACCAGATAGGATCCGGAACTTACTCAATGTTTTTTTTAGTTACAAAAAAAACTCAAACAGCAAACTCAACACCTTCGTCAAGAAGGAAAAGTTCCAGATGGTCACGCTTCAATCGATACTTCCGTTTTTAGAAATGGGTGATTGGATGTGCTCTATAGATCTCAAGGATTCTTACTGTCACATCAAAATGGCCAGATCATCCAGAGATCACCTGCGTTTCCGGCTGGGGGCCAGTCATTACCAATTCAGAGCCCTGCCCTTTGGTCTCACCACAGCCCCCAGAGTGTTCACCAAATGTATGGCAGTGGTCACAGCTCACCTGAGACGTTTAGGATTCCAGGTGTTTCCATATCTGGATGACTGGCTCCTCACCGCCACCTCCAGGCATCAACTAAGCCAAGCAAGAGACTACACTATCAACTTTTGTTCCCAGTTGGGCATAATCTTAAACTTTGAAAAATCTGCGTTATCGCACTTGCAGCATATTACCTTTATAGGAGCAGAGCTAGACACCGTCGATTCAAGGATCAGGTTACCTCAAGCGAGAATCGTATCTCTAAAAAGTCAATTGTCTAATCTGTTGACCCAGAACAAAGCTCCTGCATCCCAGAAACTGAAGCTATTAGGCACAATGGCAGCCACGCTGATAGCAGTCCCGTTAGGGCGCATGCACATGTGAATACTCCCGCACAATGGTCTTACTAACGACTGCCCATGTTACACGAGATTCTGTTAGCAAATCTTTGCAAGAAGGATCTCAATTGGTGGTTGAACAGCGACCAATTAGTAGTCGGACGTCCCTTTGTTCTTCCCCAACCCACAGCCACAGTGACCACGGATGCTTCCCTGATAGGGGGGGGGCTATTTCAGGGAAAGACGGTCCAAGGTACTTGGTCAAACATGAAATCACTTTTGCATATAAAGGTCCTGGAGCTGAGAGCGGTGTTCCTGGCGTTGCAACACTTTCACGACTGTCTTCCTCCAGGGACAATTGCAATTCAGACAGACAACATGTTGGTTGTCTGGTACATCAACAAGCAAGGGGGAACCAGATCGTATCCCTTATGCCGAGAGGCCCTAAGAATTTGGCAATGGGCTGTATCCACCAGACGCTTTGTAATAGCAACGCATATCCTGGGGTCATCCAATGTGATAGCGGACAAGCTGAGCAGGGCCATACTGTTACCTCACGAGTGATCCCTCAAACAACAGGTGGCGGGCAAGATTTTCCATTGATGGGGCCAGCCTTGCTGCGATCTGTTTGCATCTCCGATGAATGCCAAATGCAGCAGCTACTTTGCCCTTTATCCCCCACCGGGGAGCAACCTGAGGGACGTGCTCGTACACGATTGGCCCCCGGGCCTCCTATATGCCTTCCGCCAATTCCCCTAATTCCCAAATTTATACAGAAAGCCAAAGGTCTGGGAAGGACTGTGTTTTTGATAGCCCCATCTTGGCCTCTTCAGATTTGGTTCCCCTTCCTACAGAAGTATCGAGTGGAAGAACCATGGATTTTGGACCCAGTGCCAGATCATCTGACTCATTCGTCGGGGGTTCTTCATCCCACCCTCATCTCCCTAAAACTGACAGCTTGGCTGCTCCAATTCCCATATTAGCCAGGTCTCAAGATTTGTCTCCCGCAGTCCAACATATTATAGTTTCCTCTCATAAACTGTCTACCAGGAAACTATATAACAGCAAATGGAAACGATTTGTTCACTGGACTTCTCATCATGACATTGACCCTTATGTGGCGCCTATTCATACCATCTTAGAGTTCTTGTCTTTGTTCCATGATGGCGCAGCTGCTGCCACCATAAGAGTTCAATTGGCTGCTATTTCCAATTTTCATGTAGGGTTTAACAGGTCTAACATCATGTCCCACAGACTATGTAACGCCTTTTTGAAAGGGACTCACCATCTCAGACCACCTATCAGACACCCTGTCTCTCCCTGGAATTTAAATCTTGTTTTATTCCAATTGATGCTTGCCCCCTTCGAACCCATGTCATCCTGTCACTTGAAGTTTCTGTCTTGGAAAACTATATTTCTGGTAGCCATTACATCTGCACGTAGGGTCTCCGAACTTCAAGCCTTATCCTCCAAACCCCCATATTTGATTTTTCACCCTGATAGGGTGTCTCTCAGGACAAACCCTACCTTTCTCCCCAAGGTCTGTTCAGAAACTAACTTAAATCAGTCCATTGAGCTCCCAACCTTCTTTAGACACCATACCAACAGACTGGAATATATGTTACACAAGCTTGATGTACACAGACAATTGAGATTCTACTTGGATAGAACGAAAGACTTCAGACAATCGGATCAACTCTTTGTCTCTTACTCAGAGAATAAGAAAGGTTCTGCACATTATCCAAGTGGCTTTCTGACTGCATTAAATTCATTTATTCCTCCACTAACCAGCCATTACCGACTAACGTCAAAGCTCATTCTACCCAGGCTGTTTCTACGTCATTAGCTCATGCAGCTCGTTTGCCCTTAGATACCATCTGTGCAGCTGCCACGTGGTCAAAACCTCACAGGTTTATCACTCATTACAAAGTGGACAGGACCTCCAGGGACAGGGCTTCCTTTGGTTCCACTGTGCTCAGGAATGTTCTCCCGTGAGCCACCCAGGATTAGGGTGCTTGGGACACTACCCACGTGTAAGAACAAAATGGCGAGATAGAACAACTTCACATAAAGAAGTTATGTCCTTACCATAACGTTCCATGTCAGTTGTTCATTTCGCCTTTCTGTTCTTACATTCCCTCCCACCTTCCCCCTCCTGTTGAGAAAGATGGTTGCCTTGGTGGATTGGTCGAGTTTTGTCAGCCTGTCTTCTTGGACAGACTGTTTGTCTTCCTTCTGCAAACCTATAGCTACCTATGTAGGTAGGCACTGTAGTTCTTTTTCTTCCTGTAGGCTGTCTTTGGGTGCAGCGTACTAGATCTGGGGATTTACAGTAGAGCATCATGGGATATACACTAGGTCTCGAGCTTCTCTGAGAGTTTGAGCTTGAAAAGCGGCCGACTCGGAGCCGAGGGATCGGCTGTGAACCCACGTGTAAGAACAAAAAGGCGAGATGAACAAATCACATGGAACGTTATGGTAAGGACATAACTTCTTTTTTCTTAGGAAGGTAAGAAAAAGGGACAACTTATGTTAAAACAGACGATCTATGAATGATTGTCATGTGTTATTTCCTTTTTTACTTTTACCCACCTCAAGTCAGTTCCAGACAGGGTCAGAGCACTGTACTATGGCCATTGTCTTTTTGGAAAGGGACTGATTTTAGCAGTATTCTAGAAGCGGCATCCTGGTCCTCTGCAAATACATTTACAAAGCACAGCAAACTGGATTTTTTTCCAGATCCTTTGCTAGGCTTATTCTCTAGGGGCTCAGTATAAGCTATGACAGCCTACCTCTGTAGCAAAGGAGATGGAGGGAGGGAGGGAGCAGCTACTGCAGCAGTGATAAAATGATGAACACAGTACAGCTGCGTAAGTAAACTTACCATAACAGTAGATGTTTGACTGACCAGTGCTGCACTAGCCACTCCATCTCCCTTGTTTTTTGGTGTGTTATTTATGCCATTGTGTGGACATTTATTTTTTGTTGTTTCTAGCATTGTCTTTTTCAGGGCTAAGCTTCTCTGTCTGTCTCTTAGCATAAAAGCTCTAAAGGGTTTGGCACCCAAATCTGTCTTTTGATCCAGCTAAGCTCAAGTTGACTAACAGTTTGGATGCACGGAAAGTGCTCTAAAGTTTGAAAACTGGCTGGCTGTTATATCCTTGGCAGGCTATAAACTATATAGGGCACCCTTCCTTGTTGTCTTTTTGGATTTTTTTCTGGAAGATTTTCCCATGTGGGAGACAAAAAAGTGGTGGAAGTTCAACTCCTGACACTGAAGTGGCTAGTCAGGTTTCTTTGGAGTTTACACCCTGTTTACATTCAGTCCCTGGTGAACTGAATTGTTTTATTCAAAAGATGAAAGTATTCATGGAAGTTACTCAGCACACTCTTAACGAACTTACTGAGGCTATTAATTCAGATCTTTCAGAAGTTCCATCTGTAACAGATGTGAATAATATTGACACTACAATTACTGGTGATGATGGACTCAACTTTAACTTTGATGGGCTTGTCAAACTACTTGCTAAACCAAACAACGCTTTTAAGAGCTTCCAGAGTAGACATCTCAGTACCTCAGGTAATCCATCTGCTAACATTACATTTTTTAAAGAATATGAAAACAAAAGTTTGTACAAGTTTAAATCTCTTGCCCTCAAAAATATATATTTCAACCATTGTATTTCAGATGAACAGGTACCAATAGGTCTCTGTTTATATACATTTCCTAATGTATCATAAACAAGACTCATTCTACAACTCATACCCTTCTGAGACTGATTCAGAATGTTTTTTAGATGAGACTAACTTTTCTCCATTAAGATGGTCAATGACGAAACATCAAGATTTCGAAACAAGGTCAATAAAACAATTCCAACCCTAGACACACTCTGTCAGGAACCGGTTCAGGAAAATCTAGTATGTGAAACAGATATGGCCAAGATTCAGAGATAGTGGAGTGGCAGAGGCAAAGAAGGGATTGGAATTATTACCATTTAGATTTCCTCTTTTTAATCTGACATCTCTAGTTTGTTATGAAGAACAAATAAGTGTTTTGTCAAAAGTACTAACATTTACTCGCAAATCCGAGGTTCAAAGAAAACACACATTGAGCCAACACTTAAAAAATAAATACACGGAGAATCCAGATGGTAAAATCTATGTTTAATACACAGAACAACCAAATATTAAGTGCTTCCTTCCCGAACTCCACTAGGGACTCCATCAGAATACAAAAAATACACACTGAAATCAAAAGTTTAAATACAATCAAAGGATCCAGTTGACCCCTAATCAACCAATAAGAACACTTGTTGAATCACCATGTTAATTAACCCTGATGTAAATTTAAAAAAGACAATAATTTTTGCCTATTCGTAGTACAAAACAGTGAACATATAAAATGGTTTCAATCCTTTGTCTCTATATGTATATGCATAACCATGTTATATCTGTAAAACCAAGCTCAGTATACCTAAACTCTACAATCTATCAGCTCTCTCCCTTAATATAGGTGTTGTGATAAAATCGTTTAAGCCTGGAGGGAACATGGCAGCTAATCTAAGCTGCCACTGTAACTCTTTTTTACTCAAAAGATTTTTCCAATCCCCTCTAGAATTTATACCTATTTGTTCCACAATTCCAAAGGTAAATTTAGTAAAGTTCACACAGCTGATGGAGTGTTTAAGTAACACATTAGTTTCTTTTTTATTCTTGATGTCGTACAAGTGTTTGTATATTCTACTTTTTAATGCCCGCTCAGTTTTACCTATATAGAATGCTATGCACCCTTCACATTTAGCCAAATAAACTATCCTCGTGGAAGAACAGTTTCCCTTGAGAAAGACTGGGTCTATATTAGATAATCGAACTTTCAAAAGGTTGACTGTCATATGGTCGACACCATATGATTGAACTTTTAAAAGGTCGAACATCTAATAAAAAAAAATAATAAACTACACAAAATAACCTACCTGAACATTTTAAGCAGGGGGGCAAGCCCCCCCTGCATCCCCACACCCTCCGCTCATTAAATATACCAACTCTGGGATCGCACTACAGTGCAGAAAAGGGAAGTCTTCCTATTCCATGCTGTACGGAAAACGTTCAAACTTTCAAAAATTCGATCATATGATGGTTGAACTTTTGAAAGTTCCATTATCTAATATAGACCCAGAAAGACTACTTTACTACCCAACCTGTTTCTTAAGATTATTTTACTTTTCCTTATGATATAGTTACACTGATTGCAACATCCACAGGGCTTAGTTCCCTTACCCTGTTTTACTTTTGTACTATGAGTGTAGCCTCCCTGACATCTCAGATGCCCAGGTGAGAGCTGCCATCTCCAATGCTAAAAACACAGCATCAGTGGGACCAGACGGTGTCCCGGGTTGCGAGCTACATGAACTCCAAGAGGAACTAAACCCGCACATAAGGCTGCTGTTTAATCTTAGCCTTACTACAGGATACGTGCCCAAAGAATGGCGTACAGCAACAGTGGTCCCACTCCACAAAGGAGGTGCTTCTATGGACCCTGGAAATTACCGCCCCATAAGCTTAACGAGCCTGGTCTGCAAAGCTATGGAGAGGATCATTATGGAACTCATAAACAAAGACATTGGGGACCTACAGACACTGGATCCCACCCAATTCGGCTTTGTCAAGGGCAGATCCTGCCTTTTGAACCTGGTCAACTTTTTTGAAACCGTCACTAAGGCCATTGATGAGGGTAAGGCAGTTCACACAGCCTACCTTGACCTTGCAAAAGCCTTCGACACAATACCCCACTCGGGCATCATAGACAAGCTCACCAGCTTAAATGTAAACCCATATGTCATAAGATGGGTTGCAAACTGGCTCAAGGACAGAACCCACAAGGTCAGAATTGCTGGAGCCATGTCAGACTCTAAGCCAGTCACAAGCGGTGTCCCACAGGGCTCGGTCCTGGGACCCCTCTTGTTCGCCATTTATTTCTCCGAGGTGCAAGCTAACATAGGAGGATTGTGGCTGACAAAGTTCGCAGATGACTGCAAACTGGGCAACATAATTGATACTCCAGCGGACACACGCATCTTTCAGAAAGGCATCCTAGAAACGGATAACTGGTGCCAGAGCCATGGCCTTAAACTGAATGCCAAAAAATGTATAGTCATACCCTTTGGGAAAAACAAAGTACCCACAAATTACCACATAGGTGGTAATCCATTAAGTACGGAAGAATTAATCAGGGACCTAGGGACCCAAGTTGACAGTAACCTCTCATTTGACACTCACGTTGCCAAAGTGGTTAGGAAAACCTTCTATATTGCCCACCTTATCATGAAAGGATTCACATCTAGATCAAGAGCGGTCATTGTGCCCCTATACTCTTCCCTTATCAGGCCCATAATTAAGTACAATGCCCCATTTGGGATGTACCTTACCCGACACCTGCAGCAGTTAGAAAGACCCTAAAAGTACCTCACCAAGAGGATCAAGGGTCTCAAACATATGTCATATGCTGCCCGGCTGAAGAAACTCCAGCTCTATTCAGTCGCATACTGCCTACTCAGAGGCGATCTATGCCTGACGTACAAGGCCATGTCCAATCCAGAATTAATGGACATACTCCACCTCAGGAAATCCAAATCCACCAGAGCCACAAGAGCGAGAGATTTGAACCTCAACACAGAAATAAATAGGACGTGCTGGAGGGACAGATTCATAACCCAGAGGCTCCCTACACTCTGGAACAGAGTTCCAGTCCATGTTAGGCAGAGCCCCTCACTGACTCTCTTCATGAGAAATCTTGACGAGTGGATGGGAGATAGTAGGTTTACCCCGGGGGTCATCACTGTGTCACTACTAGACAGAGGCACAGTAAACTAAACCCTAAATGGGCACAGTATTCTCATTCCAAGGGGTGGTGAAAGCCACACACACTCTGGCTAGGCTTATAAATGCCCTAGGGCAGATAGCCTAGTATGAACCTATGAACCTGTGAACTTGTAACCTGTTCTCTAATAGCCTCTTGATATTATTGCCAGTTTTACTGAAAAATATTGGTTCATTACCCATTATTTTACTTATTTCGGTATCAGTTTTAAAAATATTCCAGTTTCTCCTCAAAATGTCTGATTTTTCCTGACATAGGGGTGTATTGTGCAACACATGCTTTTTCATATTTCTGAACATCTAAATTTCTCGTCGTGTTCAGCATATCATGGACCTCCTCACCAAGAAGGGGTGTGTACCTACCCCCCCACTGATTGTATACCCTTCAGATGAAGTCATGGGTCATCAAATCAGGATATCCCCTCTCACAAAACATTGCACTTAATTTCTCTAATTCTTCCCAAAGATCTTCCAGATGGGAAGTCATATGGGCCAGTTGAATGGCCTGCCCTTTGAATTAAACTTTTCTTTTGAGCCAACGTGTGGCAACTGCAGAAATATAAATACGAATTACAGAAAGTATCTTTTCTGTAAATGTTGGACTTGAACCCTTCTTGTCTATGAGAAATACAGGTGTCCAAATAATGTATACTATAAGGGCCCCATTAATATGTAAATTCCAAAAAAATCTGTGGAATGGTTTAAATAATGGATGAAAAGCCCAATATCTTCTTGTTTCCCCTTCCACAAAATAAATATATCATCCAAAAATTGCATATATAATTGGATGTATTTCCAGAATTCACAGCCGAACACATGTTTTTGCTCCCAATCTAATACTACAATATTGGCATAAATGGGGCCAAATGCTGCCCCCATTGCTACCCCTCTGATTTGTTGAAAGTATTGTCCTTCAAAGTAGAGGTAGTTGTTTTCCAAAATTATACTCATCAGTTCATGTTAGTGTAACCATCATGCCTGAAATTGGAACACTAAAACAATACTTCTTTAAAATTGTATTTATTATTTATTTATTTTATTTTACATTTGTTGACTGGGTTTGTCTTACTGGGCTAAGTAGCCCTTTTTTTAGTGGAGGCCCTGGGAGAAAAGCTCCACATGTTCTACAGATTATAATTTACAAAAATAAGTAAACAATCAACAACTGGTTTACAGAAAATATTCAAAGCAACATATACATAAAACACAAGGATTTACTACAGTAAACTAATCATTATGTCTGTCAGATTTAGAATCTTGCATCATTTAGAAGGACTAACAATAGTTTTGTCACCAGACGTAAAATCTCACATTATGCAGATAAGAATTATGTAATGTGCTTAGGATAGAGAAGTTAATGTGAGACACGGTCTAGAGAGGTAGAGAAAGATACATAGGTTAGGAGCGGATAGAGGTGTACAGTTAGGGTTGATAAGCTGTTTAAGGGGGGTGGGTACAGAGGCAAGTCTATTGGCTTAACAGGTATTCTTTAGTGGCTAACTTGAATTGACTAAGTTGCTTGAGTGAGATTTGTTCCATGCCTTTGAAGGATTATAGCTATAGAGAATACATCCTTTCTCAGTTTTAGGTTTGTGGATTTGTAGCAGATCTAAGTTAGAGCTCCGAAGGGATCTAGCAGGTGAATAGTAGGAGATGACAGATGATCAGGTAGAACAGTAAGAAGGCTGATAAAGTATGGAGTGGATGATCTGGAGGTGAGGGAGAAGAAAATAGTGAGGTAGTTCAAGCAAGTTAAGGTATTTGAGTGAGAGACATTGATGAGACTTGTAAGTTTGATGTGCTACAAATTTGGCTATCTTGTAGGTAGATTCAAGTTTAGCAAGGAGTGTGGAGTTGAGCAAGTAAGAATTTGAGAGCCATAAAATAGACTGGGTAGGAGGTAGGTATAAAAGTGAGTTACTTTAGTTTCACTGGTGAGAAACTTTTTTGTTGCGGTAGAGGAGCCCTAGTTTCTGATGAGTTTTCTTGATACAGTTGTTAATGTGTAGATTGAATTTAAGTTGGTTGTCAATGATGATACTAAGGAGTTTATTGCTAGTTTCCACCTTGATGTGTGTGTTATTGAGGGACAGGATTGTGAAAGTGGATTTAATGTAGTTGTAGTTTTTAGGAAGTAAAAGCAGTAGCTTAGTTTTTTTGGGGTTAAGGATAAGCTGGTTATCAGAAAGACAGTTTTCTTCTGAGTTAAAGGAAGTCTGTTTTGTAGAGTTGAGTTTGGAGGGAGAGTCAGCAATAGCGATGACAGTAGAGTCATCAGCATATTGGACCAGTGATGACTGAGGACAGGAAGAATAAAGAAGATTAGTGAAGATGTTGAAAAGTAGTGGACTAAGTATGGAACCCTGAGGGAAACCTATTTTAACTGGGAGAGTGCAGATTGCCACTCCACTGAGCTCTGTCAGTGAGGTAGCTGGAAAACCATGCAACAGTAGCAGGGGAGAAGTTGTGGTTGGTTAGTTTGTGCAGAAGGAGAGGGTGAGAGATGGTTTCAAAAGCTTTAGCGATATCTAAGAATAGGCAGGAGGCAAGTTTATTGTTATCTCTGGCAAGGGCTATAGTATTAAGGAATGATAGTACAATAGTAGTAGTAGTAGTATTATGCTTTGGTCTAAAGCCATGTTGAGTAGGTGTAAGCAGATTTTCAGAGAGTAGGTAGTGCATAACTTGTTTATGTATGCATTTTTCTAGAACTTTAGGAAGGAGAGAGGATTGGTCTAAAATTAGTGATATCTTGAGGAGTTACCTCTTTTATGCATTGGTAGAGTGAAGAATTATTTCCATATGGAAGGGTCATTGGACTCTGAAATGGAGCGGTTGATTAAGATAGATACAGGGAGAGCAAGAGAGTCAGCAGCTAACTGAAGGAAAAGGGAAGGAATGTTGGTAGAAGCTGAGCAAGGTTTGAGTTTAGAAAGTAGGGATTTGATGTAGCTAGTGGGTACAGGTTTGAGGGGAAAAGAATTTGATGAAAGTATAGTGGGATTTGATAGAGAGTGGTTAGAAATATTATTAAAGGTAGATGAATTGGCACTGGGGTTAAATAGTTTGGCTATAGAGTCAATGAAATATGTGTTGAAGGTGGAGGCAGTATCTTGGTTATGTTATTAGGACAAGCATTGGGGGAGCAGGGACAACCAGGATGTAGTATGTGGTTTGAAGAGTTCCAAAATTTTGGGGGGTTAGATTTCAAGGCTGTGGGTGGATTATAGCAGAAGTCTCTTACCTTTATTAATACCCTTTTTGGTCTGATTTCTAAGTTCTTTGTATTTTAGCAAGTCTGCAGGAGGGATTTGTTTTGATCCATGTTTTCAATGCTTTGTCTCTATTTTTCATTAGGATGTGGGTGGAATTTGATAACCATGGAGATATATTAGATCTATTACGACTGTGCGAAGTGGGGCAGGTGAGGCAAGACTACTCAGAAAGGTGGAGTTGAAAGACAAGACAGCATCGTCAATGGGGAGATGGGTAAAGAAATTCCAGTTAACTTTAGAGAGAAGAGATTTAAAGGCATCAGGGTGGAAGTTAGTAAGCTTGCTGCATGCGATAAATCAATGCTGTTTAGAAAATGTGAGGGATATATCTAAGTACTTTTATTGGAGAGTGATCACTTAGTGTGTTGGGAAGGGTTTCAGGATTGTGATATTTAGAGGAATGAGAGACAAGAATCCAGTCAGTATAAGGGTGCTGTGTGTATGAGAGTTGTTGGTATGGGTGACATCAGTGATAAGTTGAGTAAAGCCATACAAGTTGATGTGTAAGGAAGAATTTAGGGTACAGAGAGTTAACCAAATAATATTGACATCACCAAGAATAATGGTTTAATTAAGAATATGTTGGGAGAAGTATGAGAGAATGTTTTCCAGCAGGGGTAAGTTATCCTCTGGGGGAAATGTAGATTGCTACTGTTGTGATGGTTGTATGGGTGTTAAATACAAGGTTGGCTGTCAGTATTTCAGCAGGGGAAAAGGATGAGATAGTTTTATTAGGAGTTGTCAGAGTAAGGTGGTTAGAGTAAACAATGGCAACTCCACCACCCTTTTTCTTTTGGCGGTCAAGGCGCAGTGTACTATAGCCAGAAGGGAGAAAGTCTTTGTCATGGTGTTGGGGTTTTAGCCAAGTTTCTGTTAGGGTGATGGCAACAGGAGTGTAGCTTGAGATCCAAGCATGAAGTTCACTAACCTTGTTTAATATACTTATAGTGTTTGAGTAAAAGGAGATTTGTTTGTTTGGGGGGGGGGGCAGAAGTGTGTAGGTTAGTGGGAGTATAATTATCAGTGGAGTTGTGTTGAGTGGGACCTGGACTGGGGTGAATATCTCCTGCAAGTAGAAGAACATTAGGGTAGTAGTGGCTGTTATATTTATAAAAGTGAAAGATAAAATTCTTTGTTTTATTTTTAGGGAATGTGGTGCTGGTGGGGGGAATTTTGATTTTAGGAAGTGGTGTTTCAGTAGAAAAGATAGAAGCAAAAATAGCAAATGAATGATAAAGAAACAAGGTATCACTAGTCTGAGGTATTGTCAGACCTTTGAGAATAGGAGATAACTGGATATTAAGTGAAGTGGAGAGTGTGAAGGAGGAGTAATGGAGGTAGTACAAGAAAAAGAGTAGTAGAGAAAGGCATGATTGGTAAGAGTATTGAGTGCTAGAGTACTGAAATTGGTGATTGGACAGTTAGTAGTAGGTTTATTTTGCTGGTAGGTGTGTGAGTATGTTGCTTAGGTGATGTTTGAGTAAGGGAGTAGAAGTAATGTGGATAGTGGAAGGAGAAGTAATAGTTTGCTAGTGTAAAATATCAACTCACTAGACCATAACTCAGGATCTGAAGTATGAGAATTCATTTGTCAGCAACCTGTGGGTATGGATCCGATATCGGATCCGAACCGGCATGGTTTATCCAGCTATGGATCCGAGCTCCTAGCTCCTCCCCTCACCCATAATGCCCTGCTCTCCCTACATGACCTCAGATCTAGTTTGCCGCGCATGGTGTAGGCTGGATTTTTCGAGCTCCAAAGCTAAGTCTTATATTTTCTTAACTAAGGGTTTTAAAACTTTAATTTTTACTTACTTGTGTGAAACTTATAGGTTTCCTTTTTGTCTTCATAGTTTTTGGGTTAATTTAACTTAGTTTTACCCTCCCCTCGCTGGTACGTAGCTCTGTGTGTGTGTGTGTGTGTGTGTGTGTCTTTTTTTGGGGCCTTCGTGTGAGTGTGTTAGTTTCTTTTATTACTATTTTTTTTAAAAAAAAAAAAAAAAAAAAAAAAAATAGTTATGTCTGAGGCCCCAAAGGCAATTTTTTCAAAGCTCCGAGTGTGGCCATAAGCTTTCTCCTGCTGATGGCCACACTAGGTGCGTTTGATGTCTTGGGGTTGAACACCTCACTTCAGGGTGTTCAATCTGTGCAGGGTTCAACCCCAGGGCATTGAAGGAGCGGAGGTCGAAGCTGGTCTTGGCGGGACTCTTGCCCCCAGACTCGGCTTCGGCCCCGCCCCCTTGGTCACTGCTTCGGCAGTCCCTGCCTTGCCTGCTCCCCCTCCTCCACCCGGGACTCAAACTCCCGCCAAAGGGTCAGAGGAGAGGGAAGCCAGGAAAAAGGTCCGGAGAGAGAAGCACCACAAGCGGCGGGCCGAGACCTCCGTTTCGGCCCCGCCGGCTAAGCGGGCTTCTCCTCCGGCCTCTCTGGCTGCTGGCTCTCCCCCTCCTCAGCTCCGGTCCCCGTGCTTTTCACCGGAGCCTGAGGATGAGGAGACCCGACCTCCTTCGAGGCTATCGAGGCGGCATTCAAGGCCTACCTCAGTAGCCTTGTCGAGGTCTACCTACAGCCTCTCCGATGCTGATCTGGACCAGATGATGCGAAGGTTCATCCAGGCCCAGATGCAGATGGGAGTGCTCCTGCCTCCCCCCCCCTCTGGGGGGGTGCTCGACCCCATTTTTTAAGCCCATTGCTCCTTCTCCGACCCGCTACGCGGGTTCGGAGCGCTCTGAGCCGGGGGTGGGTCGGCACCAACAGTACTGGGTACTTCGGATCCGACCCTGCCCTCGAGTTTGTCGGATCCGACCTCTCAGAGCCTTGGCCCGAGCTTCGGATCCGAGGGACTCAGTGTGCCTTTGGCGCCGTCATTGTCGTTGCACACTGGTCCCTCGGATCCGAGGGGCTCGGCGCCGGCTCCGATCCGCTCATCGGATCCAAGGGGGAGCCGACTTTCGGATCCTATTGTCGAGGCTGGGTCCCCCTCGGCTTTTGATGTAGTAGAGAGGGCTCTGTTGAGGGCATCCGGACCCCCGGCCCTTGCTTCGGCTCCGTCCCGCACTCCTTCTGCTCTGGGCCAGGCTTCCATCACCCGGCCACTGGGACAGCCCGCTTCACTGCCCCAAGCAGTTCCTACGGTTCTGGACACTGCTGGTGAGGGCTCCTCGGACAGCCCCCCCGAGGAAGCACCTCGCAAGCATTCGTGTAAGAGGAGGCACATAGACTCCCCCGAGTCTTTGACTGAAGACACTGACTTGGAGGAAGGGGAAGGCTCCCCAAGATCACCCCCTGAGGATGTCTCCTTCGGAGACATCATGGAAATGTTACATATTAGAGGTGGGTGGTCTGCCCCAAAGTCTTCCTCGGATGAGTCAGTGTTCTTGGAGGCATTTGAAGCGGGCCCGTCTACCTCTTGGGTGTCCCCTCCTGCCGACCCCCTGGTGGACCTTATTACCACCAGGGCGTGGAAGGAACCGGACACCGTGGAGCCAATCCCTAAGAGGCCCGACAGGATCCTTAGCCCCCCCGCTGACCGTGCCCACTGGAGCAAGGGACCCCCGGTAGATGCCATGTTGTCAGCAGCAGCCACTAAGAGGGAACTCGCCCAGGAGAGTCCCTCAGTCCATCCCCCGAGCAAGGAGTCTCGGATGATGGACCATTTGGGGAAGCGAATGTTTAGTTCAGCGACCTTCTCGGTGAGGGTGCTCAACTATTTGGCACACGTCATTAGGATGCAGCGCGATCTTATTAAGGAATACTCTGCATCCCCCCCAGAGTCCATGTCGGAGGAGGACAAACTAATGCACTCCACCCGTATGGCCACTCTTCGTTCTGTGACCAACTCCTCTATGCGGTTACTTTCCCACGCTACCGAGGGAGCCGCTAGAGCTGCAGGAGCGGGCCTAGTCACAAGACGGCAGGCCTGGCTCCACCACTGCAATTTTACGGAGCCTTTCAAGGCGTCATTTGCGAACGCCCCCTTTGACGGTTCTGCCCTTTTTGGCAAGACGGTTCGCGACACCTTGGTTCAGAGCGAGAAGGACGGGAAGACGCTGTCTGTCGTCGGAGTCCGCTTCTCTGTGCCCCAGAGGTCCTACTCTAGGAACCAAAAGGGCCAGAAGAAGATGTGGTTCCGGAAGTCGCAGCACTCCCAACCCGCTCCGGACAACCAGTCCTTCCGCGGCAGAGGAGGACAGGGAGGACACCACCCTAGGAGCAGAGGGGCTCCCAGGAACTTTGGGTCCTGGGAACCTTTCTCTGAACGGCCCACGCAGCAACCCTGAGGGGTTGCCCGACTGCTCCACTCTGGAGGCAGTTGGGGGACGTTTCTCGGAGCACCTAGCGGCATGGGAGTCCATTACATCGGACCGCTGGGTACTCCAGATTATATCCAGAGGTTACAAGATCCCCTTTCTTCATGTCCCAAAGTTAAAAACCCTCCCCGATGTTCCACCCGATAAGAGGGAGGCCGCTTCAGCAGAAATTGGCCATCTTCTGAGAAAAAGAGCCATCCAGCCTGTCCCCCCAGACCAGATCGGATCAGGGTTCTACTCCAGGTTCTTTTTAGTACCAAAAAAGACGGGGGACCTAAGACCCATTCTGGACCTGTCCCTGTTGAACCTGGCAGTTCCCAAAGAGAAGTTCCGGATGGTCACTTTGCAATCCATCCTCCCCCTTCTAGGGGTGAATCACTGGATGTGCTCTATAGACCTCAAGGATGCGTACTACCATATTCTGATGGACAGACAATCCAGGAGGTTTCTTCGCTTCTGGCTGGGAGCCAGTCACTACCAGTTCAGGGTCCTTCCCTTTGGTCTCACCACAGCCCCCAGGGTGTTCACCAAAGTATCAGCAGTGGTTGCGGCCCACCTGAGTCTTCAGGGGGTGCAGGTCTTTCCGTACCTAGACGACTGGCTTCTCACCGCCCCAACAAGGCATCTACTCTCTTTGGCAAGAGACTCCTTTCTTCGCCTAGCTCCCTGGCTAGGCATCACGGTAAACATAGAAAAGTCCAACCTGGTCCCTACTCAAATAATAGAATTTATAGGAGCCAGGTTAGACACCAGAAATTTAAGAGCCTTTCTCACAACCGACAGAGTTCGGAATCTACGACTCCAGGTGCGGGCCATCCTTCACTCCAGCTCAATACCTGCGGAATTTATCCTGAGGGCGCTAGGGTCTATGGCGGCAGCGATTACTCTTCTTCCGCTCGCCCGCTTGAACATGCGGGTACTTCAATGGACACTTCAGGTGCAATGGTCATTTCTCTCCCTCCCCCTGTATCATCCCATTGCAATCAGCAAGGCTTGCAAGCGGTCTCTCTTGTGGTGGCTCCATTCTCCGGACCTCCACAGGGGCCTCCCCTTTTGTGCATCTCCCCCTCTCGCCACAGTGACCACGGACGCTTCCAGCCTTGGGTGGGGGGAGGCATTTTGCGGGCCGGACGGTCCAAGGCACGTGGAGCGATTCAGAGACCTCCCTGCATATCAATGTTCTGGAAATGAGGGCAGTGCTCTTGGCGTTGCAAGCACTTCAAGCCCACCTTCCCCTGGGAACAATTGCGATTCAATCAGACAACATGTCGGTGGTCTGGTACATCAACAAACAGGGGGGAACCAGGTCTTACCCTTTATGTCGAGAAGCCATGAGAGTGTGGGAATGGGCGATCTCCACCAACCGCTTTCTCATCGCAATGCATATTCCGGGTTGGACCAACATCCTAGCGGACAAGCTCAGTTGCACCATTCTCTCCCCGTACGAGTGGTCTCTCAATTCTCAAGTAGCGAAACGTATCTTCACACAGTGGGGGACTCCCTGCTGTGATCTCTTTGCTTCTCCCTTAAACGCCAAGTGCGACAGTTTTTTCGCTCTAATCCCCCCTCCAAGGGATTCTCCAAGAGACGCTCTGGTGCATGCTTGGCCTCCCGGTCTTCTTTACGCATACCCCCCTCTACCGCTGATGCTACAAGTACTTCAGAAAGCCTCTCGGTTGGGGTGCAGAATGATCCTCATTGCCCCATTCTGGCCTCGACAGATCTGGTTCCCTTACCTAAGGTCTCATTCAGTGAATCCACCTTGGATTCTAGATCCCATTCTGATTCTGATATCACACCCATCGAACCTACCAACTCCGAACCTGGACAACCTGAAGTTGACTGCTTGGCTGCTCCAGTTCCACTCCTAATCAGGACTCCCGGTATCTCGTCCCCAGTTAAGGCCATTCTGGTAGCGGCCCATAAGCCCTCTACCAGAAAAATTTACTGCAGTAAATGGAAGCGTTTCTCCATTTGGGCAGAGCGGCAAGGCCTAGATCCTTTCACCTTCCTTTGGTTCTAGATTTCCTTACTACTCTCTTTAATGATGGCGCCAGTAGTTCCACGGTCAAAGTTCAGCTGGCGGCCATATCTCATTACCATGTTGGTCATGATTCAGGGTCTCTTATGTCAGCTAAGTTATGCAAAACCTTCCTAAAAGGCACCTTTTTGCTCAGACCCCCTGTCAAAGAAACGGTTCCCCCGTGGGATCTTTCCTTGGTACTTCAGGCCTTGACCGCTCCCCCCTTCGAACCTGCGGCCACAGTCGATCTTAAATTCTTGTCCTTTAAGACTGCTTTTTTGGTAGCCATTACTTCGGCTAAGAGAGTTTCTGAGCTTCAGGCCCTGTCCATGAAACCGCCTTATTTGATCTTTCATCCGGACCGGGTGTGCCTCAGGATCAATCCCTCCTTTCTTCCTAAAGTAGCTTCGGAAGCTAACATTAATCAGTCCATCGACCTCCCTGTTTTCTTCCCTAAGTATTAAAACAAAGGCGAATACAAGCTGCATTCCTTGGATGTTCACAGGCAACTTCATTTTTACCTTCATAGGACAGCTGGTCATAGGCAATCAGACCAGTTGTTCATTTCTTTTGCCAAATTCAATCTGGGTAAACCAATTTCCAAAGTTTCTTTGTCATGCTGGATTTCTCAGTGTATTCTGTTGGCGTACCAAGCCTCTGGGAGGCCCGCACTGGAGGGAGTCCATGCTCATTCGACCCGGTCTGTCTCTACTTCAGCGGCCTTTAAGTCTAGGGTTCCTCTGGATGACATTTGTTCAGCAGCCACTTGGGCTTCATCTCATACCTTTATTACTCATTACAAGCTGGACGTCACGTCTAGAGGTAGAGCATCCTTTGTCTCCGCGGTGCTCCGGAATATCCTTCCATGATGGCCACCCAAGATTCAGGTAGCAGGGGACTCTGTCCCACAGGTTGCTGACAAATGAATTCTCCTACTTCAGATTTAGAAGTTATGTACTTACCATAACGTTCCATCTGAGTAGGTGGATTCATTTGTCTGCAACCATCCCGCCCTGCTATCCCCCTGGCCTTGTCAGTTTCCTGCATAGGGTGTGTTACCCTTTAGTTAGGCTAGTTGTTGCAGGGCAAACTCGATCTGAGGTCATGTAGGGAGAGCATGGCATTATGGGTGAGGGGAGGAGCTAGGAGCTCGGATCCATAGCTGGATAAACCATGCCGGTTCGGATCCGATATCGGATCCATACCCGCAGGTTGCAGACAAATGAATCCACCTACTCAGATGGAACGTTATGGTAAGTACATAACTTCCAATTTCAATTGGGCTAAAAATTTCCAGGAGTCTTTGACAAAATGTGGGGTCTTTAAAACT
The DNA here is from genome assembly GCF_019279795.1 of Protopterus annectens. Classification (NCBI taxonomy): domain Eukaryota; kingdom Metazoa; phylum Chordata; order Ceratodontiformes; family Protopteridae; genus Protopterus; species Protopterus annectens. The sequence continues at coordinate 952,872,969 of NC_056746.1, read as the reverse complement.
ACATGCTTTACTTTTCTATCCACCAAAATATCTAATGGGTCAGATTTTTGCTCCACCTGCAGAGATTGTTGGTCTGAAAGGGGGTTTAACAATACTCTTATGTACCTTAGGTATCCCGAACATAGCTGGTATTATCGGGTTGTTCACTAGAAATTCGTAAGTGTCTAAACTAATCCACTGAGTAAGCACTTATTCCTCTAAATAGGAATCAATTCTACTGTAAGAGATGTTTATTTGATTTTTAGAAACCTGACGGTGGCTGTTGTCATCAAATAAAATATTATGCATCTCATTAAGGTAGTCCTCAGTGTTAGAGAACCGTACCTCCCCCCTTATCAGGTGTCATGATATGTAAACCTCTATCCTTCCTTAATTCGTGTAACAGGGTGTGTTCTTCCTCGTTTAAATGATTATAAAAAAAAACTTGTTTTTCAACCAGAAATTGTATACTTCTTCCATAACAGTTTTTTCATATACCCCTATTAAAGGGTGTAAGGGGGGGGGGGTGTAGACACTCCTCCTTTTACATACATATGAAACCAAAGGGGATGCCTTATTTTTCTCTCCTCAGTCTTGTTGGAAAACAGGACATTAAAATTCAACTTCGAGGTGTATAATTTAATCTCTGCCAAAACATCAGCAAGATCCAGATATTTTGTGGGTACAAACTTAAAGCCCTTTAAAAATAGAGAAATAAATTCTGGAGTAATGACTCTATCAGTGTAATTGTATATTTTGTACCCCTCAAATGCCTGTACTATATTATCAGTGCCTTCAATAAATTCCTAAACCTTCCCCTCCCATGGTAGGAGTTCCCCATCTGTGTTGGGGGAACATAGTTGAAGTGTACTTGTGATTTCTCCATTCTTCTGTTTGCTATTCTTTCTGAGTGTCAGGTTATTTGAAAATCCTCATATTGTTCCGCTTGCTGATAGTGTGAAACCACTTCACTGTAACTATTAATTTACTTCACTGTAACTATTAATTTCTTGTACTACTGGTACTGTTTCTGCAGCTTCAATGTTGACCCCATGAGTTCTTTGATCTCTCTCACCTTGCTTCAAAATATGATGCACTGGATAAGCTGTTTTATTCCTATATTGTTTCACGTCTGTCTAATTTGCATTGTTTTTTTATTATATAAATTGTTACATTTCCTTTCTGCTCTACCAGTTATCTTAGTATACAAACTCTCATATTGTGGAAACAAAAGATCTGCCAACATTTTGTCATTCAACTCCTCAACTTCCTTAGAAAGGCTTTCCTTCTGTTTGTCATTGTAAGCCAACACTTTTTCTAAAAACTCCTTACCCCACCTATCGAACATGTCAGAAAAGTTATTCACAATTTGCTCAGTATATACTTTACCAAATGGAAATTTAAAAACATGTAGTCCCTGGAGTATAAACCTAATCTGACACACACTGAGGTACATTGTTTCAATTTGTAAACTTCTATATTTAAAAAGTCTCTTTTCAAAAGAGAACAACATGTCTTAAAGAGGATAGTATTGTTCATTATGTACAACAGCAACATCATTGGATTTTAATGTCCCTTCCTTAGTCCTGAAACAAAAGTCTCTCATGATTCCAACAAACTTATCCCGGAAACAGTCCACAACGTGCAGTGAGCAAGAATCATCTATTGGGCATGCAGCCCAATGTACAGAAGTATGTATATTATCCTGGACTTGAGATCTTGAGTCCAGATTATAAACACAGTACCTTGCTCATTTCTCATCCTCGGACCCTCTCCCGTGGCTTCGAAATGAAAGCATCTTCTCTGTCATGGTAAACCGTTCCATGAATAGCGGTGTAGCTATGGCCGCCATTCCTCGCTCTCACTGCCGGTTCAACGTCAACACGTTCATGGGGATCTAACATCACTTGTTGAGAAGGCACATCATGAAGCATGTTGCTAGGGGAACTCAAATGTACTTTTTCACACTCCTCTGTCTGATCCATTATTTCTATTGGAATTTACAATAGCATCCTTTTGAGTTAAAAGCTCAATAATATTCATGGGTTCTCCTCTAAGGGAGGTAACATCCTCCCTAATAGACTGAATTTCCGTCTCTTGTGACAAAGTGGAATTAGGACCAAAATGGTCTAAAGTATCCATCATTAGTTTTCCAGCATCAAATAACCAACCAGCAAATCCGAGGTGCAAAGAAAACACAAACTGTTATTTTCTTGTTCCAATTTGAGGCATGATGAGGTTACACTAACATGTGAATTGATGAGTATAATTTTGGAAAACTACTTTTACTTTGAAGGACAATAATTTCAACAAATTAGAGGGGTAGCAATGGGGGCAGCATGTGCCCCAGTTTATGCCAATATTGTACTATTAGTTTGGGCGCAAAAACACACGCTCGGCTGTGAATTCTGGAAATGCATCCAATTATATATACGATTTTTGGATGATATATTTATTCTGTGGAAGGGGAAACAAGAAGATATTGGGCTTTTCATCCATTATTTAAACCATTCCACAGATTTTTTTTTGAATTTACATATCAATGGGACCCTTACAGAATACATTATTTGGACACCTCTATTTCTCATACACAAGAAGAGTTCAAGTCTAACATTTACAGAAAAGATACTTTCTGTAATTCTTATTTATATTTCAGCAGTTGCCACCCCTTGTCAAAAATGAAAAGTTTAATCAATGGGCAGGCAATTCAACTGGCCAGTATGACTTCCCATTTGGAAGATCTTTAGGAAGAATTAAAGAAATTAAGTGCAATGTTTTGTGAGAGGGAATATCCTGATTCGAATGCCCATAATATCATCCAAAGGGTATACGATCAATGGAGAGGTAGGTACAAACCCCTTCTTGGTGGGGAGATCCATGAAAGGCTGGACACGATGAGAAATTTAGATGTTCAAAAATATGAAAAAGCATGTATTGTACAATACACCCCTATGTCAGGAAAAATCAAAGGAGAAACTGGAAATATTTTAAAATTGATCCTGCAATAAGTAAAATAATGGGTAACGAACCCATATTTATCAGTAAAATTGGTAATAATGTCAAGAGAATATAAGAGAACAGGGTACAAGTAAAACAGAGCAAGAGAACTAAACCCTGTGGATGTTGCAATCAGTACAACTATATCATACAGGAAAGTGAAATAATCTTAGGAAACAGGTTGGGTAGTAAGGTAGTCTTTCTCAAGGGAAACTGTTATTCCACAAGGATAGTTTATTTGGCTAAATGTTAACGGTGCATGGCATTCTATATAGGTAAAACTGAGCGGGCATTAAAAAGTAGAATATATGAACATTTGTATGACATCAAGAATAAAAACGAAACTAATGCGTTATTTAAACACTCCAGTTGTGTGAACTTTACTAAATTTACCTTTGGAATTGTGCAACAAATAGATGTTAAGTTGTCAATCTCGCCTTCATTCTTGCTTGATGGGTTCGGAGCCGATCCTCGGCTCCAACTCGGCACTTGCTAAGCTCGAGAGTCACTTTTACCAGCTCGAGGCAGCCCCATATCCCATGATGCAAGGCGGTAAGTACCCAGATCTCGTTTGCCGCTTCGCTGATGAGGTCCTCCTTTTACCAGCTCCTGGTAAGTGATTTATATACTAATACCTTTGCCCCTTTTTCAGTTTAAACTTATAGTTATAGTTAAATTTAATAGTTTTACACTAGTTTTTGGTCCTTTCCTGACTAATTTTCCCTCTCTTCTAAAACTTTTTAGTCAGGCCTTCTCCCATCCCATCCCCCCCCCCCCCCTTGTTAGGGTGTGTGTTTGTGAGGAAAAAGTTTATTTTTTCCCTTTTGGGGATTGTAAAATTTCTTAGACTGGTTTTTTGTGAGTGTGTTTTAACATGTCTAAGGAAAGGGTCTCAGGCTTTAAGAAGTGTGACTCGTGCTGTCAGAAAATGTCTCTGACAGACGGTCACACTTCTTGCCTTTACTGCCTGGGACCTCTCCACCTGCAGGACTCCTGTGTGATTTGTCATTCTTTTAGCCAGAGAGTCCTGCAGGAAAGGAGAAACAAACTTATTTTGAGGGGCCTTCTTAAGCCGGAGGGCTCTCCAGCTAAGTCGGCTCCATCTAAGGCTTCTAAGTCTTCCAAGGCCCAGGCTTCTGTATCCAAGCCTGCGGCCTCGGCTCCGACTCTTTCAGAGTCGAGATCGGCTCCGGCTGGAGCCGATTCTGGTTTACACAAACCTTCGGCACCGATGGCTATCGGTGCCGATTCTGGTTCGACCACTTCGGTGTCGGCTCCAATCGGTTCCGATCACCATGTGGCTCAGGCTTCGGTGTCGGTGCCGATCGGCTCCGGCACCCTTACCTTTAAGTCTGTATCGGCTCCGGCCGGAGCCGATGCATCGAAACTATCTGTTGGTGCCGAGAAGTTGTCGGCTCCGACAGCTGCTATAGTTTCATCGGCTCCGATGGTTCCTTCGAGGAAGAGGTCTAGGTCCCCTTCCTTGGAGCCGATACTCTCGGCTCCGGCTTCTCCTCTCCTCTCGGAACGGAGCCATCGGAGCCGATCTTCCAGGTCATCCAGGCTTTCTGACCATGATTTAGAGAGAGTGGTCAGTAGATTATTAAAGTCACAGGCACTGGCCCAAATGCTACATAGTCCGTCTCAACAGACGACTATGAGTCCACACCCCATTGCAGTTCCTCCTTCGACTCTACCCCAGAGTTTGGAGTTGGAGTCTTCGGGAATAGTTTCTGCTACGGCTGAGGGACAGATACCCCCTTCTGCTCCTTCAGCCTCTACTCTTATCTCCTCCTCGAGACCTTCCTTAGAGGGATTCGGTGGTCGGGCTTCCCTGGTCTCCTCCGAGGGGGTGAGTGGCATCGGACCCTTGTCCGACCCCACTCTTCCCCTTGGAGCCTCGGCCTTGGTGAGCTCTGCTTCGACATCTGCCTCAGAGCCTTCCTTTTCGGTGGGTCCTGGAGTTCCTGGATCTTCGGAACGGGTTCTCTCAGACCTCCCTGGGAGGGGAGCTTTCGAGGTGATGAAGAGTGTGCTGGCCACTGGACTCAGCCAGCAGTCTGTTCCCTTAGCTCCTCCCTCTATGGTGCCTGTAGACATCTCTGCCACTTCTCTTGCTCCCGGACCCAGAGATCCTCCGCCTCAGGTTTCCCCACTGGGAAGAACCCCCTCTTCCGAGGATTCTCCTGATTTGTCAGGAGATCCTCCGCGGAAGAGGACCTGTAAGAGGAAACACGTAGACTCCCCCGAGTCTATCACTTCAGATACTGACTTAGATGAGTCAGAGGGATCCCCAAGATCCCCCTCTGAGGATGTCTCCTTCTCAGACATCCTAGAACTCTTTAGACAGAGGGGAAACTGGCCCACCAATAATCCCTCTGAGGATGAGTCAGTATACCTGGAGGCGTTTGGATCTCGGCCCTCCACCTCCTGGGTGTCTCCGCCTTTTGACCCCCTTATGCAGGTTATTACTCGAAAGGCGTGGGCTGCTCCTGACTCTATAGAGCCAGTCCCTAGGAGGCCTTCTAAATTTATTACTGCCCCGTCGGACAAGCAATTCCTCACAAAAGGTGTCCCTGCTGATGCCATGGTGGTGGCAGCCGCCACTAAGAAGGAACTTGCAGATCCTTCCGTACCTGTCCATCCTCCTAATAAGGACTCTAGGACCATGGATAGATATGGTAAGCAGATGTTTTCTTCAGCGACCTTTGCTATGCGTTCGCTGAACTACCTATGTCACTTCACCAGACTCCAGAGGGATATCCTTAAGGAGCTAGGTGAAGTAGTACAGGATCCTACAGCTGCAGGGGCTCAAGAAAAAATTGCTTCGCAGCTAGGAACCCTTAATTCTATTGCTAACTCCTCCATGCGACTGATATATGCTGCTGATGGAGCGAGTAGGGCCGCAGGTACAGGTGTGGCTCTTAGACGCCAAGCCTGGATGCGGCTCTGTAATTTTGCAGATCCCTTTAAGGCGTCCTTCACAAACTCTCCCTTTGATGGGTCAGCTTTGTTTGGCCCTCAAGTGAAGGAAACGTTGACCAGGTGTGAGCAGGACGGCAAAACTCTTTCTGTCAGGAGTCCGTTTTTCCACCCCTTCTAGACCTTACCCCAAAGGGCAGAAGGGTGGCAAAATGTGGTTCCGCAAATCCCAAGGAGTCACGCCGGATTCACGTGGTCAGTTTACCCCTAGAGGCAGAGGGGGTAACAACAACAGACGCCACTCTAGAGGCAGAGGGGGTTCACAAAACCAGGGAAGCAGAGAGCCTCTCTCTGACAAGCCCTTTCAGCATCCCTGAGATGTTGCCCGGCTGTCCGTCCTTGGAGGCAGTCAGGGGAAGACTATTGCTGTACCCAGAAGCCTGGCGTTCCCTCACTCAAGACAGATGGGTACAGTCGATCATATCCAAGGGTTACAAAATTCCTTTCGAGGAAAGTCCTTTCTATCACTCAAATTCCCTTCCAGATGTACCACCCGGTCTAAGGGAAATTGCAGAGTTAGAAGTCTTAAAACTACTGCAAAAAAGAGCCATTCAGCCAGTTACAATAGATCATTCAGAGCCCGGAATCTACTCAAGGTTCTTTTTGGTCCCCAAAAAGACGGGAGACTGGAGACCAATATTGGATCTCTTCAGGATGCATACTATCACATAAAAATTCACAGACGCTCCAGGAGATTTCTCCGCTTTCGGCTGGGGTCCAGTCATTTCCAGTTCAGAGCCCTGCCCTTTGGTCTCACTACAGCCCCCAGAGTGTTCACCAAATGTATGGCAGTGGTCACGGCTCACCTGAGACGTCAAGGATTCCAGGTGTTTCCGTATCTCGACGACTGGCTCCTTTCAGCCACCACCAGGCATCAGCTTGTTCAAGCCAGGGATTACGCAATAAATCTTTGCTCTCATTTGGGCATCTCGATCAACTTCGAAAAGTCATCCTTATTGCCCTGCCAGTCTATTACTTTCATAGGCGCAAACTTAAACACTGTTCGGATGTCAGCTACCCTTACAGATCAAAGAGTTTCAGACATTCAAAGTCACATCAGGATCATTCTAGCCAACAAGAAAGTACAGGCCAAAATGATTCTAAAGGTATTAGGCCTCATGGCTGCGGCCATTACTCTTCTTCCCCTGGCTCGCTTCTACATACGCCTTCTTCAGTGGATGTTGTTCACTCAGTGGTCTTACCAACAACTTCCAATGCGTCACCAAATTCTGGTGACACAGATTTGCAAGAATCATCTTGCTTGGTGGATCACTTCTCCCCAGATTCGCCAAGGCAGACACTTTGTACCCCCATCCCCGGTAGCCACTGTCACCACGGATGCCTCCCTGATCGGGTGGGGGGGTCATTATCAGGGCAGGATGGTTCATGGGACGTGGCAACCCTTCGAATACCACCTGCACATAAATGTCCTAGAGATGAGAGCGGTGCTTTTAACGTTGCAAGCCCTCAACGACTTTCTTCCCGTAGGGACAATTGCAGTCCATACAGACAACATGTCTGTAGTTTGGTATATCAACAAACAGGGCGGAACCAAGTCCTACCCCTTGTGTCGAGAAGCGCTCAGACTTTGGCAATGGGCAATCTCCTCTCATCGGTTTCTGGTAGCAACGCACATCCCTGGGAGAACCAACATTTTAGCGGACAGGTTGAGCAGAGCTATTCTCATGCCTCACGAGTGGTCTCTCAAGCAATCTATAGTGGAAGAGATTTTTCTGGAATGGGGTCGCCCATGTTGCGATCTTTTTGCTACTCCCCAAAACAGCAAATGCCCAGACTTCTTCTCTCTCTTCCCACTGCCAGGCCATCCCCCCAGAGATGCTCTGATCCAGGATTGGCCCCAGGGACTTCTTTATGCTTTTCCTCCATTTCCTCTGATCCCTCAAGTTATCCAGAAAGCAACCGTTTTGAGAGCCAAAATGATTCTCATTGCTCCCTATTGGCCTCGACAAATTTGGTTTCCGTTCCTCCATCGTCACCTTTTGGTGCAGCCGTGGCATCTGGACCCAGTGCCAGATCTTCTGATTCACCAATCCGGTCAGCTGCACCGGTCTATCCCGTCTCTCAACCTCACAGCATGGTTGCTCCACTTCCTTCCTTAGCCAGGCTTCCTTTGATCTCTAACCCCGTTAGAGACATTCTAGTAGCCTCCTTAAAATCCTCTACCAGAAGGATTTATACAAGCAAATGGAAACGTTTCTTTTATTGGGCTGAAGCCAAGGATATTGATCCCTTCACTGCTCCAGTCCAAGCAGTTTTGGATTTCTTAGCGGAGATTTTTCATGCGGGCTCCTCTTCTTCTACAGTTAGAGTTCAATTGGCTGCTATCTCGAACTTTCATGTCGGGTTCGCAGATCACAATATTATGTCCCACAGGCTTTGTAGAGCCTTCTTGAAAGGAATTTTCCTCCTGAAGCCTCCAGTCAGGAGTCCTCCTCCTCAATGGGATCTAAATTTAGTGCTGACATCCTTGATTCTTCCCCCCTTCGAGCCAGCTGTTTCTTGCTCCCTGAAATTTCTTTCATGGAAAACTTTATTCCTGGTAGCTATTACATCGGCCAGGAGGGTGTCTGAACTTCATGCTCTATCTGTTCGCCCCCCCTATTTGGTCTTTCACAAAGACAGAGTATCATTGAGAACTAATCCGACCTTTTGCCTAAGGTCGCCTCAAAGACTAATTTGAATCAATCCATTGATCTCCTGTATTTTTCCAAACTATTCAAATAGATCGGAACAAAAACTACATTATCTTGATGTCCACCGCCAACTCAGATATTATTTGGACAGAACAAAACAATTTAGGAAATCCGATCAACTCTTTGTTTCCTATGCTGATAACAAGAAAGGCCTTCCTGTCTCAAAAGTGACCTTATCTAGATGGCTTTCTTCTGTCATCTCTGAAATTTATCGGCTCAGGGGCAAACAGCTGTGCTCAAAACCTAAAGCACATTCAACCAGAAGCTTAGCTACTTCTACAGCTTTTCAAGCTAGACTTCCTTTAGACACTATTTGTGCAGCGGCCACTTGGGCCACTCCTCATACTTTTGTTTCCCATTACAAATTGGATTTGGCCTCCAGGGACAGAGCCAGTTTTGGCTCTACCGTCCTCAAGAGTCTGTTCCATTGAGCCACCCAGGATAGAGGTGCTAGGGACGCGGTCCCATCAAGCAAGAATGAAGGCGAGATTGACAACTTAACATTGAGAAGTTATGTACCTACCATAACGTTCCATGTTAGTTGTCTTCTCTCGCCTTCTTTCTTGCGACCCTCCCTCCTTCCCCCAGGCCTGGACAGACCTTTCTCTACAAAGAATTATAATGCTGAAGACCATACAGAGCTGGTCTTTCTTCCATCCTGCAGGTTTTCTTTCTGCTTTCTTCCTTTGGGAAGTGTTATGCTAGGTGCTATTGCCCTTTTGTCATCAAACGAGATCTGGGTACTTACTGCCTTGCATCATGGGATATGGGGCTGCCTCGAGCTGGTAAAAGTGACTCTCAAGCTTAGCAAGTGCCGAGTCAGAGCCGAGGATCAGCTCCGAACCCATCAAGCAAGAAAGAAGGCGAGAGAAGACAACTAACATGGAATGTTATGGTAGGTACATAACTTCTCATTATAAATTGTAGGGGGGGAGACTGGAAAAATCTTTTGAGTAAAAGAGAGTTACAGTGGCAGCTTAGGTTAGCTGTCATGTTCCCTCCAGGGTTTAATCAATTTTATCACTGCAACATCTACATTAAGGGAGAGAGCTGATAGATTGTAGAGTTCAGGTACACTGAGCTAGGTTTTACAGATGTAATACGGTTATACATATACATACAGAGACAAAAGATTGAAACCACTTTATATGTCATTGTTTTGTACTACGGATAGGCAGAAATTACTGTGTCTTTTTTAAATGCATGTTTTTTTTTATATATATACATCAGGGTTAATTAATATGGTGATTCAACAAGTATTCTTATTTGGGGATCGGTGGTCAACTGGATCCTTTGATTGTATTTGAACTTTTGATTTCATTGTGTTTTTTATATTCTGATGAAGTCCCAGTGGACTTTGGGACACAAGCACTTAATATTTCATTGTTCTGTGTATTAAACGTGGATTGTACCATCTGGATTCTCCATTTATTTTTTATACTAACATTTACTCCTTTGAGAAGAGCTGACATGATAAGTATATTAATTCACCTTAAATTGTATGCATACAAACTCAGCTTGCATTACACCTTAGACAACATAGAACATTTCAGACTTGACAAGGAGTGAGTTTTGGTTAAACCTATTGCTTGCAATCCTGTGCTGGTGCCTACCTTAAAAACATTTGTTGAAACTTGTGAAAAGGATTTTAGAACTTTGTTGAACAAACAGCCAACCTAATTATGTGCATGTTAATATATCTCTCAGAGAGATGTCAGCTTTAAAAGAACTTAAGAACCTCAAGAATGTTAGATTAATGAAAAATGATAATGGTAGTAACTTAGTGGTTATGTTTCATGATGACTGTGTTTCTTGTGTAACTGTGCATTTAACTTAGATTTCTACTGACCTGTTGTTGGGTTGACTCCAAAGCTTTTGGTGGCATCCTCTGGATGCTTTGGCATTGGATAGCTGGGATCTGACACCTTCTGCAAGATGGAGATCTGGGGGGATTCAGAGCTCATCAGCACAGGGATCTTTGGTTCTGGTGCTGCTGGCTTCTGCTTCTCCTAGACCCTCTGTCTTTGAGGTAGTGGAGATGGCTTTCTGTAAGGCTAGAGAGAGGACTTTCTTGCCCCCTTCAAATCCTCTCTCTGTTCCACCATTGAATATGAGTTCTGAGCCTCTCAATTCTATCCCGCCGGGACACCCTACCGGAACAAGCCTTCAGTTAGTCCCTCAGGACTCCCCTGTTATTTCAGTACCTCATCAGACCATTTCACTGATGAGGTCCCTTGGAAGAGGACCTGTAAAAGGAGACACTTGGATTCTCCTCAGGAATCTCTCACATAGGACACTGACTTTGAGGAGGGGAAGGGTTCCTCAGATCTCCAGCTGAGGATGTCTCTTTTGGAGAAATACTGGAACTTTTAAGGGATGGTCTTCTGACCCCCCCCCCTCCTTTCCAGAAGGAGTTGGTGTTCCTGTAAACCTTCGGGTCTGGTCCAGCTATGTCTTGGGTAACCCCTCCTGGCTGATGAGCTCATAAACCTTGTTTCACACCATGCATGGAAGGAGATGGATACTGTGGAGCCTATCTCCAAGTGATAGGATAGATTTTTTGCCCTCCAAAGGACAGAGCATACTGGAGCATACTGGAGCAAGAGGGTCCCAGTAGATTCCATTGTTGTTGCAGTAGCCACTAAGAAAGAGCTCACAGAGCAGAGTTCATCTTTATGTCCACCTAATAGAGAATCTAGGGCTTTGGACAGAGTTGGAAAGTGCATCTATGCCTCAGCGACGTTCGCCCTGGTGGGTCACTGAATTATTTGACACACTTTACAAGGCTACAACGAGATGTGACAAAAGCACTCACCAAATCTTTCCAAGTCCATGTCTGTGGAGGACCAGAATAAGATTTCTTCATGACTGGACACCCTAAAGTTAATACCTAATGCATCCTTGAGGCTTATTTCCCATGATGCAGAATGTACTTCAAAGGCAGCAGGTTCAGGCATAACTGCCAGGAGACTTGCCTGGATATGCCTGTGCTCCCTTTGATGGATCTTTTCTGCTTGGCTCAAAGGTGAAGGAAATGTTCTTCAGAAGTGAGCAAGATGGAAAGACCTTATCTGCCGTTGGGAGCCATTGTTCTACTCCTCAGAGACCCTTCCCATGAAATCAACAACAAGGTAAAAAATTTACTTTTGTAAGTCCAAAGGTCCTTTCTAAGACTCAGTAGGATATGGTTCCCCTGAGGCACAGGGGAGAACTCTAATGGAAGTTGCCACTCTTGTGACAGAAGTGGACCAAAGAATGAGGATTCATCTCAGATAAACCCTGTCATGGCTCCTGAAAAGTTGCCCGGCTGTTGTTTTCTGGACACAGTTGGGGGGTGCTTGTCTCTGCACCTGGAAGCCTGGGTGTCCATCACAACAGATACTTGAGTGTAGAGGATGGTATTCAGAGGTTGTTTCATACCATTTTCCCAATTTCCTCTCATAAATATGAAGATAATCCCAATCAGAGGGACACAGCAGCCTTGGAAATAAGAAAGCTGCTAGAAAAAACAGTCATCCAAGTAAGCCCCCCTAGACCAGATTGGATCCAGAATTTATTCAAGATTCTTTTTATTGCCAAAAAAGACAGAGGACTTGAGGCCCATTCTGGATCTCAGCAAATTAAAATAGTACATGAAATGCTCAAAGCTGTGGATGGATATGGTTCAGTCCATTTTTCCCTGTTGTGAAAGAACAATTGGATGGCCTCGATAGTTCTTCAAGTCATGTACTATCACATCAGAATGAACAGACACTGATGAACAGACACTCCAGACAATATCTTTGCCCTGGCTGGGAGACAGTCATTACCAGTTCATATCAGTGTCCTTTGGCATCACTACACCCTCCAAGGTGTTCACCAAATTCAGCTCACTGAAGACTACTAGGATTCTGGGTGTTTCTGTATCACTATTCCAACCAAGCATTTTACAAACAAGGAACTACTTGCTCCAAATGTGTTACCATCAAGGCATCATAGTCAACTACAACAACTCACATCCCACCCCTACACAGACTCTGTAGTTTATAGGTGCTCATATACACATGTTCAATCAGATAGCATCTCTCCCGCCAACAAAAATACAAATCCTCACATCCTAGGTAGGGTAAGTGATCTTCCATTCTTCTCCTCCAGCATGACTAGTCTTACAAGCCTTAGGGTCAATGGCAGCATTGATAACTCTGGTTCTGTTAGCCAGATTTCATATGCAAATTGTACAGTGGGCGATCCTTCAGCATCTTTGTATACTCCATTTAGGATTACGCAAGTTTGCAAGGAGCACCTTCTTTGATAGATCCTTTCAAGCGAAGTTCCTAAAGGCCGTCCATTTGTTTTACCTCTGCTGGTAGCCACAGTAACCTCAGACACCTCCCATCTGGGGTGAGGGGGGCATTTCTTGGGAAGGACAGTTCAAGGTATGCGGTATCCTCAAGAGGCCAGGTTGCATATCGTTGTCCTGGAGATGAGAGCCATCCTTCTAGCATTGCAGGCTTTTCAAGATGCTGTCCCCTCTAGGATGATTGCAATCTAATCTGACAGCATGTCAGTCTGGTGCATCAATCAACAGGAGGGAACCAGGTCTTGCCCTCTTTGTCAAGAGGGCAATGAGAGTGTGGCAGTGGGCTATCTCTTCTGGTCATTTTCACATTTCAATGGGTATACCAGGGAAAACCAATGTGCTTGCAGAAAAATTAAGCAGTTCCATTCTGATGCCTCATGCGTGGTCTCTCAATTTCAAAGTGGCATGGAGAATTTTACATTGATGGTGCCAGAGATGTTGTGATCTCTTTGCTTTCCCCCTCAACAAGTACAGCAGGTTCTTTGCCCTGATCATCCCACTGGGGGTGGGGGGTTCACCGAGAGATTCTCTAGTTCATTTTGTCCCTCTGGTCTTCTTTATGCTTATCCCCCATTGCCTCTACTTTCCAAGTTGATACAGAAAGCTTATCAGTTGAAGAGCAGAGATAGCCTTGTTGCACCTTTTTGGCTTTCTCAAATTTGGTTTCCTTTCTTGTGGCCTTATCTTCTGTATCTACCCTAGGTACTGTATCCCTGTTCAGACCTCTTGTCTCATCTGAAGGGGATGAATTATCTGGACATAATAGGCCTCAAGTTAACTGCATGGTTTTTCCAGTTCCAGTGATGGGTAGACAATCAAAGTTGTCCTTCCTGGTCCGCCATAGGTTCATAGGTTGGTACTAGGCTTTCGGCCCTAGGGCCTATACAAGCCTAGCTATAACAATTCCCTGGCTATTTCTTCCCACAATATTTACTTCCCTGGACCCCTGTCTAGCAGGGCAACTGACGTGATCTCCCATCCAGTCAAGGTTCCTTTTGAAGAGGGCCAAGGAGGCGCTCTGCTTGAGATGTATGGGCAAGTCAATTCCAGAGTATGGGGAGTCTCTGGGTCAGGAATCTATCCCTCCAGCATGTTTTGTTCATTGTAATTACAAAGTTTAGGTCCCTGGAGCATGTGGCATATTCTCTTGTCCTCTTAAGATGCTTCTACTAGGAAGGTTTACAGAAGTAAATGGAAGATATTTTCTATTTGAGCCCCATAGAGAGATTTGGATCCCTTTTCTACCCCAGTCTGTGCAATCCTAGATTTCTTATTATCCCTTGTCATGAAAGGAGATACTGCAAGCCCAGCTAGCTGGAATTTTGTAAATAATTATATGTCATTTATGAATATTAATATGAATTATACAGAAGTGTAACAAAAGGAGATACTGCCAGCACAGCTATCTGGAATTTTGAAAACGGTCGTGTGTCATCTGTGAATGTCAACATGCTTCATGTAAGATGCTTGTGTTACAAATGTATAAAAACTGTATGTTATGTGGATATCAAACTGCTGGTATAGAAAGGGTTTGTAAAGTACTGAGCTTAAAAATGTAACCACAGTGTATCCTACTGGATTAGAACAGAAATGTACCTACACTATTGTAACTGTTTAGATGTACAAATTTTAACAATGGAAACTGGAACATAAAAGGTTAATTTTCAGAAAAATAACTGAAATTAAATTACTTTATGACAGCAAGAGACAGGTTGTCTATACTATGGAGCTCTCTGTGTTGTCCTGAAAGAGAAATAATTACTAGGCTTGAGATGTGGAAGTGTTTTGTTGTTTTATGACTTTCAGGATCTGTCTTGGATCTAAAAAAAGCTCTATATATTTTCACAGGCAGATGCTATATGCTACCAGCTGCATCAATGGGTGTTTTCACCTGGGATAGAGTCAGATGACAAGAAATTATGTCATTCTGCAAGCTATCCCAGCAGTAGTATTTGAGATATTAGTTTAAGAACTCTCTGAAAGAGATCGAGTATTCTGCATTTTTCATTGACCTGACATCAGCTGGAAGACCCACTCATCATATCCGCCTTGCTTGCTCTGTAAGTAAGTTAACTGGAATATGATACTTCTCTAGATATAGTCAGGAATATGGCAAAGCTTAATTTATGATGTGATGATGTCATTCTCTTCCTAATTTTAACAGTTGGGGTCTGATCTGATTCATCAAATCAATCTTGGCCTGCTTCCTAGCTGGAGGACTTTAACCAAGCTCATGGGCTCATGCCCTTCCCATGATGCAGCTGGATAACACCTCAGATCTCTTTTGCCGCACTGTGTGGAGGATGTCAGTCACCTCTGGGCTAAGTCTTTTATCTCCTTTTTTTCTATTTTACCCATAAAATTCGACCTTTTTTACATAACTTTGCCTTGTAATTGTTTTTTGATCCCTTTAGTGTAGTTATCTTTAGCATATTCCTGTTCCTTGAGGTCCGTTTAAGTTAAAAGGCTGATGTGAAGTTGTTAAATCTCGCCGTTTGTTCTCACTGATGGGTTCGGAGCCGATCCTCTGCTCCGACACGCCCGATAACAAAGCTCAAGGTTTACCAGTAGCTCGAGACCAAGCCCCTTATCCCACAATGCACTGCTGGAATTACCTCAGATCTAGTTTGCCGCGGCAAGAGAGATCTCGGTGATCCAGCTAGCTCGGACCATTTGTGAGAAAAAATAGCAAGCTTTGATAAAAAAAAAATATTTTTCTCTTAGATATTTTCATATAGATAGTTTTAGTGTTAGTGTTAAAAATTTTAATAATAGAATCAGTAGTTTCTGATAGTTAGTGCCCTGTTCGCTTAGTTTTTTTGTGTGGGCCTTTTAGCCCTATTTAGAGCTCATAATCTTTATTTTCTTACAGTCAGGGTTTTCCTCAGTGGGCCTGCTTAGCCCTGAATTTGTAAATTTATAGTTTAACTGTCATAGTGCCCGGTTTGGGCTTAGTTAGTGTGGGTCTTTACAAGGAAAGTAAGGACTTCACTGTATTAGTTTCAGTATACTGGTTTTTGTTTTCTACTATTTACTATGTCAGATGACAAGGAAAAGTCACATCCTAAATCGGGATTCAAGAAATGCCCAGATTGTGGACAGAAAATGTCCGTCACTGACGGACACATTCAATGTGTTTACTGTCTGGGGCCTAAAGACCTCCAAGACACTTGCAGCATTTGCATTTCTTTTCTTCAAGAGTCCTCTCGGAGAGAAGGAGGAAGCTAATTGACAGGGGATTACTGCAGCATTCCTTTTCTGAGGTGCTGAGTAGCCATGAAGGTACTAGCATGTCTTCCAAATCTACAAAATCTTCGGACCCCAAAGTGGCAAAAAAGGCAAAATCTTCAGAGGGAGGGTCATCGGTTCCACAGACCTCAGAACCGAGTGTCCCTTTGATTCGGAGCCAGATCCCAGTATTGGAGCT
This sequence comes from Protopterus annectens, assembly GCF_019279795.1. Taxonomy (NCBI): domain Eukaryota; kingdom Metazoa; phylum Chordata; order Ceratodontiformes; family Protopteridae; genus Protopterus; species Protopterus annectens. The sequence goes on along the minus strand of NC_056746.1, from coordinate 952,856,531 downwards.
GGTCTCTGAGGTTCCCTCTTCTCCTCTGCTCCAGTCAGCACCTTCGTTGCATTCATCTAAGTCTTCAGTCAGCCCTTTCAGATTTGGACATGGATCCAGCTAGTGCAGAAGCTTTAACAGGCACCAGGACTTGCCAAATTGTTGTTGGCCTCGACCAGCTCGTCGGTGCCGAAGACCATTGAACTGGTTTTGTCTACTCCTCTTCTGAGCCGTACTGGACCCTCGGAACCGAAGGAACCTGAACCAATGATTGTCGAACCCTTGGAGCCGATACCCGCACCGGTGTTATCGGCTCCATCTACTCTGATGTCCTCGGTGCCGATCGAGGAATCTAGGAGCTGATACTCTCCCATTGGGTCCGGGAAGGATAGTCGGACCGATTTGTCGGTGCCGACTCTAACTCTCGGGGCTTCGGCTCGGATGAGCTCGGCTCCTACCTCGGGCTCGGAGCCCATGGTTTCGGTGCGGGAGGATCGGATGGTCCTTTTGGGTCCGTCTACTCCTTTTCGTCAGAGCCATGGCGCCTTCGATGCTATGAGGAGAGTCCTGTCTCCAAAGACAACGTCAGCATCGGTTCGGCCTTCTCTCTTCCTTCAAGCTCCTGTGTCTGCTTTTCCGTCTACCGGTCCCCCTAAGCGTAGAGACCCTGAGCCTCAAGTACCATCACAGGGTGTCCCCTGCTCTTCTGAGACCTCCCTAGATGCCCCCACTGAGGAGGTTCCCAGGAAGAGACTGTGCAAGAGGAGGCACTTAGACTTCCCGCAGGAGTCTTTGACATCTGACACGGACTTGGATGAGTCAGAAAGGTCCCCTCGATCCCACTCTGAAGATATCTACTTTGCAGAGATATTAGAGATCCTTAGTCAGAGGAGCGATTGGCAGTCCAAGACCCTTACTGAGGATGTGTCTGTGCTCTTGAAGGCTTTTGGGTCTCAACCTTCCACTTCTTGGGTGTCTCTGCCTTACGACGAGCTCATAGAACTGATCTCTCGTAAGGCATGGGAGTCACCAGAGGCCATGGAACCTGTCCCTCACAAATCAAATAAATTTATGTCTGCCCCAGTGGACAAGCCATTTTTGACCAAGGGAGGGCCTATTGATGCCATGGTGGTAGCTGCAGCCACCAAAAAGGAAGTGTCTGAAACATACCGCATCTATCCATCCTCCTAACAGAGATTCTAGGATCATGGATAGATATGGGAAATGCATGTTTAGTTTGGCACCTTTTTCTCTGCGATCACTGAACTACTTAACCCATTTTACGAGACTAAAAAGAGATCTCCTGAAAGAGCTAGGAGATACTCTCCAGGGTACGGTAGCTGCAGGGGTGGCCGACAAAGTCAATGCACAGCTCACTACCCTAAACTCAGTTGTAAACTCGTCCATGCGTCTCATATCTTATGCAGCTGATGGTTCGAGTAGAGCCGTTAGTTCGGGCATTGCTCTCCGAAGACAAGCCTGGATGCGTCTCTGTTCCTTTGCAGAACCCTTTAAGTCTTCCTTTATCAACACCCCATTCGATGGCTCATCACTGTTTGAGCCTAAAGTAAAGGAAAGTTTAACCAGGTGTGAGCAGGAAGGCAAGACCTTATCTGCTGTTGGAGTCCATTTTTCTACCCCTACTCTACCCTACCCCAAGGGCCCTAGGGGAGGGACAGTGTGGTTCCGAAACGCACAGGGAGCCTTTCAGGACACACGTGGAGAAACCCCCTCTAGAGGCAGAGGAGGGGGTTATAACGGAAGATGCCACCCCCGCAGCAGAGGGGGTCTGCAGCAACAGGGAGACAGGGGTCAGTTCTCTGGTCATCCCTACCAGCGCCCCTGAAAGGGGGCCCGGCTGTTCGGCTCTGGAGGCAGTCGGGGGTCACTTGTCTTTGTACCCAGAAGCCTGGCTAAACATAACATCAGATACATGGGTACAAAGCATCATTTCCAGAGGATATTTCATACCGTTCTCTACCCCTCCCATTCCTGTAAACAGAATCCCAGATGTTCCACCCAGTCTCAGGGAACAAGCAATCACAGAGGTCCACAGATTGCTAGAAAGAAGAGTCATCCAACCAGTCCCAACAGACCAAGTTGGATTCGGAACTTACTCAAGATTCCTTTTGGTACCAAAGAAAACAGGGGACTGGAGACCTATCTTGGACCTCAGCAGACTCAACCAGTTCGTAAAGAAAGAGAAGTTCTGAATGGTCACGCTTCAGTTCATTCTTCCCTTCCTAGCGAAAGTCGACTGGATGTGTTCCACAGATCTCAAGGACGCGTACTATCACATAAAGATGAACAGACACGCCAGAGATCACCTGTGTTTCAGGCTGGGAGCCAACCATTACCAGTTTTGAGCCCTGCCCTTTGGTCTCACTACAGCCCCCAGAGTGTTCACCAAATGTATGGCAGTGGTCACGGCTCATCTGAGGCATCTAGGATTCCAGGTGTTTCCATACCTAGACGACTGGCTCCTCACTGCTACCACCAGGCATCAATTGACTCAGGCAACACAATACACTCTGACACTCTGCCATCAATTATGCATTACAATCAACTTCCAAAAGTCTGCCTTATCGCCATCGCAGCATACCGTTTTTATAGGAGCAGAGTTAGATACCTCAACTACCACTCTACGTCTTCCAATCGAAAGAGTCTCACTTCTCCGCCAACACGTCAGCTCACTGGTGTCAAAGAACAAAGCTACAGCAGCAGAGGTCTTGAAGATGCTAGGTTTGATGGCAGCAGCAATCCTGGCTATACCACTCGCAAGGATGCATATGCAAATTCTTCAATGGCTCCTCTTTGCTCAGTGGTCTTACCAGAAACTACCGATGCACCACATGATTCTCATCACGGATTCTTGCAAGAGAGATCTTCGGTGGTGTTTGACGTCTCTTCATGTCACAATCGGAAGACCCTTTGCCCCCCCCCCCCCCCGTAGCCATTGTGACCACGGATGCTTCCCTGATAGGGGGGGGGGCATTTTCAGGGCAAGACTGCCCAAGGCACATGGACAGATCAAGAGTCACATCTGCACATCAATGTTCTAGAGTTGAGAGCGGTACTTTCAGGACTCTCTTCCTCTAGGAACTATTGCAATTCAGATGGACAACATGTCAGTAGTCTGGCACTTGAACAAGCAAGGTGGAACCAAGTCTTACCCCCTTTGTCAAGAAGCCTCAGGGTCTGGCAATGGGCTGTGTCATCCCAGCGTTTTCTGTTAGCAACGCACATCCCAGGGAAATCCAACGTGATTGCGGACAAGCTAAGCAGGGCGATATTGCTCCCTCATGAGTGGTCTCTCAAACAACAGGTTGCAGAGTTGATTTTCTGCAAACGGGGCCAGCCTTGCTGTGACCTCCTTGCCAGCCACATCAATTCAAAATGCAGAAGCTACTTTGCCCTAATACCACCTCTGGGATATCCCCCGAGAGATGCACTCTTACACGATTGGCCCCCGGGTCTTTTTTATGCATTCCCACCCTTCCCATTGATACCCAGATTTTTACAGAAAGCAAAATCGCTGGGAAGGACTGTTATCCTCATAGCCCCCTACTGGCCTTGACAGATTTGGCTCCTGTTTCTCCACCATTATCTGTTGGAAGATCCATGGATCCTGGACCCAGTTCTGGACCTTCTGACGCATCCGTCAAGGGACCTCCATTCTTCCCTGCAGTTCCTGAAACTGACTGCTTGGCTAATCCACTTCCCCTAATTGCCAGGCTTCATTCAATTTCAGAAGATACAAGACAAATTCTCTTGTCTTCTCACAAGCCATTCACCAGGAAATTATACGACAGTAAGTGGAAAAGGTTCTCAATTTGGGCCAACACGCAGAAAATTGACCCTCTCCGAGCTCCGCTATCGTCCATTTTAGAATTCTTGACTACGATTTTTAAGGAAGGGGCAGCAGCTGCTACAGTTCGAGTCCAGTTAGCTGCCATCTCAAATTTCCACCTTGGATTTGGTGGCTCAAATGTTATGGGCCATAAGTTATCTAAAACTTTTTTTAAAGGTATTCTTCACATGATACCTCCTGTCAAAATTCCCTATTCTCCCTGGAATTTGAACTTTATGCTGTCTCAAATTATTCTTCCCCCTTTTGAACCAGCATCTTCTTGTGATCTCAAATATTTATCCTGGAAAACTATTTTTCTAGTGGCCATTACTTCTGCTCGCAGAGTGTCAGAACTTCAAGCATTATCTGTCAGACCATCTTACATGATTTTCCATGCTGATAGAGTATCTCTCAGAACAAATCCCTCATTTTTACCTAAAGTCTGTTCTGAATCCAATATCAATCAGGTCATTGAGCTGCTAGTCTTTTTTCCCCAACCACTCTAACAAATTGGAATACATGCTGCACAAACTTGATGTACGCAGACAGCTCAGATTTTATCTTGGCAGAACTAAGGATATTAGAAAATCAGATCAACTTTTTGTATCCTTCTCAGAAGCCAGAAAAGGTAATCCAGTGGCTAAAACAACTTTATCTAAATGGTTGTCAGATTGCATATCCTTTGTTTATGTGAATGCGAGCATGCCATTGACACACAAACCTAAGGCTCATTCTACCAGAGCCGTTTCTACGTCTTCTGCCTTTCAAGCTAAATTGCCCCTTGACAATATTTGCGCTGCAGCCACTTGGTCTAAGCCTCATACCTTTATCACGCATTACAAAGTAGATAAGACTTCCAGGGACAGGTCTTCCTTTGGTTCCATGGTACTGAAGAACGTACTTCCATGAGCCACCCAAGATTGAGGGTGCTAGGGACACTACCCATCAGTGAGAATAAATGTCGAGATTTAACAACTTCACATAAAGAAGTTATGAACTTACCATAACGTTCCATGTGAGTTGTTTATCTCGCCTTTATTCTCACGTCCCTCCCTCCTTCCCCCTCCTGTCTGACAGTTGACTTAGAGGCTAATACCATCCTGGTTATTCAATATTTCTTCTTCCCCTTCGGGAAGTGCTTCCTTGTAGAAATAAATAAAAGGGTATATATATTTTTACTCACAGCAAACAAGATCTGAGGTAATTCCAGCAGTGCATTGTGGGATAAGGGGCTTGGTCTAGAGCTACTGGCAAACCTTGAGCTTTGCTATTGGCCGTGTCAGAACCGAGGATCGGCTCCAAACCCATCAGTGAATAAAGGCGAGATAAACAACTCACATGGAACGTTATGGTTCATAGGTTCATAGGTTTATACTAGGCTATCTGCCCTAAGGCATTTATAAGCCTAGCCCAAAGTTTTGTGGCTTACGCCACCCCTTATATGAAAAAAAATACTGTACCCATTAGTTTGTTGTGCCTCTGTCCAGCAGTGACACAGAGATGATTCCCGGGGTAAACCTACGATCTCCCATCCACAGGTCAAGATTTCTCTTGAACAGAGCCAGCGAGGTGCTCTGCCTCACATGGACCGGGATTTTATTCCACAGCATAGGGAGTCTCTGAGTGATAAATCTATCCCTCCAGCACATCCTATTTATATCCGTGCTAAGGTTTAAGTCGCTTGCTCTAGTGGTTTTGGTGGATTTGGATTTTTTGAGGAGCATGTCCATTAATTCCGGGTTGGACATGGCCTTGTATGTCAGGCACATGTCACCTCTGAGCAGACGGTAGGCGACTGAATAGAGCTGGAGTTTCTTCAATCTGGCAGCATATGACAGATTTTGGAGTCCCTTTATCCTTTTGGTGAGGAACTTTTGGGGTCTCTCCAATTGCTGCAGATGTCGGGTGAGATACATCCCGAATGGGGCATTGTACTCGATCATTGGTCTGATAAGTGAAGAGTACAGGGGAACAATGACCTCACTAGATCCAGGGGAACAATGACCTCACTAGATCTGGATGTGAATCCCTTCATGATCAGGTGGGCAATGTAGAAGGTCTTTCTAACCACTTTAGCAACGTGAGTGTCAAAAGAAAGGCCACTGTCAACCTGGGTCCCCAGGTCCCTGATAACCTCTTCTGTAGTTAGTGGATTGCCACCTATATGGTAGTTTGGGGTTACCTTGTTTTTCCCGAAGGGTATGACTATACATTTTTTGGCGTTTAACTTCAGGCCATGGCTCTGGCACCAGCTATCTGTTTCCGTGAGTCCCTTCTGAAGGATATCCGTGTCCGATGCACTTTCCACTATGGCGCCCAGTTTGCAGTCGTCTGCAAACTTTGTCAGCCAAAGTCCTCCCATGTTGGCCTGTACTTCTGAGAAGTAGATGCCGAACAATAGGGGGCCAAGGACCGAGCCCTGTGGGACACCACTTGTGACCGGCTTGGAGTCTGACATAGCGCCAGCAACTCTAACCCTGTGGGTTCTGTCCTTAAGCCAGTTTGCAACCCATCTTGTGACATATGGGTTTACATTTAAGCTGGTAAGTTTTTCTACAATACCCGAGTGGGGTATTGTGTCGAAAGCCTTTGCAAGGTCAAGGTAGGCTGTATGGACTGCCTTTCCCTCATCAATGGCCTTGGTGACTGTTTCGAAGAAGTCGACCAAGTTCAAAAGGCATGATCTGCCCTTGACGAAGCCAAACTGGGTCGGGTCCAATGTCCCCTATATCTTTGTTTATGAGCTCCATTATGATCCTCTCCATAGCTTTGCAGACTAGACTTGTTAAGCTTATGGGGTGGTAATTACCAGGGTCCGTAGAGGCACCGCCTTTGTGGAGTGGGACCACATTTGCCGTACGCCACTCCTTGGGCACGTATCCTGTGGTAAGGCTGAGATTAAACAGCTGCCTTATGTGCGGGTTTAATTCCTCATTTAGCTCATGTAGCACACAGCCGGGGACACCATCCGGTCCCATTGATGCTGTGTTTTTAGCTTTAGAGAGAGCAGCTTTCACCTGCGCATTTGAGATGTCTGGGAGGCTACACTCCGCTGGGATAGTTATCTCTCCTTTGGGGGGGGGTGAAGTTTGCACTGAACCTGTCTGCCAGTATGTTGGCAATGTCTGTGGGTTCAGTGATTTTTGTATCAATTTGGACTAATTCTGAGCATATCTGGGAGTTTCCACCCAGGTTCCTAACATAGCTGAAAAAGGCCTTATGATTGTCCTTTGAATCCATGGCAATTTTTCTCTCAAAATTAGCCTTAGTTGATTTTATGAGTGCTCGTATTTTTTTACTAATAATGATCAGGGGTGACTTCCCTTTTATGGATTTTGTTCTATCATGTAATAGCTTTCTCCTCTTATTGTAAAGTTTGTTAATGTCTGGGGTCCACCAGACTGGACGTTTGCCCTTTGTGGAAAGAGTCTTGGTTTTATTTGGGATTGCCTGATCCATGCAGTCCTGGAGGTGTTCATAGAAGGCATTTGTAAGGGCTTCCGCAGCTTGGGTTGTGGTTTCCACTGGCTCAGGGGCCTTGAAGGATACCACACCAGTCTTGAGTAGTGTGAAGTTTGCTTTAGAGAAGTTCTTCACTGTGGTCTTTTTTGTTTGGGGTGGGGGGGTTATGTGGATTTCCAGTGAGATTAGTTTATGATCAGATCTCACCAATGAGGGATATACTTCCAGTGTGGAGCATTTTGTCCCCATGTTTGTGATAATGAGATCTAGTATATTTTCTCCTCTCGTGGGAACAGTGACTAGCTGTTCCATGGCATTTGAATTTATGAACTCCAGGAACCGTTGGGCTAGAAAGTTAGGGCTTGAGTAATGTTCCCAGTCTATATTCGGGTAGTTGAAGTCACCCAATATGATGGTGTTTGGAGATACATTTATACCCTCCAGTGTCTTCATGAAGGCTGTGTGGGGTTCCTGAGTTTGAGAGGGTGGTCTGTAACATGCTACAATTTGTAGAGCAGTTTTGCCTATGGTTAGTTGCACCTGGATGGTTTCCGAAGCTTCGTGTGTTGCCACCAACCTGGAGGTGTGGGTATCCTTTATGAATATGGATACACCCTCCTTTGTGGTGTGGTCCGGGTTTTGGGGCCGGAACGCATGATATGAGGTAAAACCTAATAGTGCCGGGGTGCTCTCAGGAGCCTTGAACCAGGTTTCAGTTACAGCACAGACATCGATGTTCTCCATACTGAAAAGGGCCTCGAGTGCGTGCATTTTGAGATTTAGACTTCTGGCATTGAGCAGCATTACCCTCAGTTTCTTCCCATTTTTGTTTTCTAGGGTGGTAGGTTTAGAATTTGAGCCTTGCCTAAAAAAGGCACTATGGGGGTGGCAAGAGCCTTAGCCAATATCCGGAATCCCAGGGGTGGCAGGTGCAAACCATCCCTTGCGAAGCAGCGTGGCTTGTCAAGCATGTCATTCCAGGCAGACAGACACTGGATCCCCTTTGAATGACACCAGACATTAAGCCAATTGTTAAAGCTGATCATCTTGTCTCTATATTGTGGCATCATTCTTGGTGAAGGAAGGATACTGCTCAGGGTCAGGGTCATACCTGCCTGGGCTACTTAATCAGAGAGCTCCTCTATGTCTCTTTTCATGTGGTCCAGGGAGGTACGTCTCAGGTCGTTCACACCAGCATGGACAATGACTGTATCATATTTGTACTTGCCATGGAGTGACCCGAGTGCTTGTGTTATGTGGCGGAGTCTAGCGCCCGTTAGGCAGCTTACTGTGACCCTCTCCTTGTTCAGCCTGGTGAGTGGGACGTCAGTGTGTCTGACTATGAAGTCACCTATGACAAGTATGTTTGGTGTTGTATTTGGCCTTAAGGGCTGTGACTGCTTTGCACACTGATTTTGTGGTTTATGTGTTGCTTGTGGGGTGTCTTGAGGTAGCAGTTGTTTGGGTGTCTGCTTTGGAGGCCTCTGCTGTTTAGGTAAATTTTTACTCAGAGCCTCCGAGTATGTCTTTGTGTGTTTATGTGTTTGATTCAGTGGTGTGGTAGCATTATGTGAGGCTGGTTTTGTGGTGTGTGTAGTTGCCTTCTCCTCCTGTCTGGTCTTGCCAGTCCTGAGTTGAGAGAGCTCAGCCTCCAGTTTGGCTAAATAGCTGCATCTCTCGCAAGTATTTGTGTTATGTGGGAGGAGGAGAGGGTTGTCTGTGTACATGAGGCAGTTATAACATTGCCTCAAGATTCCCAGATTCACCAGCTGGACCGGAGAGGAGATTGACAACTGCCCTTTGGACATGCTAGAATAATATTGGGAATTCCTTAATAATTGAAAACAAGGGCCAGTGGGGAGTGAGGGTGTAGTGCTTTTAATTTTAGTGCTGACTTATATAATTGCTTTAGTGAGCAAGTGCCAGGTAACTTGAGTGCAATGTGTTACAAGTAACTAAATGCAAAAAACGACAAACAGTAACTTTCTTTCAAGTGAAACAAGGAAATAAGTACAGTAAGCAATGCAGATATCACTAGTGATCCACAGAAGCGCTGAGAAGCCGTGTATTAGGTGGAATTAGCGTTCCAGGGAAATAACAAGCAAACAAACAACAAGCATATAAACAAAGCTAGATTCAGCAGGCCTGGATCTAGTCTATGCTACAGCAAACAAGGTGTACCAATTTCAGTAAGATACAGTTCAAATATTCAGGCACTATAAACCTCTAACCAGAAATTCCCAGCTCAGAAGGGCAGAGTCCAGCCTCTTCTCCCACAAGAGTGCAGACCACGAACCTTCTTAATGTAAAATAACTGGCCTGAAGTCCAAGTGCTTAAACCAGAACTAATACACTTGGACACTGGGCTCTCAATCAGCAGTTCCCAACTTAGAAGGATGAAAGCTACCTGTCCTGCCACCACAGTGCTTGCCACAAACCTTCCTAATGTAAAACAACTGGTCTGAAGCCCAAGTGCTTAATCCAAAAGACTTAGAATGATAGCTACACTTTAATCAAGTTACAACCAAGCAGTAATAAATACAATTGAATACTTTAGAGAATGTCTGGATTAGTGCTCAAGTTACACAAACAAAGCTAGATCCAGCAGGCCCGAATCCAGTCTATGCCACAGCAAACAAGGCGCACCAACTTCAGTAAGAAGTAGTTCAGATATGCATGCACTATAAGCCTTTAACCAGAAATTCCCAGCTCAGAAGGGCAGAGTCCAGCCTCTCCTCCCACAAGAGTGCAGACCACGAACCCTCTTAATGTAAAATAACTGGCCTGAAAGCCCAAGTGCTTAAACCAGAATTAATACACTTTTAGAATAACAGACACTGAGCCCTCAATCAGCAGTTCCCAACCTAGAAGGATGTAAGCTACCTGTTCTGCCACAACAGTGCAGACCACAAACCCTCTCAGTGCAAAACAACTGGTCCGAAGCCCAAGTGTTTAAACCAAATGGCTTAGAATGAGTTACACCAAGCAGTAATAAATACAACTGAGTATTTTTACGATGATGCAAAAGTAAAATGAAGTAGGTAGAAACACAAGTAAAGCAGATGATTTTTTTTTTTTTTTTATCTGAACAAGTGCTGAGATCAAAGAAACAGATTTGAGTGCTGAAACTAGAAAACTGGCTAGTTATAAGAAAAAAAAAGCTAGAAGGCTTCCCTCAAACACAGAAGGGCTTGGGGGCTCAGAAGCCTAAAAATAGTCTATACCACTTAACAGGAAAGACAGGAAATAAGCTTAATTTTGTCTGTTTCCCAGATGCTCTCTTTGTACACAGTAGGAGTGCCTGAAATCAGAATATGATCTCACTGCACTCAGTTGAGTGAGCAGATGAGATGGGCCCAGAGGCAGGCTGAGGGGCGGGCAGTTTCAAGGCCACTAAAGCAGAGTTAAAACTGCCAGTTCAGTTAATATTCCTACAACACAGTTTAAATCAAATTAAATAGGCAAGGACAGGAAATCAAAGAATGTGGCTACCCCCACATCTGTAATTACTAGCAAATAACAAACAGCAGAGATAAAGCTGCCAGTTCAGTTAAATATTCCTTCAACACAGTTAGAGCACAGTTAAATCTGCCAGTTCAGTTAAATATTCCTTCAACACAGTTTAAATCAAATTAAATACTGTATTATTTTTTTAAAAAAAGTGCAGATAAAGGTACTTAAATTCTCTTATACGTCCAGTTGAATATAACCAAGTTCTTAGCCGGCCAAAGCTGAGGTTTTTAAGCAGAAAATATTTCACACTATACCATTTAAATAGGCAAGGACAGGAAATCAAAGAATGTGGCTACTCCCACACCTGTAATTACTAGCAAATAACAAACAGCAGACATAAAACTGCCAGTTCAGTTAAATATTCCTTCAACACAGTTAGAGCACAGTTAAAACTGCCAGTTCAGTTAAATATTCCTTCAACACAGTTTAAATCAAATTAAATACTGTATTTTTTTTTAAAAAAGTGCAGATAAAGGTACTTAAATTCTCTTATACGTCCAGTTGAATATAACCAAGTTCTTAGCCGGCCAAAGCTGAGGTTTTTAAGCAGAAAATATTTCACACTATACCACTTAAATAGGCAAGGACAGGAAATCAAAGAATGTGGCTACCCCCACACCTGTAATTACTAGCAAATAACAAACAGCAGAGATAAAACTGCCAGTTCAGTTAAATATTCCTTCAGCACAGTTAAAACTGCCAGTTCAGTTAAATATTCCTTCAACACAGTTTTAATCAAATTAAATACTGTATTTTTTTTTAAAAAAAAGTGCAGATAAAGGTACTCAAATTCTCTTATACGTCCAGTTGAATATAACCAAGTTCTTAGCCGGCCAATGCTGAGGTTTTTAAGCAGAAAATATTTCACACTATACCACTTAAATAGGCAAGGACAGGAAATCAAAGAATGTGGCTACCCCCACACCTGTAATTACTAGCAAATAACAAACAGCAGAGATAAAACTGCCATTTCAGTTAAATATTCCTTCAACACAGTTAGAGCACAGTTAAAACTGCCAGTTCAGTTAAATATTCCTTCAACACAGTTTAAATCAAATTAAATACTGTATTTTTTTTTTTAAAAAGTGCATATAAAGGTACTTAAATTCTCTTATACGTCCAGTTGAATATAACCAAGTTCTTAGCCGGCCAAAGCTGAGGTTTTTAAGCAGAAAATATTTCACACTATACCACTTAAATACGCAAGGACAGGAAATCAAAGAATGTGGCTACCCCCACACCTGTAATTACTAGCAAATAACAAATAGCAGAGATAAAACTGCCAGTTCAGTTAAATATTCCTTCAACACAGTTAGACCACAGTTAAAACTGCCAGTTCAGTTAAATATTCCTTCAACACAGTTTAAATCAAATTAAATACTGTATTTTTTTTTAAAATAAGTGCAGATAAAGGTACTTAAATTCTCTTATACATCCAGTTGAATATAACCAAGTTCTTAGCCGGCCAATGCTGAGGTTTTTAAGCAGAAAATATTTCACACTATACCACTTAAATAGGCAAGGACAGGAAATCAAAGAATGTGGCCACCCCCACACCTGTAATTACTAGCAAATTACAAACAGCAGAGATAAAACTGCCAGTTCAGTTAAATATTCCTTCAACACAGTTAGAGCGCAGTTAAAACTGCCAGTTCAGTTAAAACTGCCAGTTTAGTTAAATATTCCTTCAACACAGTTTAAATCAAATTAAATACTGTATTTTTTTTTTAAAAAGTGCAGATAAAGGTACTTAAATTCTCTTATACGTCCAGTTGAATATAACCAAGTTCTTAGCCAGCCAAAGCTGAGGTTTTTAAGCAGAAAATATTTCACACTATACCACTTAAATAGGCAAGGACAGTAAATCAAAGAATGTGGCTACCCCCACACCTGTAATTACTAGCAAATAACAAACAGCAGAGATAAAACTGCCAGTTCAGTTAAATATTCCTTCAACACAGTTAGAGCACAGTTAAAACTGCCAGTTCAGTTAAATATTCCTTCAACACAGTTTAAATCAAATTAAATACTGTATTTTTTTTAAAAAAAAGTGCAGATAAAGGTACTTAAATTCTCTTATACGTCCAGTTGAATATAACCAAGTTCTTAGTCGGCCAAAGCTGAGGTTTTAAGAAGTACATAACTTCTTTTTCTCCTTCCATTCCCATTTTCATTTACCCTTTTAAATTTACAAGGCTTCCTTTATCTTCTTGCTGTGTGTTTAAGTATGTGTTATTGCCCATTTTTAATTAGAGGGCTTGTTTTTCTTAGTTGCTGTTATAGTTTTAAAAAAAAAACTTTTCATATTTTATAGTGTGTTTCTACTGCTGTTTGTTATTTGCAGAGCAGCATTTTTCTAGCTTTCCCTTTGCTGTGTTTTTTGTTTGTTATATAGCTTAGTAGACTAACTTTAATTAGCGATTATGTCTCAAAAAGAACCCAAGCCTCTTTCCTTCATAAAGTGTTCAAAATGTGACAAGAAAATGCCGATGAGTGACTCTCATTCCCTTGTATCTACTGTCTTCGACCACTGCATCTCCAAGAAGATTGCTCCATATGCCATGTATTTAACCAAAGGGCATTACTAGAGCGCAAAAATAAATTGATTTCAAAAGGGCTTCTTCCTTTACCTTTTGCAGAAGCCCTCCCTTCAGCAGACAAGCCTGACAAGTCTCCAAAAAGGCCGCCTTCTAATAAATCTTCAGAGCCGTCAAAGAAAGTATCTAAATTGTTGGCTGCAAAAGCAATCTCTGCTCTGACTCTGATCAGACAATACTTTCTAAATCTTCAGTAACTACATCATTAGAATCTGTGACTGCCAAACCACCTTCTACCATTTTAGCCAGATCTAGGTCTCCTAGTCATTCTTCTCATTCTGCCAGATCCCTTTCAGATGATGATGTGGACAGGGTGGTGCATAGACTATTGAAGACAACTGCTTTGGCCAAACTCATCCTGGATCCGAGCCCAAGAGAGTCGGCGCAAACTCCCAGGGCACCGATTCCTCTTCTGATCCGATCTTCCCTGTTGAAGCAAGAAGTTTCTGAGATCCAGCTTGTTTCAGCGTTGGCTCCGAGATCTCCTCCTATGTCTTTAGATCTGACATCGGCTCTGAGTGCCTCCGCTTCTTCTGATCAGGAGACCTCTAGGATCCGACACTCTCCACTCCGATCCTCGGAGCAGATTCGGATCTCCCCGGATCCAACACTGCCTCTCAGGGCATCAGCGTGGATGAGTTTGGATCCTACTTCTGCCGCAGAGTGGCTGTTCTCTGCTCCAGAAGCTCCTTTGGATCTGACAACTCGTTTGTCGGTTTTGGGTGAGCTCTTCAGAGCTGAGTCAGACTGCTTTTCAGGCTATGGAGAGAGTTATGACTTCTTCCCAGTCAGCCAATCAAGCTACTTCAGAGCTTCTTTCCCCTACACAGGTGTCTCAATCTCATTATCCCCTTCTACATGACCACAGAGATCCCAGGCCTCACAAAAACCTAAGGGGGGGTTCCCCTTCTTCTGAAACTTCCCCAGAATATCCCTCTGGGGAAGTCTCTCAAAAGAGAACTTGCAAGAGGAAGCATCTAGACTCTCCCGAGGAGTCCGTCACTTCAGACACTGACTTGGATGACGAAGAAGATGCCCTCATGATCACCCACGGAGGAAGTCTCCTTTGGAGAAATCATGGAAATTCTGAAACAAAGAGGTGACTGGCAGCCCTCCTCTCTTCTGCTTAAGAGTCAGTCTACCGGAAGGCCTTTGGATCTCGCCCTTCAACCTCTTCGGTGACTCCGCCTTCCAATGAGCTCATAGACCTGCTTTCTCAGAAGGAGTAAGAGACCCCAGATTCCATAGAGTCCACTCCTTGGAGGCCAAATATGTATATTACTGCCTTGAAGGACAAGACCGTTTGGACAAAGGGTGTAGCAGTGAATGCCATGGTTGTGGTGGCAGCCGCTAAAAAAGAACTCTCTGAGACTAGTTCTTCTATCCACCCTCCTAATAAGGATTCTAGGATGATGGATAGATATGGAAAGCATGTGTTCTCTTCAGTGACTTTTTCTCTTTGATCGCTGAATTACCTTAGTCACTTTACCAGATTGCAGAGAGATCTGATCAAGGAGCTGTCAGACTCTGTTCAGGGAGAAGTTGCTGATGCTGTCAGGGAAAAAGTCAGTGCACAGCAAGCCACTCTCAATGCAGTTATGAACTCCTCCATGAGGCTTACATCATATGCTGCAGATGGAATGAGTAGAGGTGCAGGTTCAGGCAGCTGCATCAGGATGCAAGCTTGGATGCGTCTTTGCGACTTTGCAGAACCTTTCAGATCTTCATTTGTTAATACTCCATTCGACAGCTCATCACTGTTTGGGCCTAAAGTAAAAGAGATGCTCACCAGGTGTTTAAAGGAGGATAAGACATTGTCTGCTATTGGAGTACATTTTTTCTCCCCTACCAGACCCTTTATCAAAGGTCAGGAAAATGTGGTTCAGGAGACCCCAAAGATTCTTACCAAGAAGCACAAGATGAAAGTTCTTCCCGAGGTGGGGGGACGACAACAACGGAAGATGCCGCCCATATGGCAGAGGAGGTCTGCAAAACCAGGGCTCCAGAGATACCTTTTTTTGGTAGGCCCTTTCAGTGCTCCTGAAGGAGTACCTGATTGTCCACCTCTGGAGCAGTTGGAGGGCACTTGTCCTTGCACCTAATAACCTGGTAAAACATAACCACAGACAAATGGTTGCTGCATACAATTTCCAGAGAATATACAATCCCCTTTTGTTTCCTTGCCCCTGTCAGAAAATCAGTTCCAGATGTTCCACTCAGTCAGCAGGAACAAGAAACATTAGAGATCCAGAAGTTGCTAAGCAAAAGAGTCATCCAAGAAGTCCCCGTAGACCAGAGAGGATCCAGAACTTACTCAAGATTGTTTTTAGTTCCAAAGAAAACAGGGGATTGGAGACCTATTTTGGATCTCAACAGTTTAAACAAATATGTAAAGAAGACAAAGTTCCAGATGCTAATACTGCAGTCAATACTTCCATTACTGGAAAAAGACAGTTAGATGTGCTCTGTAGACCTACAAGACACGCACTACCATATACTAATGGAAAGATGGTCAAGGAGGTACTTGCACTTTCAGCTGGGAGCCAATCATTATCAGTTCAGGTTCCTGCCCTTTGGTCTCACCACAGCCCCAGGGTGTTCACCAAATGTGTTGCAGTGATAGCGGCTCACTTGAGGTGCAGAGGATTTCGGGTGTTTCCCTATCTAGACAACAGGCTCATCGCAGCCCCAACCAGGCATTTACTGATACAAGCCAGGGACTGCACCATTCAAACTTGCACCTCCCTAGGCTTCATGATAACCTTAGAAAAATCTGTTCTAGAACCGTCTCAAAACTTAATCTTCATTGGAGCAGAATTAGACACCAGTTCCTTGATGGCAGAACTTCCCCAAGAAAGAGTACAAGATCTTCACTACCATGTTCGGAGACCAATGAGAAAATCTTGCCCAACAGCAAAACAAGTTCTGCAAGTGCCTTCATATGAGAATATTACAATGACTACTATCAGCTCAATCGTCTTTTCTGGAACTTCCCATATTTCCCAAGATCTTGATTACAAACACATGCAAAAGGGACCGCCAATGGTGGATTCATTCTCCTCTAGTCTGTCAGGGATGACCATTCATCCCACCAAAACCAGTAGCAACTGTAACCATGGACAACTCCCAGATAGGGTAGGGGGTCATTATCTAGGAAAGACAGTCCAAGGTATCTGGCAACATCATGAGGCTCATCCGCATATAAATGTCCTACAGATGAGAGCTGTGCATCTGGCGTTGCAGGCATTTCAGGACTCTCTCCCTCTAGGGACAATAGCAATCTAGTTGGACAACATGTCTGTAGTGGGGTACATAAACAAGCAAGGAGGAACCAGATCTTACCACCTATGCCGAGAAGCATTAAGAGATGGGCAATGGGCGATAACCTCCAACCGCTTTCTTGTTGTGGCGCACATCCCAGGGAAATCCAATGTGACTGCAAACAGATTGAGCAGAGCCATCCTTTGGCCACATGAGTGGTCCCTCAATCAGAAAGTAGTGGAGACTATTTTCCAAAAATGGGGCCAGCCTTGCTGTGATCTCTTTGCTTCCCCAGCCAATGCCAAATGCAGCAACTACTTTGCCCTGGTCCTCCCAGAGGGGGAGTCATCGAGAGATGCACTTGTCCACAATTGGCCTGTGGGAGTACTGTATGCTTTTCCTCCTATTCCTCTGATCCCCAAACTATTACAGAAGGCAAATTCATTGGAGGACACTATAATCCTCATTGCCCCTCATTGGCCTCAACAAATTTGGTTTCCCTTCCTGCAGCCTCATCTTCTGGAAGAACCATGGATTCTGGAGCCAACTCCAGACCTGTTGACAAACCCATCAGGAATGGCTCATCCCAACATTCAGAACTTCAAATTGACAGCTTGGCTGCTCCAATTCCCTTAATTGCCAGGTTTCCCCTTTTGTCTTCTCCAGTGAATAAAATTCTACTATCCTCTCATAAATCCTCCATGCAAAGACTTTTATATCGGCAAGTGGAAAAGATTTGCTGTTTGAGCTAAAAACCATCAAACAGACCCCTTTTCTGTGCCAATCAATTTCATTTTGGATTTTTTTTCTCAGATTCCACGACGGTGCAGCTGCTTCCATTATCAGAATTTCCTTAACTGCAATTTCTAATTTTCATATAGGCCTAAATGACTGCCCTATTGTGGCACACAGACTTTGCAAAACATTTTTAAAGAGCATACTGTTATTAAGACCCTCCTTCAAAAGAACCCTACTCCACATTAGGACCTTAACCTTGTTCTTACTAATCTGGTCTCCACACCCTTTGAACCTTCAGCAACTTCAGATCTCAAATTCTTAACATGGAAACCTTACTCCTAATAACTATTACATCTGCAAGGAAGGTCTCAGAGTTGCAAGTTCTATCTATTAAACCCCCATACCTCATTTTTTCACAAAGACAGAGTGTTCTTATGAATAAATCCTACCTTTCTCCCAAAAGTCATATCAGAATTAAATTTGAATCAATCTATCAAGCTGCCAGTTTTCTTCCCTAACTTTCAAAACAAAAGGAGAATGCACCTTGCAGTTGCTTGATGTACACCGACAACTGAGATTTTATTTACAGAGAACCTCTGATTTCTGGAAATCTGACTAACTATTTATATCATATTCAGATACCCGAAAAGGTCTTCCAGTTTCAAAGGTAACCTTGTCTAACTGGCCATCCCAATGCAGCTCCTTCATATACAGATCTAAAAACAAGCCAATACCTTTTCCAATAAGCTCTTACTACTAGGTCAATAACTACATCTGCAGCATTCCAAGCAAGAATGCCATTAGATTCTATCTATGCTGCAGCCACTTGGGCTAATCCGCATACCTTTATCACTCATTACAAAGTAGATTTGGCCTCCAGGAGTAGAGCGACCTTTGGTTCTATGGTTCTGAGGAATATTCTTCCATGAGACACCCAAGAGTCAGGTTGCTTGGTACGTGTCCCCAACTGTGAGAATTAGGACAAGCTTGACAACATCACATAAAGAAGTTATGTAGTCACCATAACATTCCATGTGCGTTGTCCAGCTCCTCTGTTATTCTCACGTCCCTCCCTCCAACCCCCTTCCTTTATCTGGTAGAACGAGAAGATACTCTTTGGAGAACCTTACAAATGAAAGCCTTTTTGCTGATTATGTCTGCATTTCTTGTATTCTTACCTTCTTGTAAGGCATTTACATATGGCTATGTAATTTGAAGGGGGGCAAACAAGATGTAAGATATTATCCAGGTGCATCATGGGAAGGGTATGAGCCCACGAGCATGGGTAAAGTCCATCAGTTAGCAAACAGGCTGAGACTGATCCGATGGGTCAGATCAGACCCCAACTGTGAGAATAAGGGATGAGATGGATAACACACATGGCACATTATGGTGAGTACATAACTTCTTTTTTTATTTATTTGAGACTGTCCTGCAATGTTTTATGATTTTGAACTCTGATGTTACTGTGATTATATACTGAATATTTTCTTGTTCTTTTATTATTTATTATTAAATATATTTAAACTTTTCATTGTGGCTAATATTTGTGAGACATATTTAAGTTCTGGGAGTACTTGCATATTTATTTGGTGACACTGTGGGCCACTCCTAACAGCCTTGCTCTTGGTCAGACTTCCATGTACATTGATAGTGACATTATACTGTAAGATTGGACACCCTTTGTTAAGGGCCTTAAAGTAGCTGACAAAAAGTTGGCTGGTGGCAGTAATAACTACCTTATAGGCTGGGCAGAAGGGGGCATGGCTAGTAAACCTGTGCCAGTCTTTCCCAGGTTTGGGTGTGTGTATAAAACAAATCTTCAAGAGTGTGTGTGTCAGCTACTTGTGCAGGAGCATGAAGCACTGGTTGGACAGAGAGGGTGCTGGAGGTCTTGGCTTGGCCACTTGGCTGAGATCTCAGCTCTATAGCTGTGCTAGTGGAGAGTCTTAATGGGGATCTGGAGAAAGAGGGAGAAACCAGCCCCGGACTGATTGTGGTCTCTGTGTGCTCTTAAGGGAAATTACACTTGATACAGAGAGCTGCATCTGGAAATACTGTGTGTGTATTTGTCATCCTCCCAATGTACATTCCACACTGGTGCTAGTGGTGAGGATTGAGGCTCCTTGATTACTGTTGCCAGTGGTGGGGCGTCACGTCCCTCTTCAGAGACAGGGGGTAATTTCTCTACTATCAAAGTGCCCCTGGACGCCATTTCCAATTTTCATTCCATCGAAAATCACACCACTTTGGCTTTTTATAAGTTGTGTAAAACATTACCAAGAACAACACGTAGGGGCTAAAAGGAATCCACAAATACTAATAAACACACAGCAAAGGATTCCAGTACCAGATCAGTCTAAAAACCAAGGTACTACCAACAAAGGTAAAAAAAAACAGTTTATTTACCACCAATGGAACACAAATGCAGATAAAAAGTTTACCACATGTAAATGAAAAGTAAAGGAGTTTTCATCCCCAACCAAAATGGGACTTTATCAGAACCAAGATTTCATCACAAATGAGAGGTTTTTGTAGCTTCATTATTGTAACAATAGATATGGAAAACCTATTTACCTGGATCTCTAAAGATCAAGGTCTGCAATTTTTTATTGAAGCCCTAATTAGTTTTTCTGCTTTGAATGGGGACCAAATTTCTCTTTTAATAAATTCAATGGATTTAGTTTTAGCTATTAATTTCATATATTTTGAGGGTGAAACCTATAAGCAAGTACAAGGTGTGCCTATGGGTGTCTCTTGTGCACCCTGCTATGCACATTTGGTAATGTGGTCCTGGGAGACTAATTTTGTATTTACTTCTAAATATTTCCCTTTTTGTAAACTTTGCCTTAGGTTTCTTGATAATATTTTTATTCTGTGGACTGATTCAGTAAACTTTATACATGAATTCATTGACTATAGTAATAGTACCACTGACTTTTTAAGATTTACTTATACTTATCACACTGACAAATAAACTGTTCAGATGCAACTATTTATATTGATAATGGGAAATTTGAGTCTATAATTTATAGGAAACCTACTTTCTCTAATGCTTATCTTTACTTTGATAGTTTCCACCCCCCCCCCATATTACACAACAAATCTTGTAAGGGGCCAATTTATCAGAGTGGCAAGAATGACTTCTAATTAACAACAATTTATTGAGGAAGCAAACATTTTAGAAAACACGTTCTTAGCAGAGAGTATCATATACCCTTTGTGAGGTCTGTCAAAATAGAGGTGGTCCAGAGTTGGGGAATGAAATTTATGCCCCTTTTAGGACATCCCATTGATACAGAGACTTTGAAAGTGGATCCTAACATATCAAGTACTAACAATTTTGAGACAGCATTTGTATTCCCACATAGTGTTGGTAAAGACAAGATTAGAAATGTGATTGAAAAAACAGTTGGACTATTTTTATGGCCAACAACAACTTTATGAAGGTTTTTGGTGAGAAACACATTTTTGTGTACAAAACACTATCCAATTGTAAAGCTATTTTTGGAAAAGGGAGTGAATAGTTTCCCAAGTAATGAAAAGAAAGGTAAAAGAAAATGTGGATTATGCCAGCAATGTGGGTACATATTGGAAGATCCAAAAATACAACTAAACAACATAGTGAGACATAATCTTGCCTTATAAAATGGTAATTGTAGCACTAGTGGTCTTATTTACATAGCAAGATGTACTAAATGTCCCACTTTTTATGCTGGGAAGAATGAAAAACCGCTTAAAAAAACGTATTTGAACATCTTTACAGTATAAAACAAAAGAACATTAACAACGCTTTGTACAAACATTCCATTTCCTGCAATGGTTTTGTATAATTTTTATTTGGTATTTTGGATATTATTTCGTGGAATCCTGGGGGGGGGGGTAGCTTAGGAGACTTGTATCGAGTACAGGGAGCTACAGTGGAAATTAAAAGTAATGCTACTTTATGCCCCGGGATTAACAACAGTATCTCTATTGTTTCAGTTTTAAAGTTAAGGTCAGCTAAGGTATGAATCCAATATACTAAGGAAAAAATTTTCTTTGGGAAACAAAAAAACCTTTTATACTGTATGTATATACTATACACATATATATTTTTGTGTGTTTTTACTTGCATCGAACTGTAGATGGGCAGTCCCTTCTGAAATAATGGTGTAGTGGTACATTTTCTCTGACTATAGTGTATGGGGTCCTGGGTTCAAGACTTGACAGGGCTGATTATTTGTGGGAGGTTGCCATAATGGTTAAGGTGTTTACCTTACAAACATAAGGTACAGGGTTTGATTTGCACTTGAAATAATTGGCTAGGCTTAAAATGGCAGTTAGCTTAGTACTAAACTATGAAACTTTTAGTAATTCTTATTTGTATTCAATATATATTTTAAGTATTTTTGGTGTCTTGAATTATTATGCATGTTATGGTACAGTTAATGTTTTTTAATACATATTTATATAACAAGATGCGATGTGTATATGTACACATTTTTTAATATGTTTACTGGTCTTTGTTGTTTGTCACTGTATTTTAAATGTGTAATTGATATTATTATTCTGTTTTGATCATGTGGTGTTGATTTCATGTGATACAAGTCTTTTTTGTTATAAAAACATACCATTCGTGATGAAATTTAGGTTCTGATGAAGTCCCTTTTTGGTTGGGGATGAAAGTGCATTTACTTTTGATTTACATGTGCTAAACTTTTTATCTGCATTTGTGTACTGTTGGTGAATAAACTGTTTTTTTACCTTCTTTGGTGGTACCTTGTTTATAGGGGGCAACTTGTATACTAGTGAAATTTCATATATACACACACACCCCACTTTATTGAGTTTGGTCTGTTTTTGTTGCAGTTGATAAATAATTAGTTAGCCAGTAGGCAGTCCTTTTCTACCCAGATAGTGGGATTTAGTTTCATTTTTTCCATAGAATGGAAAGATCTATCCTTATTTATTTATTTTTATTTCTGTTTGCCCTAAGCATGAATTACAAGTTGTTTACTCATGTAACAGTTGATAGGCATAATGCTGCTGGAGGGGGCTAATAATAGGTCATCAGTGTGAATTTGTCCAAACATGTAAACTCAAAAGAATATTACTAAGAGCACCCTTTTACCAAATGCTTCTGAGATATCCTTCATTTTGTTAAATCTAGATGCTGAAAAGGCATTCATCAGGGTGGAATTACCACATTTTTAAATAGTCTGGCACTTTGGATTCACTACACAATATTCTCAGTATAGATGTCCAGTCAAACAAAATAACTTCTGACTGTGCATTCCTTTGTTCTTTCCAGATAGATAAGATAGGGATGATATCAATTATTTGCTTTCTGTACAGAAATGTTAGCACCTCACCTAAAGCTCCAGGAGAACACAAAAGGTTGACATCTGTGACATAGCACTGTGTTCATCATTGCAGACCAGTATCAGGAGTTATATCTTGATAAACCACTCCAGAATTAAACCTTCATGTGAGAGGGCTTTTCTTCAGCTTCATTCTCCTCTGAAGTCTTCCTTTGCTTTTGACTCTTCCTATCCTGTTCAGGTTATTTTAGGATACCACTTAGGAGTCTTTACAGTACTTTTTACCCTATCTGTAGATGGCCATTTGCACGGAAATTAACAGAGAAGTAAGTACTCAATTTATTTAATTTTTGAACATGGGCTTCTATAATAGGTATCTTTTCCCTTCCTTCCATAGTGGCTTAGGATGCTCCATCTGTAGCTGACATTGTAGTAGGATTTCCTGTAAGTAAATGTTATATTGATAGTTGTGTTATTGTGTGTTCCTGCATATCTATTCCTTGTTTAGATGGGGTATAAACAATGTGGTACATTTGACATGTGCTGTCCTTTTCTCCAGAACAAGGATTTTGCACATATCTCAAAAGCTGAATGCATACTGGCTTAGCATGCTCCATCTGTTGCTGACATTGCAGTAGGATATCTTGTAAGTAAATGTTGCATCCATAATCTTGTTATTGTGCTTTCTTGCATGCCTTTTCCTTATTTAGACGGGGTATAAACAATGTGGTGCATTTTGATAGGTGCTGTTCTTTTCTCCAGAACAAGGATTTCACAAGTATCCCAAAGGTTGTGTGCATACTCTGGGCTTGAGAATCTGGGTCCTTTAAGGGCCAATATATGAGTAAGTACAGAGGGATGCAATAGTAAGAGCCATTGTAAAAGACCCACTCAATGATCATTTGGTTGTTGTCGTCTTTCGGCTTTTCCCAGTTAGGGGTCGCCACAGCCGAACTCCGGTCCGCTAATGATTGGCAGTAGATTTTGACGAACGCCGAGGTGCCAGCTCGACGTTCAACCTTCAACGAAGGCACGCCCATTTACGCATGTCTTTCGAATGCCCACCCAACCTCAATGATCATTTGGTAATTTTAGTATTTCCATACATTTTATCTTTTTGACCTGATTCAAATTTGGAAGCATTTTCTGCTTGCGTTTCAATTTTTTTAAGAAGTCAAACAGATCTCTTTTAAACTTAACTGTATATTTGTTATATGCTTATTTCTTCTAGAAGCTGGAATGATTAGGAATGGAATGTTCCTTTCTCCCAAGGTACTTTTGTGGTTACTCTTTTGCCTGTTAGAAATGTATTACATTGTCATGAGGTAGCACTGAACACTGAGATGTGAATTGGTTGCATACATGTATCTATTTTTTTTACTGAAGTTCAGGAAAACCATGTTAATATAAGATGTACAATTTCAGAAGGTGTTTTAGATTTAAATGGAGGACATACATAACAGTACATTGCTTCTGTGCTGCACACTGTACAAGCAGTGGAAGCATAGCAGTATCTCATAGTAAGATGGAACATAAAGTGATATCAGGTTGGTAATAAGATCCATCTTTGGTAGCAGTAGGAGCAGGATTAAGGTAAGCAGGCATTAAGACTGATCCACAGCTAAAACCTTTGCATAGTTCATCACAGAGGGAAACATCAAATTATTTTCACTGATGCCCACAGTATTTGGTAAACCCAAACAACTATAGGCTGTCTTTACTTGTTTTGATCAAAATTGATGTGAAATTTGTGGAAAAAAATGTCTTTTGTTTGCTTGCTTTTGTATTACTAAAGTAGTCTTTTTTTCTTATTCCTTGTTTTGCTTTTCCTAGATTTTTTCCTCAGGACTGTCTTCTCTCTTTAACTTGTACCTAGACCTATCCTTTTAATTCAGCATTAGAGCCAACCTAGTTAAAATAATGGTACATCTCTTAAGTTTCTCCAATTTATCTTTAAAGGAGTTTCACCTTTTATACTTCCTTCATTTCCTTCTCTTTGGGTTTTGTTCCTTCTGTTAATGTGCACAATGTTCAAAGGCCACTATGTCTTATGACCATTCACGCCTTGCCAGTACCTCAATCAGACCACCTCTCCTTTCTCCAGGATGGCCATATCAGTCAATCCTGTAGTAAATTTGTATATAACCATCCGGTCCACTTTTTTTTTTTTTTTTTTTTAAATAGCCTGGCACTTTGGAACACAATATTTGTCAGTAAATGTGTCAAGTCAAACAAAATAACTTCTGAGCAGTGTTATTCCATTCTTCTTTCCAGGGAGGCAAGATAGTGAGTTACACTGCTTAACATGTAAGGGGAGTTTATGTCAGAGGTTTGGGAGGTGTTGGGTTATTAACCTGTTCTCCACCATGTTTATCTATCTGCTGGTGAAGACTCAGTTCCTTGGTTGTAGTACTGGTGGGGATATTGGACTTGCAGAGAAACAGGATGTCCAGGACAATTGAATCTCTACTGCTATAAATGAGACAGAGCTCTCCACTCAAAAGTCCTGAAGACACTGAATAAAGGAATAGAACTTCCAGCCTCTCTTGGTAGCTCAGATACTTTAGGCCTATCATCTTTTCAGTTAAGAACCTGTAGGGTGTTTCTAATTGTTTGATATGTTTAGTAAAAGACATCTCAAATATAGAAGTGTACTCAGTAATTAGCTTGATGGATCGTGAGTATAAAGGAGTGATTACCTTTTTAGTCTTTGATGATATTCCTTTGACAATTAGCTGGGCTAAATAAAAGGATTTTCTGACAATCGCTGTCACATGATGGCCAAAAGAGTGAGAATAATCAGCCCAAGTACCTACATTTTCATTTTATAGTGGTGTCATGTCTATACAGTATGATGAGTGAGAAGTCGTCTTCCAAAGTTGATGATAGTACACTTTTAGCATTTAGTTTGAGCCCATTATTATTCCTAAGTGATTTCATTTTGGAGGGTTTGAGTGTCATAGGGTGACTTAATAATACTCCCCAGTTGGCAGTTATCTTCACTGTCTGCTTTGTGATCTAAGAAATAAAGTCCAAAAAGGAGTGGACCAAAACCAAGCCCATAGAGACACCACTAGTTGCTTATTTTCTTTATCCAAAGGCATCTACAACTTTGCGTGGGTTCTGTCTTTCAACCAGTTTGCTATCCACCCTACTATATATGGAATGGTTCTTAAACTATTTAGGCTTTGTATGATGCCAGCATGAGGAATGGTGTTGGCAGCCTTTCCAGGTGAAGATATGTCTCATGCATTTCATATGCAGCATCTGTAACCTCCATAACCATTCAAAGAAGTTTACTGGCTTAAATAGACAGGATGTACTCTTCACAAAGCCAGACTGTTGGGGATCCAGGCTAACAAGACAGGGGAGGAATACATTCCTTGACACTGCAGATGAGGTTTGTAAGACTGATAGGTCTGTAATTACCTGGGTCAGGTGTAAGGCTTCCCTTGTGGAGGGGCAACACCACTGCAAGTGTGCTCATTGGGGACAAAACTGTAGCTAAGCTTAGGCGAAACAGTTTAAGGAGTGTATCTGCAAGAGCACATTTAACAGAGTCTATATTACAATACCGAATGCTTAAAAAAGTGAATGGTGATTAATTGACCCTATGTAAGTGAAAGCTTACAATGTCGAACTGTCAGAAGAGCGACTTTTTTCCAAGGGAAAAAAATCGCTATTCCAAAAAAAAAAAAAAAACAATTTAAAAATTACATTAGGTGGGGGGCTTTGCACCCCACACCTCCCTACTTAAATATACCAACTCCGAGACCACACTACAGTGCCAAAAACGCAAAGTAACGAAGTGGCCAAGCAAATTCTTTCCAGGGAAAGAATTTGCTTAAAAGCCACTTCGATATTTTGCCTTTTCAGTCTTTTATGTTCGACCAAGACCCATTCGAAAGAATGCGTCTTCGGTCTTGTAATAGGAACCCCATTTAACATTATTAATTAAGCAACCAGGTATATTATCAGGTCCAACTGAGGAAGTAATTTTGGTTTTGGTTAGTACTTTCAGTAAATACTATTTAGAGATAATTGGATAAGTAAGGGATTTGGATATTTAAGCAATAACAGATGACGTGGTGTGGTATATTGAAGATTTACCCATGGTTGGTGTGGTTTAATAACGAGGGCGAAGCCCGAGTGATTAAATAAAGCCAACCGTGGGTAAATTTCAATATACCGCAACCACGGAGTCGGTTATTGCTATTATACAATGACATTATTTAAGAAAAAAAATCCTTTTCTTAAATAACGTCTTTGTATAACGGCGCACTACTGTTCTTCCACTGGTTGTGGTACATTGCTTCCTTGTTTTGATGTACTGAGCATGCGTATGGGACTTGCGTCCCATGCATACCCAGTACATCAATTCTTTGAAATGGAAGCAACAGAGAAAAGAAAGCCTCCGTTTTTTTACTTTTTTTCTTTTTCTTTTTTTTATTTGTTAAAAATAAAATGTTTTTAGTACTTTATACCAATGGAAAAAAAGTCCGGGCAACCGGACCTTTTTCTGTTGGTATATTGTGGGATTTACAGTGGGTACATTGGCCAATCAGCATGCATGTTTTGGAATATTAATGGGCGGTCATTGTATAATTCATAGTTTTGAATAGAAGTCCCAGCGTTGAAGCTGACACTAAATTTGTTTGTATGGATATTGGCAACGTTTGTTGGGTCAGAATATGAATAAGTTCAGTCCAATGTAGGATATTATTTTTTAAGTTTTCTAACACAAATGCTGAGTGATTTATAATTATCTTTCTCTTTAGCATCCAGCCTAAGTTCATGAGATTGTTTAGTAGACCTAATAGTGTTCTTTATATTTTTTTCTGTAATTTTTTATACTATTCTTGAAAAGAGATGTTTTGGAATTTCTCTCTTTAGTTTTGTAGTTTATTTATGGTGGTAGACCACCAGGGTGTTTTTTTTTTATTGAATTTCTCATAGCTTGCTGCTGTATTAAGGTCAGGGGAGGTGCAGTCATGACTGAATTTTTATATTTCATTATTTTTTATGTTTCATAACAGAGTGAGTTTAGGTTGGCACATTTGTTGTTCTTAAATTCAATGGGATTTTCTGTTCCAGCATTTGGAAATTTTAAGGAGGAGATCAAAAATTTATGATCAGATTTCACTCGGGAAGGAGATAACAGGGGGTTACTGCAAGAGGCAACATATCTTTAAGAATGAGGTCAAGAATGCTGTGTCCCCCAGTAGATTTATTTATCTACTGCTCGGGAATTTTTGTTTATTAAGTCTAGAAATTGTGAAGTATATCAACATTGGTGGTATACGTATCATGGTTAATTGAATGGCAATTAAAGTCACCCGTAATAAGGGAGTATTGCTAAAATGGATATTGTTTAAAACATTGAGGAATCTTATTTGGTCATCAGAGGGCAAAGAGGGTGTTCTGTAACAAGTTTATTAGTTGATAATTAATCCTATCTAGAGTGATATGTAGTTCAATGAGTTCAGTTTATGGGATCTGAGGGATCTACATGACAAATATGGAGATTTCACCAGTTTCCGTTGGGTCTGAAGGCATGAAAAGTACAAACCCTGGTATAGAAGCACTGTCTTTACATTCAAAACCTGTTTCATTAACTACGCAGACATGCTTGTTTTCCAAATGCAGGAGTTCCTGAAGATCAGGCAGTTTATTATTCAGTGTTCTTGCACTGAGGAGTGCCACCTGAATGTCATCTTATTTCAGCACTGAAGTGCTAGTTACTTTGGAAAGTCTATCAACTGGACTCTGCTTAAAAAAGACACTGGAGACAAGAAAGGGAGTAACCTTGAAATTAGAGGTGCAGGACATCCATGTAAAGGGCAGCTGTAGTAGTGAATGTGTCAGACTTAGACATCTCTGATCAGTTACACCATTGGTGAGCATTATTCTAATCTTTCTGACTGAGACAAGGAGTCCTCATCAGCACCCAATATTCATCATTCCCATTGCTGCAGTTGCCTTTTGGCCATATGGGTCGTGTCTTACCCAAGGCACAACCGGTCATCTTTCAAAAAAGCTTTGGCTCCCTTGTTCACTTTCACTCTTTACTAGTGATCGGTCAGCCTTGAGAGCGAATCAGCAGTCAAAGTGGAAAATCTTCTGTACTATCCTGCTGTCTCAGCTCAGAGGCTTCACAAGAGCAGTAGCTGGCCTTTCCACATAGAAAATATTTACTTTCACTGTGTTTATTCATGGTCCCTTTGAGAAACCATATATTCCTTTAAATACCATCTGTTTTCTGTTTGGGACAGATATTTTTATCTTCAACTAATGGTGGGGCTCAGTCTATGCATTAGCCAATGGAGGGTAAACCTCTAGCGGTCATTTGATGTTCCTCATACCACTCGCTTACCTTTCTGGCATCCTCTGGTGTAATTCTTTCATCTACCATGAACTGGAGATCAGCCACATTCCAGTCTCCAGACTGGGCATGGGAGAACCATCTTTATTGAGACACAGAGTTTATGTGCAGGCGAGGAATCTTCTTGAAGGGAAACAGTTTCCTTTCCTGGTTGGTCACAAAACATACCTGTTAAAAAAATAAAAGGGTAAACATTGTTCATCTGAAGACATGGTAGCCATAAGTGAAGAACAATTTTCTTACTTTAGCTAATCAATATCACATTAATGTAGTACGTCAAGAAGCTAAGTTGCACAAAATTATACCTTCTGTACAGGCTGGTTAATATAATTTGGAAGTTAGGTCTTCAGCTTTCTTTAACCCTGCAAGCATATTACATTCCATCAGTACAAAACACAGTGGCAGACAAACTGAGCAGGACCAGGACAGACCTTAATGAATGCATTTTGAAAAACAAGGATTTTCCAGGTATTGATACAGTTCTGGGGAGCACTTCAAATTGAGCTGTAGGCCTTCTTTCAAAACAGACAACTTTGTACATGCTTTTTTCATTTCCTTGCAGGGAGTGTTGTTTATGTATTTTCACCCTTTTCACTGATATACAAGGTAATTCTGAGAATTCAGAAGTACTCTCCAAAAATATTTATGGTGATTCCCTTTCACCCAGATTGTGTTAGCTCTCCCTTTTTATGCAATTGGCTAAGGGCAATTACCACAAGCTTCCTCACTATCTGGATCTACTTACACAAGACAAGGGGGGTTTGATAGACAATAGTCTAAAACATCTTAAATTATCTGACTGGATTCTGGTACATTTTAGGCACTTCTTGTTAGAGGGCATGCAGATGGTACTGAAGGAGATAAGAAATCCTGCTACTAGAAACATTTATCTTTAACACTTGGAAGAGTTTTCTAGTTGGAGCCTACCCAATGACCAGGACCATATCTGGGACTGTATCATTGGTGCTCAAATATTTGTATTTCTTAAATACCATCTGTTTCCTGTCTGGGACAGCTATTTTTATCCTCAGCTAGTGGTGAGTCACAAGATGTAACTTGACAATTATGTACAAAGTCCCCTGGCCTTTGTACTGCTTTGTCAAGTTACATCTTGTGACCACTTCAGTATGTCTGCCCATTGAGCCTTCTCTTTTTTTCAATGTTTTCTTACTAAAACAGTTTCTGATAACAGTGTTTCATCTTAGAACACCTTGCAAACAGGTTGCTCATTTGTAGGATTGTAACTTTCTGCTGGAAAAGTTAACCATATCTCTCTATCTGTACCTGCACATCAGGCAGATTTAATGTTCATTATATGGAAAACTGTTCTTGTGTTTCCTCTGACATCTGCAAGGTAAGTATCTGAGTTGCCAACTTTCTTGGTGGGTTAACCTTACCTGGTCTGCTTTACAACAGAACTCTCATTTCAGACTTCTTTGAATAAGGCCATCAGTCTCCCTGTTTCTGTCTTATTCCTCAGAACCATGGAGAAAGGATTACTCATGCTCTGGATATATATAGGTATTATCTTGACAGAACCAAGTCCTTTAGAAAAGCCAAATGACACTTTATTTCTTATGGTGAGACTATTGCTTCCCCTTCTTTCCTCTCTCTTTTAAAGTGTGTGTGTTGGAGTGCTTGTGGGTGTGCTGGGCCTGCTTTGGGTATGTCGGACACTCCCAAGCCAGGGTTCAGAAAGTGCACAGATTGTGGCCATAAACTTTCTCCAGCCAATGAGCACACTCTGTGTGTAGTGTATCTGGGGGCGGCCTACATTCAGACCTCCTGCTCCATCTGTGCCAGGTTTAATCCCCGGGCACTGAAGGACGGGAAGGATAAGTTAATTTTCATGGGCCTTTTTCCCTCATCTGCGTCTCAGGTACCCGTGCCACCAGCTTCTGCTTCTACCTCCTCCCTGGCCTCGGAGACTCAACTCCCTCTAAGAGGTCCAGGGATGGGGATAAGTCATCCAAGAAAGATAGGCCAAAAAAGTGATATCCAGATCACTCGGCTCTGACCGTGTTAGCCTGAACCTCAGAGAAGTATATACTGAACAAGAGAGGTCCCAGAACTGAGCCCTGTGGGACACCACTTGTAACTTGTTTGGATTCGGACATGGCACCTGCGATTCTGACCATGTGGGTTCTATCTCTGAGCCAATTTGCAACCCATCTTGTGATATAGGGGTTGATATTTAAGCTGGTAAGCTTATTTATGATGCCCGAGTGGGGTATTGTGTCGAAGGCTTTTGCGAGGTCCAGGTAGGCTGTGTGGACTACCTTGCCCTCATCTATGGCTTTGGTAACTATTTCAAAGAAATCAACTAGGTTTAAGAGGCAAGATCTGCCCTTAACAAAGCCGAATTGGGTAGGGTCCAGTGTCTGGAGGCTCCCAATGTCTTTGTTTATGAGTTCCATGACAATACACTCCATAGCTTTACAGATCAGACTAGTCAGGCTTATGGGGCAATAGTTTCCAGGGTCCGTTGTGGCACCACCTTTGTGGAGTGGGACCACTGTAGCAGTACGCCATTCTTTGGGTACATATCCTGTAGTAAGGCTAAGTTTGAACAGTGACTTAATGTGAGGGTTCTGTTCTTCCTGGAGCTCGTGTAAGACACAGCCTGGGATACCATCCGGTCCCATAGATGCTGCGTTTTTTGCTTTGGAGAGGGCAGCTTTCACCTGTGCATCTGTGATGTCAGGGAGGTTATATTCAGTTGGGATAGGCATTTGCTCCTTTGGGGGGGAAGGGGGTAGAAGTTTGCGCTGAATCTGTCTGCCAGGATGTTGGCTATGTCTGTAGGTTCAGTATATTTTGTACCGTTATGCAAAAATTCAGAGCATATCTAGGAGTTTCCACCCATGTTCCTGACATAACTAAAGAAGGCCTTGTGATTATCTTTAGTGTCTAGGGCAATTTTTCTTTCGAAACTGGTCTTTGATGATTGTATGAGGGATCGAAGTTTCTTGCTAATACTGATCAGAGATGCCTTCCCTTTCTGGGATTTTGCTCTGTCATGTAGTAGCTTCCTCCTTCTGTTGTATAGCTTATTTATGGCCGGAGTCCACCAGACCGGTCTCCTGTTTTTGGAGGAGTGAGTCTTGGTTTTATTTGGGATAGCACGATCCATGCATTCCTGCAGGTGCTCATAGAATGCATTTGTAAAGGATTCTGTGGATTGGGCTGTATTATCCTCTGGCCCAGGGGCTTTGAAGGATTCCACCTCAGTCTTGAGAAGTGCAAAGTTGGCTTTTGAGAAATTCTTTACAGTGATTTCCTTGGCTGGGGTGGGGACGGGATATGGATGTCCAGGGAAATTTGTTTATGGTCTGATCTTACCAATGAGGGGTTTACCTCTGGTGTGGAACATAGAGTCCCCATGTTGGTGATGACCAGGTCCAATATGTTGTTTCCTCTTGTGGGAGTGGTGACCAGTGGTTCCATTGCGTTAGAGTTTATAAATTCAAGGAACCGTTGGGTGAGGGTGTTTGGGCTTGAGTAGTTTTCCCAGTCAATGTTTGGGTAGTTGAAGTCACCCAATAACATAGTGTTTGGAGAGACCTTCATATTCTCCAGTGTTCACAGGAATGCCAAGTGGGGTTCCTGTAATAGGGAGGGTGTTCTGTAGCAGGCTACAAACTGAAAGGCAGTTTTGCCCGCTGTTAGTTGCACATGGATGGTTTCCGATGCTTCGTGCAGTGCCACTAACCTGGAGGTGTAGGTATCTTTCATGAATATAGATACTCTCCCTACTTTTGTGCTTCGGTCCGAGTTTTGGGGCTGAAACGCATGGTATGAGTTATAACCTGGTAGTGCTGGGGTGCTCTCAGGAGCCTTGAACCAGGTTTCTGTTACTGCACAGACATCAATTTTCTCCATACTGAGGAGAGCCTCAAGTGCGTGCATCTTGAGGTTTAGACTTCTGGCATTGAGTAGCATTACCTTTAGTTTTTTTATCCTTGGGTTGTCTATGGAGGTGGGTTTGTCCTTTGAGCCTTGCCTAAAAAGACACTATGGGGGTGGCAAGAGCCTTGACCAGTATACGAAAGCATAAGGGTGACAGGTGCAAGCCGTCCCTAGCGAAGCATTGTGGCTTGTCAAGCATGTCATCCCAGGCTGACAGACACTGGATCCCCTTTGAATGACACCAATACTTTAGCCAATTGTTGAAACTGATCATTTTGTCTTTATACTGTGGCATCATTCTTGGTGAGGGCAAGATGCTACTCAAGGTCAGGGTCATACCAGCCTGGGCTACATGGTCAGAGAGCTCCTCTATGTCTCTTTTCATGTAGTCCAGGGAGTTACGTCTCAGGTCATTCACACCAGCATGGACAATGACGGAGTCATACTTGTACTTGCTTTGGAGTGACCTGAGTGCTTGCATTATGTGGTGGATCCTGGCACCCGACAGGCAGCTTACAGTGACCTTCTCCTTGTTCAGTCTGGTGAGTGGGACGTCAGTGTGCCGGACAATAGAGTCCCCTCATGTGTATTTGGTGTGTTGTTTGGCCTTAAGGGCTGTGAGTGTGAGGCACACTGATTTTGTGAGATATGTGATTCGTGGGTATTGTTGAGGGGTGGCTGTTGCTTGGATATCTGCTTAGGAGGTCTTTGCTGTTTAGGCAGATTTTTATTTAGAGCCTCTGAGTATGTTTTTGTGTGTTTATGTGTTGGGTATGCAGATGCAATAGGTCTATGTGAGACTGGATTTGTGGTGTGGGTGGTTACCTTTTCCTCCTGACTGACTGTGCCAGTCTTGGGTTGAGAGAGCTCTGCCTCCAGTTTGGCTGTGTAACTGCATCTCTCACATGTATTAGAGTTTGTTGGCAGGAGGACAGGGTTGTCTGTGTACATAAGGCAATTGTAACATTGCCTCAAAATTCCCCAGATTCACCAGCTGGACTGGAGAGTAACCTTGAAACTGACCCTTGGACATACCAGATTAGTATAGGGAACTAGTTTTTTACTGATCAGATTAGGGAAAGGAACTGATTTTTCACTTGATCAGGAAGGACCAATTGGGAGCCTAATACTTATGAGAAGTCAAGGAGGGTGTAGTGCTTTAGTTAGTTAGTGTTTCCTTTTAAGAGCTGAGCAAGTGCAGGGCTTTAGAAAGAGAATAGAGTGATTACTTTGAGAGTTTGAACAGTTCTGAGGGAAAAAGTGAAGAGCAGACTTTGTGGAGCCTGGAATAGTTTAAACCTGTTTAGGCAGAGCTGCCCGACGCTGCTCAGTGCGCAAAAAGAGAGTTGCAGGGTTTTAAGAGAGAGAGATCAAGGAGTTTAGAATTGACCCAAAATGGCCAATAAAACTACAGCTTCTAGGTTGTAACCACTCCTCCAGGGACAGGCAGGCTGTTCAGTGTTAACCACTCCCACTGGTGAACACAGAGACTTCCCTTTAGCCCAAGTAAGTACTGGCCTTCTAGAAACTTCCAGACCTTAGACTTTACTGGGGCTCGGTTAGACATGATTCAGACAAGAGTTTTCCTTACTCCAGACTGGATACACAGTTTAAAGTTACATGTTCACGTTCTTCAAACTCACTCTCCGACAGCAGAAGTGGTACTACAGGTCTTGGGGTCCATGGTGACCATGATAAATCTTTTACCTTGGCGCACCTTCACATTTGAATCCTTCAGTGGACCCTTTCCGTGCAATGGTCTCTGTTAGATCTCCCATTGTCGCACCCAGTTCGAATCTCTTGAGTGTGCAGGGACTCTCCTCAGTGGTGGATTCTTTCCACAGATCTGGTTTGGGGATGTCCTTTTCTCCCATCATTTTCCAAGGCCATGGTGACTACAGATGCCTCCCACTGGGGTGGGGATCATTGATCAGGAAGGACAGTTCAAGGCACGTGGTCCCCCTATGAGACCAGTTTGCATATCAACGTCTTGGAGATGAGGGCAGTGCTTCTTGTGTTGCAGGCTGTCCATGCCCATCTTCCTTCAGGAACAATTGCTATACAGACAGACAATATGATGGTGGTCTGGTATATCAACAAATGGGGGGAACCAGATCTTATCCCCTTCATCACAAGGCCATGAGAATATGGGAATGGGCGACCTCCAACAGACATTTTCTGGTGGTAACTCACATTCTGGGACAGTCCAACATTGTAATGGACAGGCTCAGCAGATCTATCCTGATGCCTTACAAGTGGTCTCTGAACCCTTCAGTAGTGGAACAGATTTTTCACAGCCTTGCTGCAATCTGTTTGCTTCTCCTTCCAATGTGAAATGCAGTGAATTCTTCGCTCTGAATCCCCCTCAGGGGGAAGCCCCAGGAGACAGTCTGACTTATGCTTGGCCTCCCGGTCTTCTGTATGCTTATCCCCCTCTACCATTGATATCAAAATTTTTTCAGAAAGCTCACAGGCTGGGGTGCTTTGTGAGCCTCATTGCCCCATTCTGGCCTCAGCAAGTCTGGTTTCCCTCTCTGTGATCTAATCTGGTGGCTCCACCATGGACATTGGATCTAGTTCCAGATCTCATTTCTCATCCCTCACGGATTCCTCATTCAGACCTGGACAGTCAAAAGTTCACTGCTTGGTTGCTCCAGTTCCCATGATTATCAGGACTCACAGTTTATCTTCTTCTTGTTTGTGTCTTTCGGCTTTTCCCGGTTAGGGGTCACCACAGCGGAACTCCAGTCCGCTAATGATTGGTAGTTGATTTTTACGTGCAGAGTTACCAGCTCTGATGCACAACCTTCAACGAAGGAATGCCCATTCACACATGTCTCCATGCAGAAGACGCTCTAGCTGAGAATCGAACCGGACAGCATCTTACTGTGAGGCGACAACGCTACCGCAGCACCACCACCGCAAGACAGTTTATCTTCTTCTGTCAGGCGTATTCTGGTGGTTGCTCATAAGTCTTCTACCAGTTTATCTTCTGCTGTCAGACATAGTCTGGTGGCGGCTCATAAGTCTTCTACCAGGAAGGTATACTATAGCAAGTGGAAACGTTTTTCTATTTGGGCTTCGAAGCTTGCATTGGATCCTTTTACTGCTCCAGTTTCTGCGGTGTTGGAATTCTTATCGGGGATTTTTTCAGCAAGGCACCAGTTTGTCCACAGTCAAAGTTCAACTGGCTGCAGTTTCTAACTTTCATGTGGGGGGGGGGGGATATAGCTTCCTTGTCATCTTCAAAGCTTTGCAAGACTTTCCTTAAAGGTACTTTCCTTCTTCAACTTCCGATGAAGGATCCTATGCCACCGTGGGATCTTACTTAAGTGCTTCAGGCTTTAGTGTTGCCCCCTTTGAACCTGCAGCTTCAGTGGATCTACAATTTCTGTCTTGGCCGACTGTATTTTTAGTGGCCATCACTTCTGCCAGGAGAGTATCGGAACTTCAAGCCCTGTCGGTTAAAATCCCTTATATCATTTTTCATAAGGACAGGGTG
Source organism: Protopterus annectens (assembly GCF_019279795.1). Classification (NCBI taxonomy): domain Eukaryota; kingdom Metazoa; phylum Chordata; order Ceratodontiformes; family Protopteridae; genus Protopterus; species Protopterus annectens. The sequence continues at coordinate 952,820,035 of NC_056746.1, read as the reverse complement.
TCTTTGTGCACTAACACATCTTTTCTTCCCAAAGTAGCTCCAGAGGCCAACATTAATCAGATGATTAATCTCCCGGTTTTCTTTCCAAATTTTCAAAATATGGGAGAATATAAATTGAATTTGTTGAATGTACACAGACAGTTACATTTCTATTTACACAGGAGAAAAGCATTCTGTAAGTCAAACCAGCTCTTTGTTTCTTACTCCAAACCCTTTTTAGGGAAACCAATCTCCAAAGTTAATATTGCCCATTGGATTTCTCATTGCATCATTTGGGCGTATTCTGTCTGGGGGATTTCCCCGTCAGGCCAGGTGAAAGCACATTCTACCAGATCTATGGCCACTTCTGCAGCTTTTTGGTCCAGAGTTTCGTTAGATGATATTTGTTCTGCAGCTGCTTGGTCCTCATCTCGTACCTTCATTTCACAGTATAAGTTGAACATTGTATCCAGGAACAGGGCATCCTTTGGCTCTTCCGTACTCCAGAATATCCTTTCATGAGGGCATCCCAGGTGTTTAGTAGCTGGAGACTCTGTCCCACAGTTTGAAGATCAAATTAAGACAACTACTTCAGATAAACAAGTTATGTACTTGCCATAACGTTCAATCTGAATAGTTGTTCTTCATTTGTCTTCAACCATTCCCCCCCCCTTCCCCCGGCCTTGTCTGAGCTGTTTGCTGACTATTTAAGTACAGAAGGTGGACACTTTTAGGGTGCCTTTGCGTCCTTCTCTTTGTTCAGGAATTTATTCTGGTAGTGACAAGGTCCTGTTGGGTCGGGTGTGAGTAATTGATTGGACAGCAAACTTGATCTGAAGGGAGGAAGGAGACATGGGGCATTATGGGTAAGGGGAGGAGCTTTGAGCTCAGATCACATGCTGGATATGTGGCCAAGTCGGATCCGAGAACCCACAGGTTGAAGACAAATGAAGAACTACTCAGATGGAAAGTTATGGTGAGTACATAACTTCTTTTTTGTTTAGTTCAGGATGAGTACATCACTTCTTAATTTAAGGCAAGAAAGTCCTGAAAATTTTCCACTCCATCTGCTGATTTTCCCTCTTCAGGGCTGACCAGTCAGCAGTCAGAGTGTTAGTATGGGAAGGTGCCAGAGCGTTTAGAAGCTGGCAAGTTGTGCCTTCGGTAAGGCACAACCCATATAGCCTAAAGGCTACTGCAGCAGCAAGAAGTTTGAACATCTATTGTTATGGGTAACTGCAACTTACACATCTGTACTTTCTCTGTCATTCCCTTTGATCAATCCACTGCACCAGGGGTATTTACAAAGAGTCTGGCTCCAGTAATTGCTTACTGCAGACTTGATGGCATTTACATCTTTTCGTAGGTGGACAATTGTTTTATATTTGCAGACATTTGAATTTGTCAAGATTTTTGGAAACGTGTCATGAAACTCCTGTTTGGTCTGAGGTGAATGTACAAAATTCTGCCTTCCCCTCACACAAAATAGTTCTACTGGGGTGGCTTCTGGATACTTCCTTTAAAGAGTTCTTCCTCTGGTAGACAAAGTAGAACTGTATGAAAAAATCTTCTTGAGCTGCTGCAGCCAATTTCTGGTATACGCTAAAGAATTTCTCATATTCTCACTTTCATGGTTTTTATGGTTACAATTATTCCCTTATCCAGACTTCACATGAGAAAAATTCAGTGGTCTGGTCTGAGCATTAATGCGCTTTATCTTTTCATATTCCAGTCATGGGTTTGTGAAAAGGGAGGTATTTTGGTGGATGGACCATTTCTTTCTCAACTTAGGTCTTCCTCCTCTTCACTCTGTTACAATAGATGCATGAAATTTTTCTTGGGGGAGCTGTATCTGAAATTAGAATTGCATTCTTGATGTGTTTCAGAGCTGAATATCCTGTTGTTATTACCTGAAACTTTTATAATTAAATTACAAAGGAAGGGACAGAAATATAGTCTTTTAAAGACAGGTCTAGCAGCTTTGGTTAATATGCCTTTACTGCTACCATCTTAACATGTTGCATTATACTCATTTTTTTTTTTTTTGTTTTGGGTGCTATAGTGAACTTCTGCTTACTGTGCTGAGTACAATAATGACCTAAAATACTTCTTTGCTGTGTTATCACTACATAAGAAGTAAACATTTATTTCCACTTAATACAGATATCTGATGTTGTCTTTTCATTCATTTCTCTGCTATTGGGTCTCTGATCCGACCTCGGGTCTGACTCAGCCACATTTACTAGATTCTCAGATCCAACTCTCGAGCTCCTCCCAGTACCCATAATGCCCTGGCAAGTTGCTATGCCTCAGGTCTCATTTGCCGCCATATCTCTATAGATGTGGATCTTTCTCAAAGAGCTGTTTGGGTTTTAGGTATTTATTCCTGTGAGTTCAAATCCATCATTTTTTTAATAACCACAAAGAGGTAAAAGCCATAACTGAGACCAGTAAAAATAAAAAACAGCTTCTGAGTAAAAACAAATGGCACTTTATTTCATGATACAATATTCAGTAAGTGCTTTCGCCTACTTCCACAAGACTTCTTCAGAATGAATAAACTCATAATTCAACCACATTACATACTTACATAATCACATAAAAAATTAACCAATTAATCAATTAGTGTTTCAAACCTTTCCACCTTAGGTATGCTATAAACTCTTCTGTGATATTCGGGCCATATGGATAGCAAGCATTTAACTTAACCTGCCCATAATATTCTCTCCAAGTTAACTCATCCTAAGCATCAAATATCCTTTCATAGTTTTCTGTTTGATCCAAAACAATGAATTTGAAATCAGTCTTACACTTATTAGTCTTATAATGCTTACTATGTGCATTTCTTTCATTTCATTTTAAAATTGCATATTTATGCTCATACATTCTTCTATGCAACTCTCTAGTGGTGCAGCCAACATAAAAAGAAGTGCAAGAGTTACATGTTACTAAATAAACCACAAATTTCAATTTACATGTATATTTACCCTTAATCTTAACTTTGATGTTATTCACAATTATTTCATCACCCTCCTTATATAAATACTGGCAGTAATTACAGTTGGAGTATTTATACATACATTCTGTTTTAGATAAGCTTAGCTTGGATTGAAAATAATTTTTGAAACTCTTACCTCTGTTTTGAATAAATGCTGGATGATCTCTTATTACTTCCTTTACTTCGGGGAAACAATATTCCAATTGTTGGTTATTAAATTTTTGTTAGCTTTCTCATCCACACTATTGCTAATTTGCACTGATGTATTAAACCCTATAGTTTTCTGTATTTTAGAGGTTGTCTTGCCAGATTTCCTAAGGTCACAAACTTCTGAGAACGTCTGTTTGATGAATCTTAACTGGATAGCCCCTATCAACAAATTTATTACACAAAGTGGCCTCTTCTTCCATAAAACCTTGATCTCTTTTTGTGAGCCTATTCGCTGTCATCATTAGCCTTTCACTACATTTTCTTTGGTTCTTTTAGAAGAAATACTTTTATAATCCAAACATGAATCATTTTGGACTTCTTTTTGTATATACTGATCAACAATTTCCAGCTAGCTTTAAATACAGTTCCATCTGGGAAACTGTTTTTTTGATTGCTTACTTCTGATGTAAATTTAAGAAAAGAAGTAACATTATTTACATAATCCAAAAATTCATTGAACAAATCCATATCCCGTGACCCGTCTCCAGACCAAAAACACATCATCAATAAAATGTTTGTATAATAAAATATTACTGTGCTATGCACATTCAAATATACTTTTTTCCAAACTGTGCATGAAAATATTGGCATAACTGGCCCCCATTGCCACTCCATTGGTTTGACAATACAAACTTGAATTGAACTAAAAATAGTTATAACTAAGAATGACATCTAACATTTCCATCAACAAATGCACAGTATTCAGTGAAAAAAAGTTTTGAATTTATTAATTTCTGTCTAACCACTCCTATTGCCTCATTATTTGGAATCACAGTGTAAAGCAACTTAATATCTAAAGTGATCAATAAATCTGCTTCACATATAGATACATTCTCAATCTGAGTCATAAAATCAAATGTATCTCTGATGTATGAATCACTTAGTTCTACTACACTTTGCAGTTGTTTTTCCACAAAAATTGCCATATCCCCTGTTTTACTATTGTTACTAGCAAAAATAGGTCTGAGAGGAGGATTTTCCAGATTTTTATGTAATTTACTAATTTTAGAATTGTCCACTCTTAAAACTTACTTAACTCATAAGTGATGCTTCTACTGCATAACCAGTCCTCTATAAAGAGTTCAGCCTGTGAGTTTGCTATTTTGATTTCAGCAAAGGAAACCGATAGAAATGAACATCAGAGAGAAGCTCTAACATTTTAGTATCATACATCTCTCTAACACTACAATGGCATTCCCCTTGTTTGCTTTTGTAATAATATTGTTGTTCAACAAACCAAAAATATTCCTTGAGCAATTCAATTATTTATATTTCAGTTACAGTTAAAAACATTTCCAGTTCAGCCCTTAGCGGTGGGTTGAAAGTGCTAGCCATGTGAAAACCATTTTCATTTTGAAGGTCTGTTTTGTACAAAAACTTAAAATTAAGCTTTCTAATGTAGTCTCTTAGACAATTAATAGTGTCACACTTATCAGCTCTTTTTGCTGGAATAAAATTCCAGCCTTTCGTAAGCACATTACATGCTTCATTATCTAAAATTAAAGACAACACGTTGACAATTTGAAAACAATTTTCAAGTGTACCTATTGTCTTTTCCAATTGTTTTTTGACCCATTGCAGTTTTTCTTCTTGACTTGCGGCTTGCTTATTGGTGCCACCACTTCTACCCACATTCTGTTTTCTCTCCCATTTGCTGATAGGCCTGCACTGGCTGAAAAACCTGTGTTCTGTTGGTATTATTTCCGTTAACAGCTCTTCAGGGTTACCCAAGGACCTTTGCTGATTTTGAAAACTGCCAGTTCTTTTTTGTTGGGTTCTCCGCTCAGATGTATGCACACCACCTTCTTCACTGTTCTCAAAAACAATGTTGTCACTTCTTCCCGATTCTCCTCCAGCTCCTTCTTCTAAACTCAGATTGGATTCGAGTTTTGAATAGGCTATGCTCTCTTCCTATTCTGCACGGTGTCTCTGGAACTTTTTAAGTTTTCTTTTCTTGAGAACTTTGTTTTCTTTAATTAATCTTGGATGATACAAAACTTTGTATCAGAATTTTCACTGGTGGTGTTATCTTTTAGTACAAAGTATGTTGAACATATTTTCTCATTTAAACATTTGATCTTCTCTTTATTCAGTGAATAAAAAAGAGAGAGCAAACAAGGCAGGAACAGGCAAATAATTTAATTCAGTTCAGTAAGCGCTTTCACGTCTCGATGGATGCTTTCTCAGACTTTAATATTACATTGCTCAAATCACTTCACTTATATAGATAAAACAAATAAAAACAATTAATAATTCAATTAATCATTCATTACACTTTTAAAGGTACATGGAACTATATAAAATTTTTTCAAAATAGTAGGGGATGCAATCATTGTCATATGTGTAACAAGAATTGTTTTGTACATCCCTCTACTAACTATAAATATGTCTTGCAAGACTAGAGATGTCATTTATTTAGTTTACTGCATAAAATGTCCAAGTTTTTACATAGGGATGACAAACCGTACTTTGAGGGATAGAGTTAGAGAGCACATCTACGCTATTAATAAGGAAGATGAGAGGAACGCATTAGCTAGGCACATTTTACAACATGGTACCACCCATAGATTCTTATTCTTGGTCCTTGAGTTAGTGCCAAGGACATGTAGGCCGGCAAACTTTAAAACTCATACAGAGCAATGTGAAACTAAGTGGATAATTAGGATGCAAGCCGATAAAGGGTTTGGTCTCAATGATAAAGTAGTGTTAAGGCCATTTTTAGCTGAAAGACCACTGACACATTAATTTTTTATTTACAGTGAGGTTATTCTAGGGATTATTAATGTGATTTATCTAATACATATAATTACATATATTGTTACATATATTGTCATATATATTTTAGATTTATGTGATTCATTAGAAGCTTTTTATAATGTATAGTGTTTTAGCCATATTGATATATTTATATTTGCGTTTACTTTTGAGTCAATATATTTTGAACATTTTTTATATAATTCCATGTACCTTTAAAAGTGTGATGAATTATTAATTGGTTTTATTTCATTGGTTTATCTATATAAGTGAAGTGATTTGAGCAATGCAATATTAAAGTCTGAGGAAGCGTCCATCGACACGTGAAAGTGCTTACTGAACTGAATTAAATTATTTGCCTGTTCCTGCCTTGTTTGCTCTCTCTTTTTTATTCATTGGATTTACATTTTTACTAAGAGGAGCTTCATCTACCAGTCTCTTGTTTATTTTATCTATTCTCTTTATTCAAACTGATCAGCATTTCTAATTACTGTAAGCCGACTTTTTCATCGAGCTCAACCCATTTTTTAACAAATTATTTTGGAAGGTCATCTCCTATAAGCATTTTAGTCACCCTGAGACCCTTTGACACTCTTTGCATAGACAGGTAATTTTCAAAATATAAATTGTACCAGTGCAAACATTTAAGTTTAACCAAGTCTCTTTCGAACGCACCGAAAGCTTCAATCATGTTTGAAGTAGTGTTGCCAGTATTTAAAGTCTCTGCAAAATTGAATGGGTCTGTTAGTGCTGCTAAGCAATCAGTTAAAACATCATCACATCTTAGAAAAAACATGTTTGAATTATTATCACCAGTCTTTGGTATATTGGTTCTACTGACACACATCCTTCACCGTTTGGTGCGTCATGCAAGGTAAAACCAGATGGTAACATCATAAAGCTGAATCTCATTTAACTTTCCATGAGAGACCGCTAACAACAAAATCAATTGCCACAAATTGGTAAAACCTGTAACTGAAATCAATAAAAATAAAAAACAGATTCTGAGTAAAAACAAACAGTACTTTATTTCATGATACAATATTCAGTATGTGTTTTCATCTTGTTCCACAAGACTTCTTCAGACTGAATAAACTCACAATTCAGCCAAATTAAATACTTATATATTCACATAAAAATGTAACCAATTGATCAATTAATGTTTTAACCCTTTCCTCCTTAGCTATGCTGTAAACTCGTCTCTGTTTTTCGTGCCAGGTGGATAACAAGCACAAATATTATCTCCAACTTAACTCATCCTCAGCATCAAATATCCTTTCATAGTTTTCTGTTTGAATTTAAAATCAATCTTACACTTAGTCTTATAATGCTTACAAAGTGTATTTCTTTCTTCACATTTTAAAATTGTACACTTATGCTCATACATTTTTCTATACAACTCTTTAGTGGTGTGGCTAACATAAAAGAAAGTGCAAGAGTTACATGTTACTACAGAAACCTAAATTACTAAATAATTTTTTTCTCATAAACTTATTTTTTTGTCTTCACCTACCTCTCTTACCTAGTTATTCATGTTCTCCTATTGCATTAGGTTCAGCTACTATATTCCCTGTTTTCTCTTCTCTTTCTGTTCTTCTGGTACCTTTCCTTCTCTTCTCTCCTTTTCCTACACTCTAGAGGGTATTCTCTTTTCCTACCATTGTTGGTAGTTAACAAAAAAAAAGACCTTTCCCTTTTTCTTCATAACAGAAAAACTGATGGGTTTTAATAATTGCACTTCCTGTAGGTACAAGATCTCTAACTCTGATGCCCACAGGGAGTGTGTCTATTGTCCAGGAGCTTCACACTTAAATACCGATAGCTCCATCTGTGGAGCCTTTAATTCCAGGGCCCTTAGTGACCGTCAGAATGAATAAGTTCTAAAGGGCATACTGCCACCTTCTTCTTATTCCTTTTCTTCTGCTACAGGGGCTCAAACTGCTGCAAAATCATCAAGCAGCCTCTAACCCACTTTCCTAAGTCAACTCATCCATTGGAGCCTCCTTCTTAAATTCAAAGGAAATTGGATCCAACCCCTTCAGATCTGAAGTAAAAACAGTTGGATCCAAAATCCTTGGGCGTGACAACTTCTCTTACTAATTCTCCAAGGATCCAGGCCTGTTCCTCCTTGCCTCCATTCTCTTTTCCTTCAGGAAACCGAGAGGAGAGACTCTCAGCCCCAATCTACCATTTTCTCCATCAGGTCCTCCAGGAGCCTTTCAGAAGCCAAAGTGGATAGGATGATGAGAAAGTTCCTCAGTGCTCAGATTCAGATAGGGGTTATCCAGGCTATGGCTTCCATTGGGTCCGTGAATCTCCATTCCACTTCCCATGCTGTGATTTCTCCTTTTCCAATCTGGCTGTCAATTTCTGAGCCTTCAGACCCAAGAAACCCAAGAGTGTAGACACTGGATCCAAAGACAGCTAGGTCTTTGACTCCAACCCCTTCCTTGACTTGTTCAACACAGATTCCTTTGGACCAGGACAAGTCAAAGAGCAGAAGCAGTGGTGCCAGGTCCTGGGGGCTGGATTCCAGTCTGAGGTTATTGGAATCATCCCTGCCTCTTAGAGTTTTGGTGTTGGACAGCTCGGGTCCAGTTCATCCTTCAAGCCACAGGTCTGGGCATGATCAGAGCATGGTGGCTTCTGGAGCTTCAGCTCTAGGATCTTCTCTCATCTAAGATATTTGGCTACTCTTTCTTCTTTGGATTCTACAGCCCTGCCACCTTAAGAATAGAGCACTGATCCTCTCAGGCCTGTCACACAGAGACAGCTGGCCCCATCAAGCCTCCAGACAGTCATCCTCAAGGACTTTCTCCTCTCTTTGGATTCCTCTCCAGACCATCCCATCCCATTGAGGAGGCTCCCCATAACAGAACTTGCAAGAGAAAACACATAGTCTCCTCTCGGGACTCTCTCACTGAAGACACAAACTTTGAAGGGTGAGAGATTCCCCCATATCTCCACTGGATTACATCTCCTTTGGAGACAGCTTACAAATTCTCAAACAAAAAGATGGATGGTCCTCCAGTACCCCCTCCCAGGAGGGTCAGTCTTCCTGGCAGGATTTGGGTCCAGCCCATCTACGTGTTGGGTGATTCCCCCGACCAATGAGCTTATAGATCTAGTCTCTCAACTGGTGTAGAAGGAACCAAATACTATAGAACCTATTCCCCATCATCCTGATAAGTTTCTTGTCCCTCCTAAGGAGAGACCTCACTGGAAGAAGGGATTTCCTGTTGATACTATGGTTGTAGTGGCAGCCAAAAAGAAGGAGCTGACAGAGCAAAGCTCCTCTGTCCATGCCCCTAGCAGATAGTCCAGGACAATGGACAGATTCAGGCAATGTATTTTTGCCTCAGCAACCTTTGCCTTACGGCCTCTGAATTACTTGGCACCTTTCACTGGATAACAACAGGATTTGAATAAACAGCTTTCCAAATTCCTCTCCAAGTCCATGTCTGTGGAGTATTACAAGAAGTATTCTTCAAAACTTACCACTCTCTTCACCAACTTTAATGTGTCCATGTAGCTAATTTCCCATGCTACTGAGGGTACCTGACAGGCAGCTGGTTCAGGCATAGCTGTTAGGAGATGTACCTGGATGCACCTGTGCAACTTTGTGGAGCCTTTCAAGTTTTCTTTCATTAGTGCTTCCTTTGATGGATCATCCTTATTTGGCCATACTGTTAAGGAAAGACTTTCCTGGAGTGAGCAAGATGGAAAGACCTTATCTGCCATAGGTATATGTTTTTTAACTCCCCAGCTGTCCTTTTCCAGGAATCAATAAGGAGGCAAGAAAATTTGGTTCCTTAATTCCCAGTGTCCTATCCAGGATTTACACAGGGAGGGTCTATATTAGAAGCACGAAAAGACAAAACCGTGAACACTCACATGAGCGAAAATGCCGGTAATCGAACTTGGTATTGTAGGGGGCTGCACCCCCCCCCCCCGTTAACTATATATTCCAACTCCGAGATCGCACTACAGTGAGGAAAGGGCAAATATCCCACTCCTCACTGTACCACGACCCCACAAACACCCTTTCAATTCCCGGCATTTTCGCTCATGTGAGCGTTCATGGTTTTGTCTTTTTGTGCTTCTAGTATAGACACACGCAGGGATATTTTCCACCACAGGCAGAGGGGACAGTTCTAATGGAAGATGCCATCCTCATAGCAGGAGAGGCCTGCAGAACCAGAGTTTCCAAGCTTCCTATTCGGATAAACCCTTTCAGCATTTCTGAAAGGTTGCTCATCTGCCCACTTCTGGAGCGTGTATATCATATTATTGCACATTGTAAATAGCGAACACTATTTCATCTTACCGATAATATCGAAACAACAAAATATCGAACAAAAGGAACAGCAAATTTTTTCCCAGGGAAAAAATTCACTGCTCTGTAAAAAAAAAAAAAAAAAAAACACACAAATTTAAGTGAGGCCATTCGCCTCCCCATGTGAAGGGCTGTGCCCCTCACTTCCCCCCCTACTTAAATATACCAACTCCGATCACACCATAGTGGAGGAAATGGCAAAGTCCTGAAGACGGCCCACCAAATTTTTTCCTGGGAAAAAATTCGATGTTCCATGACTTCACTATTTTGCCATTTTGATAGTATCAGATCAACTAAATAGCATTCGCTATTTAGTCCATTCGATAGTGTCATATAGACCCCTTCTGGAGGCAGTTTGAGGGTGCTTGTCTCTGAAACCAGATGCCTGGGCATCAATAACAAAAGATTCTTTTTTTTTTTTAAACAAGAAACATTTTTATTAAACCATCACTTACGACATAGGCAATCATACATTTATAAATGAAAACAAACCACAACGACACAATCCTAGTTGAAAGCATTTTACATTGCAAAACATACTGACACACTCCCAGTTGCAAACATTATACTTCACTTATAACCTATACAATAATTTTTAGTGAAATAGCACATCTCATTTAAGTTCTGCCTTCTTTCAAACCTCATTACTCCCATGTATGTATTGTTCCCACAATTTCCATTTTTTCCTATGTAGTTTGCTCCTACACTTTTCTAAAGATCTCAATACCAGTTGTTTTATCTCTGTTACTATATTCACTACTTCTAGTTGGTTTAGGTCTTGATTTCCATTTTCTAATAATTTTTTTTGTAGCCACCATAATTAGACATAAGGACTTAACATATCTAGGCAATTCCAATTCTGTATCATAGCTCAGAAAAATCATCTTCCTTGTCACATTAATCTGCTCGCCCAGCATCTCCAACAGTGCATCCCGCAGGGAATCCTTTGAGGAAACATTTTCTGGACTCTTAGGTGAGGTATAAAAATATCTATGTAAACATTTCCAAGCTAAAATCCTAACTCTTCTAGATTTTGTTGCATATATGAAAGACATCATATATCCTCCCACGGTTTCTTTGTGAATTGCTTATCCAGTCTCTCTTCCCAATCCTTTCCAATCTCCTCTGATTGATTCTTTTAGTTATCATGCAATATTTTATATTATTTACTAATTATTCCATTTTTAATGGCAGCTTCTGCTTTAGATTTTACTAAAAACTCTACCAGTGCTGGTCTTTTGTATAGGAACCTCCTATTTCTTTCTCTATGTCTATACTCTGATATCAGTCCTTGATAAGGCAGGCAATCTCTAACTTGCAGTCCAACTAAATTCTTGGCATCTTCCTATTCTATCATCTTTTCTTCTCTAGTTATTTGCTCCCAGTACCTTGATTCTTTGCCGGTTTTCTCCAATAAATTCCAGCCAAGACTTCCCTGTTGTATATATATCCCTAATTGCAGTCAACCCTATTGGCAGTCTCCTTTCTCCATTCCCATGTTGTCATAGTTCTTAGGATATTTTCCACTACTTTACAGATATAATATTCTGTATGATTATTGTTCTCCTTAAAGGCCTGCATCCAAAATCCTAGTCTCTCCTTGTTTCTTGAGCTTCCCCCGTTTCAGTATCATCCCTTTCCACTTTGAATTAGAGTTTTCTGCTTGGGCTATGTATAGGAGTCTTGACTGTGTAGCTCTGAAATACCCCATTCAAATTGGGTAATCCCAATCTGCCCTGTTCTACTGGAAGAATCAGCTTATCCCACTTGACTCTAGCTTTCTTCCCCTCCCAGATGATGTCCTTCAACTGTTTATTAATTGCTATCCATAATCTCTGCTGGTTGATAAAAATATGCCTGACCTATGAATAAGACTAATGGGACTAAAATATTTTAACTGCTTGTATCTTACTATCCACATCTATATAACAAAGCTTCCATTTTCTCAGTTTTTGTATTATCTTTTGTTTAGTCTCTTCCCCATACCCTTAGCTGCCACACCAGAATACTTTTTAATCCACACTCCTAAATACTTCATTTTATCAAGAAGACATAAATTCGGATATTGCTAAACCAATTCATATGTGGGTACATAATTCACCGCTATTGTTTTTGTTTTAGCTTTGGGCGGCCACGGTGGTGCAGCGGTTAGAATTGTCACCTCACAGCAAGAGGTTCTCTGGTTCAATCCTCGGCTGGGGTGCCTTCTGTGCGGAGTCTGCATGTCCTCCCTGTGGTCGCATGGGTTTCCTCCGGGTGCTCCGGTTTCCTCCCACATCCCAAAGACATGCTGTAGGTGGAGTGGACACTCTAAATTGGCCCTAGGCTTAAGTGCGTGTGTGCCTTCCATGGAAGGTTGGGCGGTGGGCTGGCAACTCAATACCGTAAAACTCTACTGCCAATCATTAGTGGATAGGTGATCCACTGTGGTGACCCCAACTGGGAAAAGCTGAAAGAAGAAGTGTTTTAGCTTTATTAATTTTTTACCCCGAAAAGATTTGAAACTGTCGCAAAATGTTCCACAGCACTGTAGTGTCTCTTTCTGGTTTTGTCAGGTATAAAATAATATTATTTGCAAACAGAGCTAGTGCTTTTTGACTACCATACCAATTATATCCTTGAATTTCTGTGTCCCTTAATTTTTTTGCCAGTGGTTCTAAATATAATGCAAATAACAAAGGGGAAAGATGACACCCCTGTCTGGTTCCTCTGCTCAAGCAGAAATTATCAGAGAGGACCTCACCCACTTTAATTTTCATTTCCGATCCCTCATATTTCCCCCTAATTAATGGCAGCTTCTGTTCTAGATTCTATTAAAAACTCTACCAGCACTGGTCTTTCATTTAGGAGCCCCCTATTTCTTTCTCTTTGTCTGTACTCTGATATCTATCCTTGATAGGGAAGGCAATCCCTGACCTGCAGTCCAAATAAATTCTTGGCCTCTTCCCTTTCTGTTACCTTTCCCTTTCTAGTTATTTGCTCCGAATACTTTGGTTCCTTTGCTAGATTTCTCCAATAAATTCCAGCTCTCCCTTGCCTATTATCTGTATCCCTAACTCCAGTCATCCCTGTTGGCAAAATCACTTTTCTCTATTCTCATGCTTGTTTGGTTCTTAGAATACTGCCTGCTATTTATGAATATAAATACTCTGTGTGATTTTAGTTGTTCTCTTTTAAGAGTATGCATCCAAAATGCCAATCTCTCCTTATTTCATGAGCTTCCTCCCTGTGTCAGCATCATTCCTTTCCACTTTGAATGATAGTTTTCTGCTTGTGCTATGTATTAGAGCCTTAACTGTGTTGCTCTGAAATACCCCCTCAAATTAGGTAGTCCTAGTCTGCCTTGTTCTATTGGTAGAATCAGATTATCCCACTTGACCCTTGCTGTCTTCCCTTCCCAGATAAAATCTTTCAACTCTTTTTTAATTGCTATCCACAACTTCTCCTCTGGTTGATAAAAGTATGCCTGACCTGTTTATAAGACTAAATGGACTAAAAACATTTTAATGGCTTGCATCTTAGTAGCCATATAACAAAACTTCCATTTTCTCAATTTTTGTATGTTTTCTGTTAAGTCTCTTCCCACATATCCTTAGCTGCCACCACAGAGTGATTTCTAATCCATACTCCTAAACACTTCATTTTATCATGTCCCCATAAATACGGGTATTGTTGGAGCAATTCATGTGTGGGTACATATTTTACTGCTATTGCCTTTGTTTTAGCTTCATTAATTTTGTATCCTGAGAAGATTTGAAACTGTCTTAAAATGTTCCACAACACTGTAATGTCCCTTTCTGGTTTTGTCATGTATAAAGTAATATCATCTGCAAATAGAGCCAGCTTTTCCTAACTACCATACCAATTATATCCTTGATTTTCTGAGTCCCTTATTTTCTTTGCCAGTAGTTCTAAATATAATGCAAACAACAAAGGAGAAAGCAGACAATCCTGCCTGGTTCCTCTATTCAAGCAGAAATTACTGAAGAGGACCCCATCCACTTTAATTTGCACCTCTGATCCCTCATATATTCTTCTAATCAACCTTATAACTGTATCAAGGAAAGCAAATGTTTTCATTGCTCTGTTCATGAAGTCCCCATCTACTCTGTCAAATGCTTTCTCTGCATCAAGACCCACCAATAAAAGTGATACTTTCTTACACTCTGCTTCCCTCTGGATTCTCTTAATATTGTCAAATGTTTGTCTACCCTCCACAAAACCACACTGATCCATATATATCAATGTTGGTATCACCTTTGCCATTATTTTAACCATTATAGACATAAACACTTTATAATCATGGTTTAGTATTGAAATGGGCCTGTATGAAGCTGGATCCGATGGATCTTTACCCTCTTTAGGTATTACCTTTACCACCGCCTTTTTCCAGGATGTTGGTACTTCTCCTCCTCTTAAAATACTGTTAAACAAAACCTTCCAGATCTTTATCAGTATTTCCTTCCTAACTTCCAAACTTGCACAGAAATACCATCTATTCCTGGGAACTTCCCTGTAGATTGGTTATACCTAGCCATTTTTATTTCATCCCTTCCTATCCTATTAGTAATTGAGCCTCATCTACCTCTAACTTTGGCATATTTAATTCTTCCATAAGCATTTCTATTTGTACCTCTTCTTGATTTCCATATTTCTCTGCTTTATACAAATTTTCATAAAAGTTCTGAAATATTTCTAATACTTCTACAGGATCTGTTGTTATCTTCCTTGTTATAGGCTCCCTAAGTTTGGCGAATGCCCTTTCTACTTTCTGTTGCCTGAGTTGTTGTGCTAAAAGTTTTTGTGCTCTACAATTATTATTGAAAAACAGTTGTTTAACAGCAATCTTTGTAAACTTGTGCATATTATCGAGGTAATCCCTTATTTCCTGTTTAGCATTCTCTAGTTGCTCCTTTTCTTGTTTTGAGAGAGTCCCTCTATTTTGCAATAATTTAACATTTGCCAATCCCTCTAAATAATTCTTGCTACGGCTTAACCATATCTCCCTTTCCTTTATTTCCAACATAGTTTGAAACTCCACTTTCATTTTATCCCACTCCTTAGCTATGTTTTCAGAAGATAATTCTATCTTCTATAGTAGTTCCTGAATTAATTCCACAACCCATTCCTTAAATTCCTCTCTTTTCAACCGATAGGTGGGAAGTGCCAATGCCTAATTTTTATTGTATTACTTTTGTGTTTTAATTGTAGTTATTACTGGTGAATGATCTGAAATAGTTATTGGGTGCGTTTCAAGACCTTCAATTAAATGCACATGTTCCTGTGAAATATAAAATCTATCTAGCCTAGCCCAGTTTTTGTATCTCGGTGAGTAATATGTAAATTCACCCTGAACTCCTAGTACTGAATTCACATCTTCTGTGCCAAATATTTTCATAAATTTCTTCAAAAATCTACCCATCTTTATTATATTTTCCCTTCTAGGCCCCCCTGACACATCTTTACTGTTGCAAACCAAATTACAGTCTCCACCTACAAGTAATATTCCTTGCTGAAAGCTGATTATTTCTCCCAGAATTTTCTTAAGCTCCATTACAGCAGTTCTGGGGGGGGTGTAAATGCATGTCAATATAATCCTCCTCCCTAGCCAGTAGCCCCTTAGTACTATGTAACTTCCATTATTATCTTTTTTATTTCATCTTCTATCACTATTGGAGCTCCTTTTTCAATTAAATATAAGTACTCCTCTTTTCCTTTGCCTCAGGTATTCCTCTGAATAACCATTCTGAAAAATGTATTTTTCAAATTCACGTTTATTTCTTTCTAGGTGTGTCTCCTGTAGCATAGCTATTTGCACTCTACATTTTTTAATATAGTTCACTACTCTTTCTTTTTTATGTTTATCTGTAAGACCATTCAGACTGAAGGACATTACAGAAAGCATAATTTTCTTACATAGTTACTATTACCACCTTTAATATATAACTGCTCGTTTGCTAAAAGTCTAGTTCCAGCTTTTATGTTAGATGCATATACTGTTCGGCAGGTTGGTTTTTTATACAGTTGTTTTATTTCATACCCATTTGCGCCTATGTCACATTTTACATAACTTTTTGTTTTTTTGAAAGGCCTCATACAGAACAAACAACCCCCCCCAAAAAAAAAACTATGAATTTAACAATAGCACACAAAACTATGTACATCTTCAAATATTAAAGTTTTTGCTTCCACATAAGAAAACCTTCCAGATCTTTATTAGTTTTTCCCTCTAAACTTCCAAACTTCCATGAGAAACCATCTATTCCAGGGGACGTTCCTGTACATTGGTTAGACATCACATTTTTTATCTCATCTCTTTCTATCCTGACTGTTAGTAATTGAGCCTTATCTACCTCTAACCTTGGCATATTTAATTCTTCCATAAACATTTCCATTTATATGTTTTCTTGATTTCCATATTTTGTCTGCTTTATGCAGACTTTCATAGAATTTCTGAAATATTTATAATACCTATACAGGGCCTCTTGTTACCTTCCTTCTTATAGGCTCCTAAGTTTGGTGACTGCCCTTTCTACTTTCTGTTGCCTGAATCATTGTGCTACAAATTTTTGTGCTCTAGTGTTATCAAAAAACAGTTGCTTAAGAGCAGTCTTTCTAAAGTTGTGTATATTATCGAGGTAGTTCCTTCTTTTCTGTTTAGCATTCTGCAGTTGATCCTCTTCTTGTTCTCTGAGATTCCCCCAATTCTGCAATACTTTTAAAATTTGTCAGTACCTCTAAATATACTTCTTAACCATAGCTCCCTTTCTTTTATTTCCACCTTGTTTTTAAACTCCATCTTAATTTTATTGTACTTCCTAGCTTTATTTTCAGAAGTAATTTCTATCCTCTTGAATAGCTCCTGAGTAATCTCCACTACCCATACCTTAAATTCCTCTCTTTTCAACAGAGAGGTTTGAAAGTGCCACTGTCTCATTTTTATTTCATTACCCTGTGTTTTTATTTTAGTTTTATTGGCGCATGATCTCAAATAGTTATTGGGTGTTTATCAACACCTTTAATTAAATGCACATGTTATTGTGAAATGTAAATTCTGTCTAGCCTAGCCTAGCTTTTTACATCTTGAGGAATAATATGTAAATTCACTTCAACCTATTACTGAATTCACAGCTTCCATGCCAAATATTTTCATAAATGTATTAAAAATCTACCCTCCTTTGTTATACTTTTCATTCTGGGCCTTCTAGACACATCTTCACTGCTGAAAATCAAATTCTAGTCCCCACCTATATGTAATATACATTGCTGAAAACTGATTATTTCTTCCAGAATTGTCTTAAGCTCCATTTTAGCAGTTTTCGGTGGAATATAAATATAAATATATGCCAGTGTAATCCTCCTCCCTTACCAGCAGCCCCTTAGCACTACACATCTACCATTGTTATCTTTTTTATCCTCTTTCACTATTGGAACTCCTCTTGGATTAATATAGTAATCCTTTATCTCCTTTGTCCCAGATATTCCACTTAATAGCTATCCTGAAAACCTTTCTTTATCAAATTCACATGTTCAATTTTTTCCAAGTGTGCATCCTGTAACATAACTATTTGCACTCTTCATTTTAATATAGTTCACTATTCTTTCTTTTTTTTGTATTTATCTGTGAGACCATTGACATTTAAAGACATTACAAAAGCATGTTTGTACTAAAAAGGTATTATTCCCACCTTTTATGTATAACACCTTTTTTGTTAAATGTCTAGTTCCAGCTTTTGTGTTACAAGCACACACTGTTTGGCAGGTTGAACTTTTACATAGTTGTTTCTTGTCATACCCATTTGAGCCTATGTCACAACTTGCAAAACTTTTTGTTTTATTGAAAGCTGTCAAATAAAAAAAAAACTATACCCCAAAACCTATTAATTTAATACTAGCACACAAAAATATGTACATCTTCAAATATTAAGTTTTACCCTCCTAATAGGAACAAATGCCCCAAACTGCCAGCCACGCTCTCAGAATTGAGTTAACCTGGAAAGAAAGGTTATCCATGCTAAGATGCATGGTGCAGCCTGTATTTCTATTAAGTGCTAACTAGTTTTGGCTTATCTTTATAGCTCTTCCAGCTGGGAAAACACCTGAATGTTTTCAGAGAACATTATCTCTTAGCCAGTTTCTCTTTTCTTTTTTTTTTCACAGCAAATCACTCTCCACCAGACTGTAACCAATTTCTCTTTATCAGATTGTCTCCATGGAGTCATGAGAACCAGACAGAGAATTTCTCATTATCAGACTATCTCCATGGTGAGACAGTCTGACTGTCTCCATGGTGAGAACCCGACAGTCAATTTCTGTTTATCAGCTTTTTTCCATGGTGACACGAGGGCCAGATACAGAATTGCTACTTAGCTGCATTCATTTGCTACAAAAAAAACTCATAATATTCAGTATTTTTTTTCATTTACTTGCTTTCTCTTAACACATTACTAAATCAATCTAATGTCCTTAATTCAGCCATTCCCCCATGCAAGAATGAGAAAAAGCATATTAATTTTTCTTTTGTCAGGCTCTTTTAATGAGTTTTTTTTACATTGCAGTACCTACATTTCTTAAAACTAAATAAGAATAAAGAGAGAAGGTGAAAAGAAAGGAAAAAGACCAGCAGCACCCATTTACAATCCCCATTACACTTAAAAATAACTGGGAAAATGTTACTGTATAGCATGTAAAGAAAATCATACACCACAAAATAGTACTATTAAGAAAAATGTTTTCTTTACTTACATATAATTTTCTCCACTCTCTTCCTCTCCCCAAACCATTTTTCTGAACACTAATGACACAAATAGGATATCTACTTTAGAGTCCCCCACAAGTCCAACAAATTCTCAAAAGGTCCAATATTTCCAGATTTTCTTGTTCTGTCATTTATTTTACTTATTTATTTAGTTACAATTGTTTAACTGGAAAGTCTGACTGGCCAGAAGGCAATTTTCAGCAGAGGCCCGGGGAGAAAAGCTCTACAGAAATATAAGCAATATACAATAATTAGATAGTACAATAGTATACATACAGTAAGATGCAGACTACACGTCTTCTAGTTAGTCTATACCAAGTAGTATTCAATACAGTTTTCTAGTAGTTACAGGTTCAAAAAGAAAAACACAAGCATTTTAGTGAAGATCACTCTGAGAAAAAATAAAGTTAGTTGGGAGTACATATTAAATAACAGTTATGACCAGATGATATTTCCTTTATATATATTTATTTTTGAGTAGTGATAAACACTGAGGAGAGGGAGAAAATGAGATAAGGAGTCTTTCATTTAGGAGCCCCCTATTTCTTTCTCTTTGTCTGTACTCTGATATCTATCCTTGATAGGGAAGGCAATCCCTGACCTGCAGTCCAAATAAATTCTTGGCCTCTTCCCTTTCTGTTACCTTTCCCTTTCTAGTTATTTGCTCCGAATACTTTGGTTCCTTTGCTAGATTTCTCCAATAAATTCCAGCTCTCCCTTGCCTATTATCTGTATCCCTAACTCCAGTCATCCCTGTTGGCAAAATCACTTTTCTCTATTCTCATGCTTGTTTGGTTCTTAGAATACTGCCTGCTATTTATGAATATAAATACTCTGTGTGATTTTAGTTGTTCTCTTTTAAGAGTATGCATCCAAAATGCCAATCTCTCCTTATTTCATGAGCTTCCTCCCTGTGTCAGCATCATTCCTTTCCACTTTGAATGATAGTTTTCTGCTTGTGCTATGTATTAGAGCCTTAACTGTGTTGCTCTGAAATACCCCCTCAAATTAGGTAGTCCTAGTCTGCCTTGTTCTATTGGTAGAATCAGATTATCCCACTTGACCCTTGCTGTCTTCCCTTCCCAGATAAAATCTTTCAACTCTTTTTAATTGCTATCCACAACTTCTCCTCTGGTTGATAAAAGTATGCCTGACCTGTTTATAAGACTAAATGGACTAAAAACATTTTAATGGCTTGCATCTTAGTAGCCATATAACAAAACTTCCATTTTCTCAATTTTTGTATGTTTTCTGTTAAGTCTCTTCCCACATATCCTTAGCTGCCACCACAGAGTGATTTCTAATCCATACTCCTAAACACTTCATTTTATCATGTCCCCATAAATACGGGTATTGTTGGAGCAATTCATGTGTGGGTACATATTTTACTGCTATTGCCTTTGTTTTAGCTTCATTAATTTTGTATCCTGAGAAGATTTGAAACTGTCTTAAAATGTTCCACAACACTGTAATGTCCCTTTCTGGTTTTGTCATGTATAAAGTAATATCATCTGCAAATAGAGCCAGCTTTTCCTAACTACCATACCAATTATATCCTTGATTTTCTGAGTCCCTTATTTTCTTTGCCAGTAGTTCTAAATATAATGCAAACAACAAAGGAGAAAGCAGACAATCCTGCCTGGTTCCTCTATTCAAGCAGAAATTACTGAAGAGGACCCCATCCACTTTAATTTGCACCTCCGATCCCTCATATATTCTTCTAATCAACCTTATAACTGTATCAAGGAAAGCAAATGTTTTCATTGCTCTGTTCATGAAGTCCCCATCTACTCTGTCAAATGCTTTCTCTGCATCAAGACCCACCAATAAAAGTGATACTTTCTTACACTCTGCTTCCTCTGGATTCTCTTAATATTGTCAAATGTTTGTCTACCCTCCACAAAACCACACTGATCCATATATATCAATGTTGGTATCACCTTTGCCATTATTTTAACCATTATAGACATAAACACTTTATAATCATGGTTTAGTATTGAAATGGGCCTGTATGAAGCTGGATCCGATGGATCTTTACCCTCTTTAGGTATTACCTTTACCACCGCTTTTTCCAGGATGTTGGTACTTCTCCTCCTCTTAAAATACTGTTAAACAAAACCTTCCAGATCTTTATCAGTATTTCCTTCCTAACTTCCAAACTTGCACAGAAATACCATCTATTCCTGGGAACTTCCTGTAGATTGGTTATACCTAGCCATTTTTATTTCATCCCTTCCTATCCTATTAGTAATTGAGCCTCATCTACCTCTAACTTTGGCATATTTAATTCTTCCATAAGCATTTCTATTTGTACCTCTTCTTGATTTCCATATTTCTCTGCTTTATACAAATTTTCATAAAAGTTCTGAAATATTTCTAATACTTCTACAGGATCTGTTGTTATCTTCCTTGTTATAGGCTCCCTAAGTTTGGCGAATGCCCTTTCTACTTTCTGTTGCCTGAGTTGTTGTGCTAAAAGTTTTTGTGCTCTACAATTATTATTGAAAAACAGTTGTTTAACAGCAATCTTTGTAAACTTGTGCATATTATCGAGGTAATCCCTTATTTCCTGTTTAGCATTCTCTAGTTGCTCCTTTTCTTGTTTTGAGAGAGTCCCTCTATTTTGCAATAATTTAACATTTGCCAATCCCTCTAAATAATTCTTGCTACGGCTTAACCATATCTCCCTTTCCTTTATTTCCAACATAGTTTGAAACTCCACTTTCATTTTATCCCACTCCTTAGCTATGTTTTCAGAAGATAATTCTATCTTCTATAGTAGTTCCTGAATTAATTCCACAACCCATTCCTTAAATTCCTCTCTTTTCAACCGATAGGTGGGAAGTGCCAATGCCTAATTTTTATTGTATTACTTTTGTGTTTTAATTGTAGTTATTACTGGTGAATGATCTGAAATAGTTATTGGGTGCGTTTCAAGACCTTCAATTAAATGCACATGTTCCTGTGAAATATAAAATCTATCTAGCCTAGCCCAGTTTTTGTATCTCGGTGAGTAATATGTAAATTCACCCTGAACTCCTAGTACTGAATTCACATCTTCTGTGCCAAATATTTTCATAAATTTCTTCAAAAATCTACCCATCTTTATTATATTTTCCCTTCTAGGCCCCCCTGACACATCTTTACTGTTGCAAACCAAATTACAGTCTCCACCTACAAGTAATATTCCTTGCTGAAAGCTGATTATTTCTCCCAGAATTTTCTTAAGCTCCATTACAGCAGTTCTGGGGGGGGTGTAAATGCATGTCAATATAATCCTCCTCACTAGCCAGTAGCCCCTTAGTACTATGTAACTTCCATTATTATCTTTTTTATTTCATCTTCTATCACTATTGGAGCTCCTTTTTCAATTAAATATAAGTACTCCTCTTTTCCTTTGCCTCAGGTATTCCTCTGAATAACCATTCTGAAAAATGTATTTTTCAAATTCACGTTTATTTCTTTCTAGGTGTGTCTCCTGTAGCATAGCTATTTGCACTCTACATTTTTTAATATAGTTCACTACTCTTTCTTTTTTATGTTTATCTGTAAGACCATTCAGACTGAAGGACATTACAGAAAGCATAATTTTCTTACATAGTTACTATTACCACCTTTAATATATAACTGCTCGTTTGCTAAAAGTCTAGTTCCAGCTTTTATGTTAGATGCATATACTGTTCGGCAGGTTGGTTTTTTATACAGTTGTTTTATTTCATACCCATTTGCGCCTATGTCACATTTTACATAACTTTTTGTTTTTTTGAAAGGCCTCATACAGAACAAACAACCCCCCCCAAAAAAAAAAATATGGATTTAACAATAGCACACAAAACTATGTACATCTTCAAATATTAAAGTTTTGCTTCCACATAAGAAAACCTTCCAGATCTTTATTAGTTTTTCCCTCTAAACTTCCAAACTTCCATGAGAAACCATCTATTCCAGGGGACGTTCCTGTACATTGGTTAGACATCACATTTTTTATCTCATCTCTTTCTATCCTGACTGTTAGTAATTGAGCCTTATCTACCTCTAACCTTGGCATATTTAATTCTTCCATAAACATTTCCATTTATATGTTTTCTTGATTTCCATATTTTGTCTGCTTTATGCAGACTTTCATAGAATTTCTGAAATATTTATAATACCTATACAGGGCCTCTTGTTACCTTCCTTCTTATAGGCTCCCTAAGTTTGGTGACTGCCCTTTCTACTTTCTGTTGCCTGAATCATTGTGCTACAAATTTTTGTGCTCTAGTGTTATCAAAAAACAGTTGCTTAAGAGCAGTCTTTCTAAAGTTGTGTATATTATCGAGGTAATTCCTTCTTTTCTGTTTAGCATTCTGCAGTTGATCCTCTTCTTGTTCTCTGAGATTCCCCCAATTCTGCAATACTTTTAAAATTTGTCAGTACCTCTAAATATACTTCTTAACCATAGCTCCCTTTCTTTTATTTCCACCTTGTTTTTAAACTCCATCTTAATTTTATTGTACTTCCTAGCTTTATTTTCAGAAGTAATTTCTATCCTCTTGAATAGCTCCTGAGTAATCTCCACTACCCATACCTTAAATTCCTCTCTTTTCAACAGAGAGGTTTGAAAGTGCCACTGTCTCATTTTTATTTCATTACCCTGTGTTTTTATTTTAGTTTTTATTGGCGCATGATCTCAAATAGTTATTGGGTGTTTATCAACACCTTTAATTAAATGCACATGTTATTGTGAAATGTAAATTCTGTCTAGCCTAGCCTAGCTTTTACATCTTGAGGAATAATATGTAAATTCACTTCAACCTATTACTGAATTCACAGCTTCCATGCCAAATATTTTCATAAATGTATTAAAAAATCTACCCTCCTTTGTTATACTTTTCATTCTGGGCCTTCTAGACACATCTTCACTGCTGAAAATCAAATTCTAGTCCCCACCTATATGTAATATACATTGCTGAAAACTGATTATTTCTTCCAGAATTGTCTTAAGCTCCATTATAGCAGTTTTCGGTGGAATATAAATATAAATATATGCCAGTGTAATCCTCCTCCCTTACCAGCAGCCCCTTAGCACTACACATCTACCATTGTTATCTTTTTTATCCTCTTTCACTATTGGAACTCCTCTTGGATTAATATAGTAATCCTTTATCTCCTTTGTCCCAGATATTCCACTTAATAGCTATCCTGAAAACCTTTCTTTATCAAATTCACATGTTCAATTTTTTCCAAGTGTGCATCCTGTAACATAACTATTTGCACTCTTCATTTTAATATAGTTCACTATTCTTTCTTTTTTGTATTTATCTGTGAGACCATTGACATTTAAAGACATTACAAAAGCATGTTTGTACTAAAAAGGTATTATTCCCACCTTTTATGTATAACACCTTTTTTGTTAAATGTCTAGTTCCAGCTTTTGTGTTACAAGCACACACTGTTTGGCAGGTTGAACTTTTACATAGTTGTTTCTTGTCATACCCATTTGAGCCTATGTCACAACTTGCAAAACTTTTTGTTTTATTGAAAGCTGTCAAATAAAAAAAAAACTATACCCCAAAACCTATTAATTTAATACTAGCACACAAAAATATGTACATCTTCAAATATTAAGTTTTACCCTCCTAATAGGAACAAATGCCCCAAACTGCCAGCCACACTCGCAGATTTGAGTTAACCTAAAAGAAAGGTTATCCATGCTAAGATGCATGGTGCAGCCTGTATTTCTATTAAGTGCTAACTAGTTTTGGCTTATCTTTATAGCTCTTCCAGCTGGGAAAACACCTGAATGTTTTCAGAGAACATTATCTCTTAGCCAGTTTCTCTTTTCTTTTTTTTTTCACAGCAAATCACTCTCCACCAGACTGTAACCAATTTCTCTTTATCAGATTGTCTCCATGGAGTCATGAGAACCAGACAGAGAATTTCTCATTATCAGACTATCTCCATGGTGAGACAGTCTGACTGTCTCCATGGTGAGAACCCGACAGTCAATTTCTGTTTATCAGCTTTTTTCCATGGTGACACGAGGGCCAGATACAGAATTGCTACTTAGCGTGCATTCATTTGCTACAAAAAAAACTCATAATATTCAGTATTTTTTTTCATTTACTTGCTTTCTCTTAACACATTACTAAATCAATCTAATGTCCTTAATTCAGCCATTCCCCCATGCAAGAATGAGAAAAAGCATATTAATTTTTCTTTTGTCAGGCTCTTTTAATGAGTTTTTTTTACATTGCAGTACCTACATTTCTTAAAACTAAATAAGAATAAAGAGAGAAGGTGAAAAGAAAGGAAAAAGACCAGCAGCACCCATTTACAATCCCCATTACACTTAAAAATAACTGGGAAAATGTTACTGTATAGCATGTAAAGAAAATCATACACCACAAAAATAGTACTATTAAGAAAAATGTTTTCTTTACTTACATATAATTTTCTCCACTCTCTTCCTCTCCCCAAACCATTTTTCTGAACACTAATGACACAAATAGGATATCTACTTTAGAGTCCCCCACAAGTCCAACAAATTCTCAAAAGGTCCAATATTTCCAGATTTTCTTGTTCTGTCATTTATTTTACTTATTTATTTAGTTACAATTGTTTAACTGGAAAGTCTGACTGGCCAGAAGGCAATTTTCAGCAGAGGCCCGGGGAGAAAAGCTCTACAGAAATATAAGCAATATACAATAATTAGATAGTACAATAGTATACATACAGTAAGATGCAGACTACACGTCTTCTAGTTAGTCTATACCAAGTAGTATTCAATACAGTTTTCTAGTAGTTACAGGTTCAAAAAGAAAAACACAAGCATTTTAGTGAAGATCACTCTGAGAAAAAATAAAGTTAGTTGGGAGTACATATTAAATAACAGTTATGACCAGATGATATTTCCTTTATATATATTTATTTTTGAGTAGTGATAAACACTGAGGAGAGGGAGAAAATGAGATAAGGAGTGGACAGTGTGCTGAGAGAGTTACAGATATCTTGTCAGTCAGGTTTGGCACAGAAGCAATGCCAGTTATTGGATATGTGTTCAAATAGTAGTAGTTTAAAACTGGTAGATTCAGGTGTGTTTTGGAGGGTGTGTGGTAGAGATTTCCATAATTTGGCTATTTGATTTGAGAATAGGGATTTACCGTGAGTGTTGGTAGCTTTGTTTACTGTGAGAATGTTTCTGTCTGCAGATCTTAGACTTCATGGGCATGAGTAGGGAACAAGAAGTTCCTTGAGGGATGGGCAACTGTCAGGATGGAAGATGATAAATGTGTGTGAATTTAAGTTGGTAAAGATGAAGAAAGTTAGGTAGCTTGAGCCAATTTAATTTATGTAGAGCAATACAATGGTGGGTTTGGTGGGGAAGGTTGACTGCAAAACAGGCTGTTTTGTTGTAGCAAGTTTCTAATTTGGTTAAGTCTGATTTTTTTAAGTTGGTAAAGAGGGGAAAGCATATAGGAGCGTAGAGAGAAGGGTCTGTATATGGCTAGTATGGTATTGTCAGTGAGGAATGGCTTGTTTCTGTACAGTGAGCCAAGTATGATGTGAACTTTCTTAATTCTGATGTCTATGTGTTGGTCAAATCTCAGTTTGTTGTCAGTTGTCACTCCAAGGAGTTTTGTATGCTCAGCTGCTTAGATGACTGTGTTGTTTGCTGAGAGAATGGTGAAAGCAGGGGTGGTTGGTGATTGTTTGCTACTGGTAAATAGCACTAACTGTGTCTTTTTGGGGTTGATGATTACTTGTGATTTACTTAGATATGTTTCTATATCATTAAAAGCTTGTTGGGCTACTATTTGGAGGTCTGGTAAGGTGTCTGCTGAGCAGATTAAAGTTGAATCGTCAGCATACTGAACTACTTCAGTGTGTGTTGTGGATGAGGCTAGATCATTAGAGATGATGGTGAAAAGAAGGGGTCCTAGTATGGACCCCTGGGGGGACTCCAACTGAGACAGGCAGAAATGGTGAGAGCTCGGATTTCCATTGTACTGCTTGTTGTCTGTCAGAAAGATAGCTTAGGAACCAGGAGAGGGAGGTCTTTGATAGGTTTAGTGAGGTAAGAGTACTAAGGAGTTTCTGATGGGAGACAGTGTCAAATGCTTTTGACATGTCTAAGAAGATTGATGCTACTTGCTGGTTTGAATTTTTCAGTTGGTTGATGGTGTTAGAGAAGTTAATTAGGGCTGTGGTGGTGCTGTGTTTTGGTCTGAAACCATGTTGGGAGAGAGGTATAAGGCTGTGAGATAACAGGTATTGTAGTAATTGAGTGTGGATACATTTTTCCAGAATTGTGACACGGGGAAAGGATGGCTATGGGTCTGTAATTGTTTAATTCTGTTGATCTTCCTCCTTGATGTAGAGGGGGGTGAAATTTTCCATAATTTTGGGACATATTGTTCTGCTATAGACCTATTTACCAGAATGGAGATGGGCAGAGCTATGGCATCAGCTGACAGTTTGAGGTACTCATTGGGGAGTTGGTCAGCTGCTAAGGAAGAAGGTTTCAATTTTTTCAGCATTGTTGTTATGGTGTTAGTTGGCATAGGTTTGAGGTCAAAAAAGTTAGTTTCCACATTAGGTGGAAGAGACAGAGGGGTGGAATTGTTCCCTGTAACTAAAGAGAGGATGGTGTTTATAAAGCAGGTGTTGATTTGTGAGGCAATACTCATGCTTTGGTTACTGGTTGTTGGTACTGGGGTTGTAGCTTTACCTGGGTAGAGGAGTGAGTTAATTGCTTGCCAGAACTTTTTGGGATTGTTTTCATATTTGTTTTGCATAGTTGTATAATATGTTTTTTGTCTAGTTTCAGTTTTTTTGTTTGATTGTGGAGCTGCTGGTATACTAGCAGAGTTTTATTGTCTTTTGTTTTTTTTTGGTATTGATACCAGATTTTGTCCCTTAATTTTTGAAGTTTAATGGTTTCTTTTGATATCCAGGGCAATCTTTTAGTTTTAACATGACATGTACAAGTTGGTGCTAAGCTATTTAGAATATCTGGAAATGTGTCATTGAAGTATGTTATGGCCTGATCAAGTTGGAGATGATGGAGTGGTGTCCAGTTGCATTCATTGAGCATGTCTATGAATGCTTCATCATATTTCATTAATATAATTATTGTATTGTAATCCCACATTAAGTTACTGGTTTCATCTCCATTTCCCAAATACTGGTTCTGCTTCATTTCTAACATACTCAGTCCTTCTGATCATCTCTTGTGCTCCCTTCCTTCTCTCCAACATTTTCCATTGAAACAGTGGAAAGGGTTTCACCGGTACAAGTCTCTCTGTGGTCTTTATTACCAGAAGAACAAGAAGTGATTTAGTCCCTCCAGGGTGGAATACCTTGAAGACAGCTGGGTACAGCAGTTTGAATCTTACACCTGGGTTTTGACATTCTCTGAAGAGTGGAACGAATTTACTCCTCTTCTAAATGGTGTACAATGAGTAACCATTCTCCACAAACACTCTGATGTCTCCCACTTTTATTTCTGCCACAGTTTTGTCAGAATCAACTCCTTCTGCTGGTAGGATTGTATCTTTACTATTAAAGGTCTAGGTTGCTTTCACATAGCCAGGTTTGGAGCATACATACAGTGTGCTCTTTCAACTAACAACTTCTGCTGTGGAATACCAGTCCAGTTGCTTATTTGTGCTTTCATAAAATTAATGCAGTCTGTTTATTCCAGCTTCTCTGGTATAGCTGAAAATCTCAGGTTTTCCCTATGTGCTCTGTCCTCTAATTCTATTAATTTTTAAAACATCTCTTCTTAAGCAGTCACATATTCAGCCATCCTTTTCTTCATTTTTAACATCTGAAGTTTACAGCTTTATCACCTCATCTGAATATCTATGTAAAGCTTCTTCCATTTTTCAAGCCTTTTGTTGTTTGTGGTGATATAGTCCATTAGAGTTTGTTTATTTTAACCAGGTCTGTGTGCAGTTGTCTTATATCTTCCTGTAGGTTTTGTTTTATATCATCCTGTAAGTTACTGGAAGTAATGTCTGGAGGTTGCATTGCTTTTTGCTGAACAGTTTCAGACATATCCCCAGTGAGTGTTTCTTACTCTTCCTCACTTTTTGAAGATGATTTTTTCCAGGTGTATTTCTTTTTTTCCTGGCATCCAGGCAGTACACTTACTAGCCAGTTACTGGCATTTACCTATAAACATAAAAGTCTAATAGCTTTCTCTGTTGAGTTCTTGTTTTCATACTTGGAAGGCTAAAATCATTACTCAATGTGCAGCCATCTTGGAAGGTGGGACCCCCTCCTGTTTGATAGATTCTTCACTGAAGTGAAAGCCAATGTTGAGGCCCTCTGGCTCACCAAGTTTGCTGATGACTGTAAGCTGGGAGCAGTTATTGAATCCCAAAATAATGTTGACATCCTACAAATAGGCCTAAAAATTACAAACAACTGGTGCCAAAACTATGGTCTGAAACTAAATGCTAAAAAATGCATAATCATACCCTTTGGTAAATCAGATATCCCTGCAAATTATAATATTGAGAGCACACCCCTAAAAGTAAACCTAGTGGTGAGGGACCTAGGAACACACATAGATAGTAACCTAAACTTTGACCACCAGCTAGCTATGGTAATGAGGAAATCCTTCTGTGTGGCTCAACTTATAAGTTTATAATTAAAGACATAGCATCACAATGAAAGGAAGTGATATTGCTATTACACTTGGCATTCATCAGGCCCATGATTGAGTACAATGCCCCCTTCTGCATGTACTTAAGCAGGCACTTACACCATTTGGAGCAGCCCCAGAGGTTTCTCACTAAAAAAATACAAAGAGTAAGAGATAAGTCTTATGCAGACAGACTAAAGGCCTTATCCCTTAAGTCAATCTCATATAATTTATTGAAAAGGGGACTTATGCCTGACCTACAAGGCATTCTCGGATCCAACCTTGATGGAGCAGAGAATGCCTTGTAGGTCAGGCAAAAGGCATTCTCTGATCCAGCCTTGATGCAAATGTTACATATTTGCAAGAAAAATTGTATGAGGGTTACACTTTCCATGGACCTGAACCTTATTTCTGACTTTAATAGACCATGCTGGAGAGACAGATTTGTATCACAAAGGCTACCTCGTCTATGGAATAAACTTCTCATCTTTGTAAAACAAAGCATGTCCTTCACTCTCTTCAAAAATAATTTGGATAAATGGATGGGGAATCATAAAGTCACTCCTAGGGTACTGCCCATGCCCATTATGGACAGATGCAGTCTGTAAAATGACTCAGGGCTCCAGCTCCCAAAGACCAGCTACCCTGACACTACCCCTTCCCATATCTGGGGATATTAAGGTGTACTTTAATATTGTCATATCCTGGATATTTTTGGCTAGGCTTGTAAAAGCTCTTGTGCCATTAGCCTAAAAATCACCTATGAAAGAAAACAGGGGACCTAAGACCAATTCTGGATCTCAGCAATATGAATCAATTTGTATAACATTCAAAGTTCTGGATGGTCATGGTTCAGTCCATCCTGCCACTGCTGTGGAAGGAAGACTCGATGTGCTCCATAGATCTTCAGGATACATAATATCACATCAAGATGCACAAGCACTCCAGTGGTTGTGGCTCACCTGTGACTGCACAGATTCTAGGTATTTCCTTATCTAGATGACTGTCTCCTTTCTGCTTCCACCAAGCATTTATTGATCCAAACCAGGAACTTCTTGCTCCATCTGTGTCTCTTCAACTAGGCATTACAGTAAACTACACCAAATCTCAGTTCTCCCCTACTCAAACTCAGGAGTTCATTGGTGCCCATCTAGATACAGTGTCTTAGGTTGTAGGTTTGCCACAGACAAGGATAGACACTTTATGAAATCAAGCCTTAGACATCCTTTCTCTTCATTCCCCACCAGCCAGACTAGTGTTATAGCTCCTTGGATCAATGGCAGCTTCAGTAGTGTTAGTATCCTCAGCATGTTTTATGAGGGTTATACAGTGGACTCTGGGGGTACTTTGATCAAAAGGACACTAGCCTCTGATGGCACCCATTCATATTGCAAGTATTTGCAGTCAACACATAGCCTGGTGGATTCATGCAGAGGAAGTTTCTCTGGGCTGCCCTTTTATTCTTCTTTCAGCCAAAGCCACAGTGAGAACAGATGACTGTCAGCTTGGTTGGACAGTCCAGGGCACATGGTCTCAGTTAGAGGCCAATCTTCACATCAATATCCTAGAAATGAGAGCAATCTTATTAGTGTTGAAGGCTTTTCAAGATGCTCTCCCTCTAGGGATGATTGCTGTTCAGATGGACAACATGTCAGTAGCCTGGTACATCAGCATACAGGGGAGAATCTGGTCCTATCACCTGTGCTGAGAGGCAATCAGAGAATGGCAGTGTATGATCTCTTCTGGCTGCTTTTTATTGGCAACACATATTCCAGGGAAAACTAATGCGCTAACAGACAGTCATCTAAGCAGGTCCATTTTACTCCCTCATGAGTTGCCCCTCAATCAGTTTATGGCAGAAATGATATTTCACCAATGGGGCCAACTATACTGCAACCTCTTTGCCTCTACCCTTAATACAAGTGCAGCTGGCTTTGCCGTATTCCCCCCAGAGGGGAAGTCACTGAGAGAGTCACTGATTCATGAGTGCCCCTGGTCTCCAATACACCTTTCCCGCCATTCCCCTCATCCCTAAATTTCTCCAGAAAGCATTTCAGTGGAAGAGCAAGGTTCATGGGTTCATAGGTAAGTACTAAGCTCGCTGCCCATGTGGATCATTTTAAGCCTAGCCATTTTCCCTTAGTGAGAATCAAACCCTATGCTGTTTGACTGTGAATGCCAACTCTCCACCAAGGTAATCCTCATTTCTCCATTCTGGCCTTGCCAACTGTGGTTTCCCCTTCCTATGGACTCATCTAGTTCACCCTCCCTGGGTGCAGTATCCTTTTCAGGACCTTTTGTCCCACCTATCCAGACTGCATCACCTGGACACTAAGTCGCTCAGATTAACCACATAGTTTCTCTACTTCCAATAATGGCTAGAAACTCCAGGCTTTCTTCCCAGTTTGTCACATTCTTACATCATCTCAAAAAGTTTCTTCCACGAAAATTTATAAGAGCAAGTGGAACATATTTTCTATTTGGGCCCTTCAGAGATAATTGGATTCCTTCTCAGCTCCTATTCCAGCTGCTCTTGACTTTCACTTCCATTTTTAATAATGGAGTTAGTTATTGAACAATTAAAGTACAACTTGATGCCATCTCATATGTTCACCTACACAAAAACCCTCCTCTCCAGCCTCCATGAAACTGTGTAAGGCCTTTCTAAAGGGTATTATTCTGTTCCAGAACCCTATTAAGGACCCCATTCCTCCATGGAACCTAACAGTTATCCTTCAAGATTTGACTCAACCTCCCTTTGAACCTTCAGCCAAGGCAGAATTGAAGTTCTTGTCATGGAAAATTCTGTTCATGGTCACCATTACATCAGCTAGATGGGTATCAGAGCTCCAGATACTTTCTTCCCAGCCACCTTACCTGATTATTTTGTAAGGACAGACTATCCCTTCAGACTAACTCCTCCTTCCTGCCTAAGGTGGTGTTAGAAACAATTCTTAACCAGTCAATTAACCTACCAGTCTTCTTCCCAAATTTTTCCAACAAGGGAGAATGCATGCTTCACTTGTTAGATGTTCATAGACAACTTAGATTCTTTATTCACATAGCTAAAGATTCAAGAATAATCAGAGCAACTGTTTGTTTCCTTTTCCAAGGCTAACTTGGGCAAAACAGTATCAAAAGTAGCCTTGGTTAGAGGGCTCATTGACTGCATTTCTTTTGTCTACAAGATAAAAGGATTACCAGTGCCCAAATCACCTAAGGCACACTTCACCAGATGTATGTCCTATTTTTGGTCCAGAGCATTTATATATGACATTTGTGCAGCTGCTACATGATCCAGCATTCACACTTTTGTAAATCATCACAAATTGGATATTTTATCTAGTAAAGGGGCAGCATTTGGCTCCACTGCACACCAGAATATCCTTCCTTGAGGACCACCAAGGGTTGCTGTAGCTGGAAACTCTGTCCCATCAGCCGAGGAACAGATGAAAAAGACAACATCAGATACTGAAGTTATATACTCACCATAACTCTGTATCTGTGTTGTCTGCTTTCATCCTTCCTCAACTTCCCACCCTCCAGCCCTCTTCCTAGTTGATAGTGTCTTAGTATGTCATGAGGAATTTTTCTTCTGTCAGTCTTGCTACATGAGGTCCAGGGTTTAATCTTCTTTTTCTCCTTCTTCTGTAGCTCTATCTTTGGGCCTTAGTTGTTTTACCTCAGAGAAGTGTAATGGTTGATCATATTTAATCATACTCTAGTTAGCTGAATAGAGGCCAAACTCAATCTGAGGTAACTGAGGAGAAGGAGATTATAGGTAAGGGGAGGAGCTCGAGCTACAGAGCCTGAAGTCTAACGAAGTGGCCAAGGACATATCCGATATAAGGTCTGAGACCCATCAGTTGAGGTAGGATGAAAACAGACAACACAGATACAGAGTTATGGTGAGTACATAACTTTAATTTTTTGATAGAATTTTCCTACAGGTTGTGTAGGTTTGTGGGGTAGGATATTATACTTGTGGAGGACTCTCAGTGGTTTACCTACCTTGGTACCACTTGTTCTCTGTTTATTTATTTATTTATTTACTTATTTCAAGTTTGATGACTGGGGATGTCAACTGGACTCAGGAGAAAAGCTCTGCATTACATAGTTTAGTTACATATACAATCATAGTAAAGAAGACACAATTACAATTTCATTTCATGCTAGAGAACAGGCATAAATTCTTTGGATACATAGTATCTAGATATTTAGGATGGCAGTGGTAGCCTAATTGAGAGGGGAATAAAGATTTAGAAGGAAAAGAGAGAAACAAAGGAGGATGGATTATTTATAATATGCACAATTATGTTATTTATAATATGTAAATTTATGTTAGGTTAGCTTGTACTCAGAGTTAGTCAGGAGTTTAAGGGTTGGATTGATTATTAGGCTAAGAGGGGAGAGTGCAGTTGCATTTCCTGTTAGCGGAAAGGTAGGAATGTAGCTGAGTTTTAAATTTTTCACAAGTCCTTAGAGAGGAAGGAAGAGAATTCCATTTTTTAGCTAAGGAAAAGGATAGAAGAAGCTGACCAGCAGGATCACTGGGTTTGCGGACAATAATTAAGTTTTGGTGAGTAGATCTTAGAGTTCTTTGAGGGGTGTAAGGTTGAAGGATGTTGGTTAGTGCTGGGCACTTACTAGGTTGAAAAATTAGTCTGTGGGCTGTAGTAATTTGAAGATAATCTAGATGGTTGGGAGTTCAAGCCAATTTAACAAATGAAGGGCAGTACAATGATGGGAGGAGAAATTGGCCTTGGTTGCAAATTTAGAAATCTTATTATAACAGACTTCCAATCTGGAGGAGAGAAAGGCAGATAAGTTTGTTAGTAGAGGAGCACCATACATTAGTGAGGGGAGTAGATAGGAAGTGGTGAGTGTTTGTCTGGTGGAAGGAGGGAGAAAGGGGATGTTTCTGTATAGCATACCAAGTTTTATATGAGTTTTCTTAATGTTTTGCTGGATGTGAGTGTCGAATTTTAAGTGTTCATCAATAGTAATCCCAAGTAGTTTAGCGAAGGGAACGACCTCTGTAGTAGAGTTGTTTTGGCTAATAATTTGGAATGAGTTTTTATCAAGAGGGGAATCTTTTGAGGGAGAGAATAATAGTATTTTGGATTTGTTGGTATTTAGAGAGAGGTGGTTTTGGAGCATTCAGTTTTCAGTGGTGGAGAAAGCAGTTTGGGTCACTGTTTGGAGTTCTGAGAGGTTAGAGGTGCAACAGACTAAAGTTGAATCGTCTGCATATTGTACAATTTTGGTGTTGGGTATGGCTTTGTCGAAATCATTAATAAAGATTTTGAATAGTATTGCACCAAGTCTGGATCCCTGGGGTACCCCAGCGGGGGTAGGAACAAAGGTTGAGGTGTCTTTCCCCCATTTCACAGCTTGGGGCCTGGAAGAGAGGTAGCTTGAGAACCAGGATAAGGTATTCTGGGAGAGATTAAGGTTAGAAAGATGGTTCAGGAAATGGGTGTGGGAGATGGTATCGAATGCCTTGGACAGATCTAGTAGAACTGTTGATACTATTTTTCCAGAGTCACGGGCAAGATTTATTGTGCCTAAGAAGGAGAGAAGGGCAGTGATAGTACTATGGCCAGGTCGGAAGCCGTGTTGGGTTGGAGTGATTAGTTGGTGATTGGCTAGGAATGGCATAAGCTAAAGGTGGATGCTAATAATTTGGAATGAGTTTTTATCAGGAGGGGAATCTTTTGAGGGAGAGAATAATAGTATTTTGGATTTGTTGGTATTTAGAGAGAGGGGGTTTTGGAGCATCCAGTTTTCAGTGGTGGAGAAAGCAGTTTGGGTCACTGTTTGGAGCTCTGAAAGGTTAGAGGCACAGCAGACTAAAGTTGAATCATCTGCATATTGTACAATTTTGGTGTTGGGTATGGCTTTGTGGAAATCATTACTAAAGATGTTGAATAGCATTGGACCAAGTATGGATCCCTGGGCTACCCCAGTGGGGGTAGGAAGGAAGGTTGAGGTGTCTTTCCCCCATTTTACAGCTTCACACCTGTCAGAGAGGTAGCTTGAGAACCAGGATAAGGTATTCTGGGAGAGATTAAGGTTAGAAAGATGGTTCAGGAGATGGTATCAAATGCCTTGGACAGATCTAGTAGAACTGTTGATACTGTTTTTCCAGAGTCACGGACAAGATTTATTGTGTCTAAGAAGGAGAGAAGGGAAGTGATAGTACTATGGCCAGGTCAGAAGCCGTGTTGAGTTGGAGTGATTAGTTGATGATTGGCTAGGAATGGCACAAGCTGAAAGTGGATGCATTTTTCCAGACGTTTTAAGATTGGGGAGAGGATAGCTATGGGGCAGTAGTTAGAGATGCTATTGTTTTTGCCTTCTTTATGGAGAAGTAGAATAAAGGCAGCATGCCATACCTTGGGCACATAAGATTCCTGCATAGATCTATTGATCAAGATGCTAATGGGGAGAGCAATACCATCCGTGGCTATTTTTAGGAAGGAATATGGAATATTGTTCATAGGTTCATAGATTAGTACTAGGCTAACTGCCCTTGCGAGCCATTTTAAGCCTAGCCAATTATCCCTTGTGAGACTCAAACCCTGTACCTTGTGTTTGTAAGGCAAACACCTTAACCATTAGGCCACCCTCCCAACCCAGGGGCATTGGAGCATGGTTTTAATTTAGAGAGTAATTTTTTTATTTGGGAGGTTGAGATGGGTTTAAGTTCAAATACTGGAGGAGGATTGGGGGCAGAGGGTGGTGTAGGGGATGAGGAAGATTGGGTAGTTTGAAGGGAAGGGTTATTGTTAGGGAAGGTCTTGGTCAATTCTGCTATGGAGTTGAATAGAGGGGCTATTTCAGGTTCAGATTTGCTGGTGCCAGAGTAGGGGTTGTTTTTGGTACCTGGGTTGAGAAGAGAATTAATGGAATTCCAGAAATGTTTAGGGTTTTTTGATTGGTTAGACTGGAGTTTGATATAGTAGGACTTTTTGTCACTGATGATTTGTTTTTTAGTGAGGTTGCACAGTTGTTTATATTTAAGAAAAGTTTCAGGCTGCTTGTTTTGATGGTATGTTTTCCAGGATTTATCTCTTTGTAGCATAAGTTTTTTGGTATCTTTGGTTAGCCATGGGGTGGTCTTGATTTTTACTCTTTTTATTCTTGGTGGAGCTAGGGAGTTGAGGATGCTTAAGAAGGTTGAGTTGAAAAATTCTACGGTATTGTGTAGTGGAAGAGTTTTTAAGGGGTTCCAGTTTGTTTGTTTTAGGGAGTAAGATAATGTAGTGGGGATAAAGTTTGCAAGTTTACGTGTGTGACTATATTGATGTAGGTGAGGAGAGGAGTGGGTAACTCGGTGTACGAAAGCTAGCAAGTGGTCTCCTATAGGGTTAGGTATAATGCCCGAGTTTAAGACTTTATTAGGATGGGACACTAGGATCCAGTCTAGTGTGGTACCTGGGGGGGGGGGGGTTGTTTTGTTGGGTCTGGTAATGGAGTAAGTGGGGTATAGTTAAATAGACTGATGGATATGGTGGGATTACAGCTGTTGACTGTTGATTTTATTCCAATCGATATTTACATCTCCAAGTAGAGGAGAATTTCTTCAAGAGTAGTGGTGTTATTACCAGGGGGGATGTAGAGGACAATGATACAAATTATTTTGTGGTTATTTATTTTTAGTAGGCTTATTACTAGTTCTGCATTGTTGAATGGAGGGATAGGATTGGGGTAGGGGGTGATGGATAGCTGGTTAGAGTAGATTAAGGCTACCCCACTTAAGAGGTCATGTCTGAGGGACTGGAATCCAGGAGGGAGGATTTCAGAGCCACAAATATGAGGTTTTAGCTAGGTTTCTGAGATGATCGCAATGTCGGGTAGGTTGTAGTTTAGCCAAGCATGAAAGTAAACTACTTTATTTCTAAGATTTTGGGCTTTGATGGTGAAGAATTTGAGGTATTTATAGTTGGTTTTATTGCTTGTGACAGGGAGATTGGGACTAGAGGAAGTACTGGGTCCAGGATTTGGGTGTATGTCCCCTGCTAAGCAGAGGTAGTTGAGGAAGGGTAGTAGTATTTTTGATTTGGTCTTTAATAGTTGTGGACAGTAAGGTATTAGTTTAGGTTTTTAGTATTTAATTGAGGGGGAAAAAGTTTTATCCTGAAGTAGTGGAGCGGGTTGGGTTGAACTAGAGAGGCGGATATGTTATGGAAGTGTGTTTTAGTAGGATGAGGAAGGAGGTTGGGAGTGGGAGGGTAGGACAGGAAGGAGGAGTGGAGTTGGTTATAGGAGTAGGCGGTAGCGTGGTATAAAGGGAGCAAGAAAAAAATGCAGATAGATGGGGCAAGAATGGTTTGCGGTAGAAGACAAGGCATGACAGAAGAGTATATGTGTATATTAACAGTATAAAATTGGGTAGGGCAGATTGTATATATGTATAGATGGAGTAGAAATAGATGTTTATAGGGACTTTGGGCAGGGTTATAGTGGTTGTGATAGGCAAGTGGAGGTAGAGACAGGAGGGGTTACCGAGTGGACATGATTGGTTGGTTGAGAGAGGGAGGGGTTTGGAGTCAAAATAAATGTGGGAAGAGTGGGAATTGGGGGCAGGGTAGGGGAGCTGAGTGAGCCTGTAGGGCGAACGGAGTGGGAAGAGCTGGAGAGTAGGTGGCTGGCAGAAACCAGTCAGCCAGCTGTAGCTGAAACATGGGAGCTTAGGGGAAGTACAGGAACAGCAGAGGTGAGTCTAGGCTGGGCAGTGTGGGGGGGGAGGTAATAAAGCAATTCAGAAGTCAAAGCAGGACAGTGGAGTAAATATGCTGTGAGTGTGGGGGATTGCTTGGGAGAGAACAGAAAAATTACATAAGTGATCTTTACACTATAAGTGGTTAAGCAGTGTCACCTAGTGGCAAAATATATAAAATATAGCTTGGTGGGTAAGGGAATTAAGGGACAAAAAAATGCTGTAGGCTGTTTACTAAGCGCGGGGAAAAGCACAGACACTGCAGTAACTGTAAGATATAAAGTTAGTTAAATGTGGATCCCAGCAAGATACAGAGGTAAGATTTCAAATAAGGGAGGGACTAAGACACATTTAGTTACTAAACAGTACCAGGACACTGGCTCCTGTAGCTTAAGAAAGCTAGGTTAGGCTTATAATAGGTCTTGTGGGGGAGGAGGACAGAATAGATCAGAAAAAGTGGTGGATAACCAATAGTAAAATGAAAAGGGCTGGCCCTGATTAGGCTGCAATTGTTCTTGTGGGGAGGGGGAGGATCAGAATAGACTAGAAACGTGGTGGATAGCCAACAGTATGATGAAAAGGGCTGGCCCTGATTTCACAGATATGCAAGTCTACAGAAACAATAAGAAAAGGCAGTAGGTACTCTGACTTGCTTGTTTTGCATACCTTTCTTACTGAAATAAAATAAACTAATTTTACCAAGAAGTTATATGGAAATTAGGAAGGCAAGAATTTATAAGAGAAAAGGTTTAGTATAAGTAGGAAAACAGCAGAGCAAACAAATAGTACAGTATATAAAGACAGATTGCAGTTAGAAGTACAGAATGGGGGGGGGGGGCAGCTAATGTCCTGAAACAATCAGGAAAATCAGTAGGTACTTTGGACTTACTTGTTTTGCATACCTTTCTTTCGAAATAAAATAAAAAACACTTGTAACTAGGAGTATGCGGGATTTAGAAAGACCACAATTTATAGGAGAAAGGGTTTAGTAATGCTAGAAACACAGCAGAGCTTACAAGCAGTTGAAACAGCTTGTAAAGGGAGACTGCTGTTGGGAAGTACAGTATGGGGAGAGGGCAAGTTAACGTTCATGATGGAGTGCTTTACTTAAAAATAGAAATTCAACAAAGGCTAGCAATTAATTTTGTCTAGAGGATAAAACATATTTTCTGTATAGTTTGAAAATAACACTCATCCCAAGGTTGCCCAGTTCTGTTAAAGAGCACTGCAGGCCAATAGATGGAACTTGGCTTGGCGGGGATCCAGGGAAAGTAGATTAAAAGGAAAAGTTTCTGTATATTTTGAAAATAACACTCATCCCAAGGCTGCCCGGTTCTGTTAAACAGTACTGCAGGCCAATAGATCGAACTTGGTTTGGCAGGGATCCAGGGGAAGTAGATTAAAAGGAGAAGCTTCTGTATATTTTGAAAATAACACTCATCCCAAGGTTGCCGGTTCTGTTAAAGAGCACTGCAGGCCAGTAGATCAAACTTGGCTTGGCAGGGATCTGTGGAAAGTAGATTGAAAGGAGATATTTCTGTATATTTTGAAAATAACACTCATCCCAAGGTTGCCTGGTTCTGTTAAAGAGCTCTGCAAGCCAATAGATCAAACTTGGCTTGGCAGGGATCCAGGGAAAGTAGATTAAAAGGAGAAGTTTCTGTATATTTTGAAAATAACACTCATCCCAAGGTTGCCCGGTTCTGTTAAAGAGCACTGCAGGCCAGTAGATCGAACTTGGCTTGGTGGGGATCCAGGGAAAGTAGATTAAAAGAAGTTTCTGTATATTTTGAAAATAACACTCATCCCAAGGTAGCCCAGTTCTGTTAAAGAGCACTGCAGGTCAATAGATCAAACTCGGCTTGGCAGGGATCCAGGGAAAGTAGATTAAAAGAAGCTTAGGTATGAGCACGCCATCCAATGAGACAAGCAGCTACACCAAGGGGATTTTAAAAATGGTTCCTTGTTTTACCTTACTTTTATCTTACTTCTATCTTACTTTTACCAACTCATCCAGGCTCCATTATCTACCTTCAATGTCTCATTCTCAGCTTAGCTATGGAGCAGCTACCAGACTTTGCAAGATTACTTTCCCCTTTCTGGAAGAAAGCAGCTATCAGTCTCAGCATGGTTACTTTCCCCTTTCTACAAGGAACAGAATGTTGTTAGTCAGTCTAAGTGTCAGACTGGCTCCTATTGCTCCTCAGTCACCGGTGAATGGCCCTGCTGTGGCCATTTTTGGTTCCTCAAACCACCTATTTTTTTCCTCTGCCCTCTGGTGTTGCACCTACAGCCACCAAGGACAAGTGGATAGTTTCACCTTATGCAGCTGTAGGGATACTATTGGGAGGCAAGAGACAACCACTCTTATTGGTCTCAGGAGAAAAGGGCAAGTGAGGTGAAGACTCTTCACTCAGCCAGGAC
Source organism: Protopterus annectens (assembly GCF_019279795.1). NCBI lineage: Eukaryota > Metazoa > Chordata > Ceratodontiformes > Protopteridae > Protopterus > Protopterus annectens. The sequence continues at coordinate 952,779,218 of NC_056746.1, read as the reverse complement.
CCTGAATCTGAGATGAGTTTGCCTACCAAGAGTCAGTGATTTTTTCAAGGAATTTCCCAGGAAAGGTAAACACAATGAGAAAATCTTACATTCCTATGTTTTTATTTTTATAGACAATGAATGCTTGCTGGGAAGGAATTTTCCTTTCCTACTACTACTGCTTCAGGCAAGAAAAGAAAAAAGTTTCCACTCTTTCTGACATGGATTTTCAGTCAGAACAGACATTTCAGGAAGGGGGGGGGGGTTGTTGTCCTTTAGGAATTTCTTCTTTCTAATTTCTCCAAATCTTTTGGGTTTCTAATAGTATGATTGGAATAGACCCCATTCCTAAGTCAAAGTATGACTAAAGTTCATGACATTATTATTGTTTCAGTCTTTGATGTTGGCCAAAAGTGCTCTTCACAGCACTCGCAATGTGCCCCTTAGTGACTCCTTCTGCAATTTGTACGGGGTTACATGGATTGGTAACATATCTAAATATGATTGTAGATTCTTTTTTATAAGACCCGTTGCACCAACTACTGTTGGAACTGTCTGGGTATCTTTCTTCCACATTGCTCTCATTTCTGCCTGCAGATCCTGATATTTTATGACATTGCGTCTCTTTGTATGCAAGGCACGGTAGTCACTGGGTGTAGCAATTTCAATGACCAGTGCTACTTTTGTCTTCTTTTCTTGGACCACTATATCTGGTTTTCCGGCATCTATCTTTTGAACTGTTGGTAATGGGTGATCACATATGATATAAGCTTCATCATTTTCTATGATGCTTTGTGGCTCATGTTGCGTTTTTCAGCGACTTTAGTACCATGATGTTTGCACAATCCCCAGTGCAACAATCTTGCCACATTACTGTGCCTTTCAGTATACAGTCCTGCTGCCATTAGTATGTCACAACCAGCAATGAGGTGTGCGACTGTTTCCAATTAGGTTTTACAAAACCTACATTTGTCTGTTTCTCCCACATATTCAATAGACTTTGTAAACCAGCATGTACGTAGCCCACTAACTTGGGCTGCCCATATTAACCTTTCATCTCTTGGTTTGAATTCACCTCTCCTTAACCATTCCTGTGTTCGTTCCTGATCAACATGAGGTTCTTCCAGAAGTTTTCTATACTTGCAATTATATTTATGCTTTTTCCACATTTCTTGCCTTCTCATCTGGTCCTTCACCTTATATTCTCTCTTTTGTTTTTTGGCACATTCAGTTGCTGCCTGATTTTTATCTACTTCTGCTTTGATTTCCATTCCTGCTTGACACCGATATGCTTCTGCAAAATTAAGCAGAAAAGTCATCTTAGATTTATTCTCCTCATGTTTCAAAATTTTCACTACATTTGGGTCTTGTGAGGTCAGCAGATCTGTGTGGATTCCCATGATTGCAGATCTATACATGTAATCAGTTTCAAGGAGGCCCATCCCTCTTTTGGAATATGGAAAATATAATCTTGGTATACACTGATTTTTATAAATCATTTAGTGCGCATGAGGCATCCTTCTTGTTTTCCTGTCTAATCTATCCAACATGTTTTGGGGCCAGTCAGTCACTCCAAAACTGTAAGTAAGGGCAGGAAGAGCAAATTGGTTTATAGCTTGGATTTTGTTCCTAGATATCAACGCTGTTTTCAGAATTAATTTAAGTCTTCTAAAGTATTCCTAAGTTTTATTCGCATTTGTTCATGTTTTGTTGTTGATCATTCATCAATTCCCAAATATTTATACACTCCCTCTTGCTCAAGTTCTTTTATATCACATTCTTGTCTCAAACTGATGTTTTCCTGGTACTGCAGCTTTCCTGCTTTAAAGGTTGCCTTTGCATACTTATCAAGACCAAATGACATTCTTATATCATCTGAAAAAGTTTTGACAGCCTGCAGCTGTGCTTTCAGTTCCTCATCTGATGAGCTGTACAGTTTTAAATTATCGACAAAGAGAAGATGAGAAGTCTTTACACTTTGTTGTTTTTTTTAGGAGCCAAATTGTAGTCATGACCTAAGTTGTTAAGTAAATAGCTTAATGGGTTAATGGCAAGGCAGAATAGCAATGGTGACAGAGAGTCACCCTGGAATATCCCCCTTTGAATTTTTATCCCTGGGATAATAATCTGTCCTTTATCATGGCTTAATTGCAAAGTGGTCTGCCACTGTTTCATGGTCACTGTAATGTAGTCGATCAGTGTAGGGTGTATTTTATACATTTTTAAGCACTGTTTTATCCATGAATGTGGGATACTATCAAATGTTTTTTTTTATAGTCAATCCATGCCATACTTAAATTCCCCTTTTTACAGTTCTCCAGTATGACTTTATTCAACAACAAATGATCCTTTGTTCCATATGACTTTCTTTTATTGCCCTTCTGTTCTACTGCCATAATTGAGCTTTCTTCTAAATGAGTATAACCTTTGTCAACATCAATTCCTGTGTATAGTTTACACGTCGTCGGAAGGCAAGCTATTGGTCTATAATTTTTAGGGGAGCTTGCAGGTTCACTCTTAAGTAGGAGCATTGTTTTGCCTGTTGTTAGCCAGATTGGTGTCTGTTCGGGGTGCACATATAAATAGTTCTTACTCATGGCTAAATCTTCGTGCAAAGATAATACTTTCAGCCAATAGTTAGTTATTGCATCTGGGCCTGGGGTTTTCGAGTTAGAAGCTTTTCTTAACTTTGTCTCAATCTCTCTGGCTGTTACTTCATCCCATTTCATATTCTGCACTTTTAAACTTCTTATTCTTTCTTTTACGTCTTCTGTCCATTTAACATCTTTGTTATGTTTCACAGGATCTTCATCAGTACTTCTTCTACTTCCTCTTTTTTGGCAGTTTTTCAATTTCTTTTACCTTGTTTCCCAATTTTCTATAAAACTTTTTTCGGTTATCAATAAAATGCTTATTTTGTACCTTTCCATTATATTTATGTGTGCATCTTCTAAGTTTTTCCGCTTGGGCTGAAATTTCTAGTTTGTTGTTTATGATAGTGCATGATAGATCCTGGTCTGTTCCAGTACTGTGCATTGCTTTAATCACATCTGTCTCTCTTAGTATTTTTGTTGATCTATTCCCTCTTCTATAGTCTTCTAAGAGTAACACTTCTTGTCTTAATTGCTTTATAGTTTTCTCTGTTCCATGATGGTATTCGATTTCTCCCCTTCCTTTCCCCTCCCTGCCCTGTGTTCTTGTGGTAGAACTTTATCAGTTATTAATTTAACAGCACAGTAATATATCCTGTTTACTTCTGTTGTATCACATGGATCTCTATGGACAATTCTAATTACTGCATTCGTTTTATCAGACTTCTGAGTTTTTGGATTTTATTGACCTTCTGCAGTGTGTTTCTCTCATTGATCTTAATATATCTATCCATGTCTATTAAATCAAGCAACACTTCACTTAGCTCCTTTTCTTCTAAACTTGGGGCACATCCCTTGTTTTCTGTTTCCTGTTTCCTGTGGGCATTCTATAGAAAGTTCTATAGCATCTTCCTGTGACACCTTCTCTTCAATTTCATCCAGTGCCATCTGTTGCTCTGTCATATGGGAACTCACTGGCCTGTCACTCCTTAACATTGACTGCATTAGAGTTTCATATTCCTTTCCTTGCTGACTAGCTTCAAGTGAATGTTTATACTAATTTTCTGTGGAAGGCTCCAAAATACCTTGATATGGCACCTGACCAATTGCTTTCTGTTCCACTGGTTTCCTCCTTAATTTGGATATTAATTGCTCTATCGTGTTGTGGTGCTTTCTGCATTCGATTTTCTACACTGAATCCTTCACTTTGCAGGTACTCCATAACCTCAGTTTATATTTCTTTAACTTCTCCATTACTAATCTTCTTTTCTAATTTTCCTCTGTCTTATTTTTTTGTATTGTAAAGTGTTCCATGTCTGGATTCCTTTGCCTGTATTTCTCTTCAAATATCTTTGAATGGTACTCTTTTTGTATTGCTACGTTTTGCTTTCTCCCTTGCATAAATATTACACCATATTAAATCTCTTTTTCTTTCCCATGTCCATATTTCTTCTTCAGATGTTTCCTGATATTCCTGTTTCTCCTTACTTTGGGGACTCTCTCCATCATGCTGTGATTTAACTGGCAAATCCTTCGCTTCGCAGGCACTCCATAACTTCACCTTCTACTTTACTAATCTTCTTTTCTACATTCCATCTTTGTGACATGATTTTTTATTGTAAAATTTTCCATATCTGGATGCCTTTGCCTGTATTTCTCTTTGAATATCTTTGGGGCTGCCTTCCTTATATTGATTAATTTGGCTTTCTCCTTTGCATAACTCTTGCACTATATCAAATCTCTCTTTCTTTCCCATGTCCATATTTCTATATTTCTTTTTTGTATTGTTGAAATATCTTTAGCTTTTGCTGTTTATATTTTCACACTTTCTCAGATGCTTCTTTTTTCCAAACAGATCAACGTTTCTTGATCTTTATAATGTTTTTCACAAATCTGCTGTATTAATGAACACAAATTTTCATTTGAAGCTTCTGAGAGCTTTTCTTGCGGAAGTATTTTTCTTTCCTCTAATTTCTCTTTTAATTGTTCTGTATATCTTGTGTCTAGAAATTTTGGGCTTTTTGCATAATAGTAACAATACATAACTTCTTTCTTATCCTCAATAGTCCACTCTATCATCTTTATGGCTCTTTTTTGGCCCATCAGTTTTTGTGATTTTTGTGGATTGCTACTTCCTTCTACAACAGGGGGGGCTATCCTCCCCCTAGGCCTGGCCCTCTTGTAGGAATGTTTCTGTATTTTGAGGATTCTACACTGTCATTTCTTTCCAGTCCTGGCACCAATGTGCCTACCAGGATTGGGCACTTTTTTTATCCTGGGTCTTGTGCATCCAGCTATCTCTTTTAATTTTTGACCTATTTCTGTCCATGATATATGCTATATATATACAGTCTATATAACAGTGTCGCCTTGGTGAGATTTTGTGAAAACAGGGTCCACCTCACAAAGGTACTCACCAAGACTTGAGGATGAATTCAGTTTCAGCACTACTACTCTCCTTTGCTTGCTGACTTTTCATCTCTCCATTTGGACCAGTCTGATCATTCTTATTCTGAGGAGGGTATGGCCTCAGATTTCCCTCTAGAATAATTTATTTTTTTCTGAGATTTTTAACTAAGATGATTTTTTTTTTCAGTACAAGCAGAATGAAATTCCTATTACACAGAAAATGTATTATGATCTGTTATTGTTGGATATGCCTAAATCTTCAGTTGTTGATCTGTTTTGCATACTTTAGAAAGTGTTTTTCTCACTGCTGCTAGTTTGCCTGACAGTCATTCTCCTGCTCTCATGAAATTTGACAGGTTGTACAATATTGACCAGTCCTATAAGTATTTGATCTTATGTTGTATGTATCTTCCATACATTCAGTAGATGGGTACTCAAATCTTGGACCTGAAATCAGACACTTCCAAAGTTTAGATCTAGTACTCAGACTCCTCCCCCTTGCCCATAATCCTCTTACAAAGAGCAAGTTATCTTGTGCCTTGTTTGCTTCTGAATTCTTCAGACATGGTCCATCATGCTCAGATTATTTTGTGGGAGATAACTGCTTTAATATAACTATTTCTTATTACCTTTGAGCTCTATCTTACCTTCTAATTTTTGGAGTTTTATTTGACCTGTTTATATTCCTCCCCTAATTTTATATATATATATATATAAATATATATATAGGTCTACTGCTTAACATCGAAAATACACTTCTCTGAAATTAAGCAGTAGACCCTACACTTCAGCGAAAGTCCACCTAAATGAAAGTGCACTTTCTCTAAAGTCTACTACCCAAAAAAAAAAAAAAAACATTAAAACATGTTTTTGCGGGGGGCAAGCCCCCCACACCCCCCTACTTAAATATACCAACTCTGAGATTGCACTACAGTGGGGAAAAGAGAATATTCCCATCCCGCGCTGTAGTGTGCCTGCTGAAGTCAAGGTTTGAAGTTTCACTACTTCGAACAAGTCGACTTGGTGAAGTGGAGATCGAAGTAATGAAACTTCGAACAAATTGACAGAACCCATATATATATATATATATATATATATATATATATATAAAAATGTGTGTGTGTACCTCTTTAAGGTTTTTTTCTCTTGGCCACCCATTTAAGCACATCTTCCTTTTAAAGGTTTCTGCCTTTGACTAACTAGTTTGTTGATACTAATTTCACTGTTAATATTAGTACTCTTATTATTATTGTTGTGGTTATTGTTCTGGGTTTAAAATGTGCATGGCCTTTGGCCATAAATTGCCAAATTCTGATGCCCAGTGCAACATTTGTAAGGCCTTTGGCCAGTGGGCTATTTTTAAATGCCATAACAAGTTGGTTCTGAAAGGGCCTTTGCAAGTCTCTGTGGGAGAAGGTAACTCGTCTCACTCTTCTGGTCCCACTGCTTTTTCTCCATCCTCCAAGAAGCCAGCTGTTTATGGTAGGAATGAAAAACCTAAAGAAAAAAGAGAAAGGAAATGAAAGAGTAAAGCCCACAGTTACTAGAGAATGGTCTCCAGAGAGGGTCTCCTTCCTCAGCTCAATCTTTGAAAGTTACAAAACCTTCTGATCCAACCTTGATCCTTCATTAAATCCGTTATTCTGCCTCTCCTAGAGCTACATTTTTCCCAAGGTTCATATCCCCAGAGCTGAGATCTCTGATCCTTCAAGAGAAGTCCTTTCACCAGATCTCTGCTTCCTCCTTTCACTCAGCCATGTCTTCTAGGAGTCTATTCAAAGCTGATATGGTCAAGGTGATGAGGAAATTTCTCTGGACCCAAATCCAGCTGGGAGTCCTTCCAGCTCTGACACCTGCTGGATCTGGAGGAGTCAGTTCTTTATCCACATAAAGTTATAACTCCTTCATCGAGCCACACTCCAGCACTGGTGCAGTCAGATCCAAGCTCCCTTTGGGGTATGTCTTCATTGGAGATGAAGGCATGGTGAACTTTGACTGAGGCAATTCCTTTGATTCAGTTGGTGCCGACCCTTTCAGAGCATTCTGAATCTCAGAACTGATCAACTGATTTCAGGTCTGGGGGATGGTTCGGTGCTGAGACTTTTGCATCCTTTCCTTTCTCTCAAGGCTATGATGTTGGACAGCTCACCTCTAATGTTAGCCACAGATCTGAGATGAGTAGTCTCTCAGGTCAAGCCTTCCATAGGAGTCTCATCTTTTTCGGTGAAGCTCCCTGAATCCATCTCAGGCTGGGCTTTTGAGGCTTTCAAAAGAGTGCTCTCTTGCTCCAGAAAGCATACTTGCCTTTTGAACACTTATCCTTCCCTCCTCTGCAGGATTTCCCTGGGTCTTGAGCCTGCTCATTTGATTGCATCAGGACAGCCAGCACCCAAAAGCATTGAGACTGTCCTCATTGAGGAACACCCATCAGCTTCTAAGTCTTCTTTGGAACACCCTACCAAAGAGGTTCATCAGAACCACAAATGTAAAACGAGACATCTTGATTCCATTTAGGAATTACTCACAGAAGATACTGATTCAATGAGGGAAAGGATCCCTAAGATCATCCCTTGAGGATATCACTTTCAGAGAAATTTTGGAAGTTTTCAGACAGAAAGTGGGTGTCCACTGAAGCACTTCCCAAGAGGAGTCAGTGTTCATTGAGTCTTTTGGGGCTGGCCCATCTACTTTTAGGGTGGTTCTCCCTGCAGACAAAGTGGTAGACCTAATTTCCAAAAGGGGAATTGAAGACACCAGACATATCCTAGCCTACTCTTCATAAGCCTGGCAAGTTTCTTGTGTCAGCAAAGGTCTGGTCCCACTGGTGGCAGCCACCAAAATGCAATTGATGGAAGAGTGTTCCACCATCCATCAATTGAACAGGGAGCCTCATGCGTTGGACAGATTTGGGAAGCAAGTCTATGAGTCAGTGACCTTCACAGTTAAGGCACTGAATTATTTGTCACATTTATTTTCTGAGAAATTTGACCAAAGAGCTCTCCATATCTCTCTCAGGGTACTTATCTGCAGAGCAAAAGAAATCTGTTGATTCAGAGTTGGCTGCCCTTCAGTTGTTATCCAATGTCTCACTGCATCTGATTTCCAATTTCACAGAAGGTGCTTCTAGAGCAGTGGGCACCGGCATTACTGTTGAGACATGCCTGGATGCAGCTTAGTGACTTTGCAGGAACATTTCAAATCATCCTTTATTAATGCCGTCTATGATGGATCTACACTTTTTAGTCCAAAAGTCAAAGAATCTCTTTCCAGAAGTGAACAGGGTGGTAAGACCATTTCTGTCTTATGGATCAAAGTTCTAAACCCTCCAGAGGACCTCTTCAAGGAATCAAAAGGGTTTGAGAAACTTTGGTTCCATAAATTACAAAGGTTCTTTCCTTACACTTCCGGAAATATAGCCCCTGGCCACAGAAGGGGGAACTCCAATGGTAGACATTGCCCTTGAGGCAGAGGTGGTCAGCAGAACAAGGGCTTGAGGGGTCCTAGCCATACCTCAAAACTGTTCAGATTTTTGCCTCATATTCTTGGTATGTTCCTCATAAAACTTGAGGTGGTCTGGCAAATCATGGAGGACTGACGTCTCTAAATAATGACAGTCATTTGAGTTTCAGACTTCATATCCTTCAGAAAATGCATGCTACGCAAAACCTTTTATTCTAGCAAGCGTCTAATTTATAAGATCAATATTTAAAATTTGTCCCAATTTTTGGGTCTTAGTCCCCCCATTATTTTTGGTTTTCTCCAGATTTATTGTGCTAAGAGGTGCAGAGGCCCTACCAGCACTCCTAAATGTCTGCCTGATTGTCAAACTCTGGAGGCAGTCAGGGAGTGCTTATCCCTGCACCCAGCGACCAGAATGTCCATCACCTGAGATTTGTGGGTACAGAGGATAATAACCAGAGGCTATTTCATCTCCTTTATTTCTGCCCAGATACTTGCAAAGAAATTTCCCGCTGTCCCACCCTCACAAAGGGAAGTGGCCATGTCAGAAATAAGAAGACTTTTAAGAAATCGAGTCATCCAAGAGGTCTCAGTGGCAAAAGAGGATCCAGTATTTACTCAAGATTCTTTTTAGTGCCAAAGAAAATTGGGGACCTAAGACCAGTCTTGCACCTCAGCCACTTAAACAAGTTTGTAAGGCAAACAAAATTCCAGATGGTCATGGTACAGAGTCTAGTCTTCCTTTGCTGAGAAAAACTGACTGGATGTGCTTGATCAACCTCCAGGACACATACTACTACATAAAGATGGCCAGATAGTTCACGAGATTTCTTATCTTCAGGGTGGGAGCCAGTCATTCCCAATACAGAGCACTGCCCTTTGGTCTCATCAAAGCCCTCTGGGTGGTCACCAAGTGTATGGCAGTGGTTGCGACTCACCTACATCTGCAAGGGATCCGGGTATTTCCATATTTGGATCATCACTGCACCTCCAGGAATCTATTTGTTCAAGCTTAGGACTCCCTGCTCCTTTTTTGCTTGACTTTGGGGATAAAAGTGAATACAGAGAAATCCAAGTTTCAGCCTGTCCAGTCCTTGGTCCTCCTAGATACCAATCTTCAGATTGACAGGCTCTTTCAAACCAGGATTTTAACTCTTCACAAGCAAGCATTAGTGGCCTTTTCTTCTCAGACACCACCAGCAAAACTAATTCTACAACTCTTAGGCTCAGTGGCATCAGTGATCACCCTGGTCGCATTGGCCAGATATCACATGAGAGTTCTGTAGTGGACATTGTCAGTCCAGTGGTCTAACAGACATCCCATGTTCTTCTAAGTATCTCTGACAAATGTTTTCAGGTCTCACATCAGGTGATGGCTGGAGTCACCACTTGTATCTCATGGACATCCTTTTGTTCTACCATTTCCCCAAGCCTCAGTGACCACGGATGTTTCCCACCTGGGGTGGGGTGCAGGGTATTTTCTAGGAAAGACAGTCCATGGCATGTGGTCCCCAGCAGATGCCAGTCTTCATATTAACATATTGGAGATGAGGACAGTCCTCCTAGCACTGCAGGCATTTCAGGATTCCCTCCCCTCCAGTGCGATCTCTGTCTGAACAGACATGTCAGTGGCTTGGTGTATCAATAAATTGGGGGAACATGATCTTACTTCTTATGTCAAGTGGCCATGACAATGTGTCAATGGGTGATGTCTTCTCACCTTTTTCCTGACTGCAAGGCACATTCCACGGAAGTCTAGTGTTCAAATGGACAGGTTAAGTAGGTCTGCCCTCCTTCCTCAAAAGTGTTCCCTCAATCCATTAGTAGCAGAGCAGATATTTAGCTGTTGGGACCAACCATGCTGCAATTTGTTTGCATCTCCCAACCACTTTCTTCATTCAGATTGGTTAAGGGAGTGTCCTTAGTCACTCTTTCTCTCTCGTTCTTGTTGGCTGTCGGACTGCATCACTTATGTTTACAAAGAGAAGGGTTTATTATTAACCAAGACTCCCAATGCTCATTTGACTAAAGCTGTAGCTTCTTCTATAGCCTTTTTCTCCAGAGATCTCATTAACAACATCTGAGCTGTCGGCACTTGGTCTAAGGTTCACACCTTTATCTCTCATTAAAAGTTGGAGTTACAATCAAGATCAAGAGCCTCCTTTGGTTTGGGTGTGCTCTGCAATGTCCTTCTATATGTTGGCAGCACAGATGTTGTCAATGGGATCTCTGGAGTAAAAGGCTGTAAAAATGCTGGCTGAGTGACCTCTAGTTACCACAGGTTTTATCTCAAACTGGTTTCTTTCTTCCTTATTGTCCTGCTATCAGGCTTTCTGTTTAGTTTGCAATTGCTCTAGTGTTACTTAACTTTGTTTTGTGGGCAAACTCAATCTGAGGTAAATTGCTCATTGGAAGAGGCTTATCGGCAAAGGGAAGAAGCGTGAACACTGGATTTGAAGCATGGAGGTGGCTGATGTCAGATCCAATATGAAGCCAAATACCCATCTTTTGAGGAAGGACGGAAGCAGACAACACAGGTCTGTAGTTATGGTGAGTACATAACTGTCATTTTTCCAACCATAAAGCAGATCCAGCAGTAATTTCTCTGTCTAAAATTGCTTCTGCAAAACTGATTACTGTTGGTAATCCCATTCCTTCAGTCAAGGATAGAAAAGCTTTTGACAAGTTAGGGAAGAAAATGTATTCTGCTACATTAACTTTCACAATGTTAAACTGTCATGCTTATATGCTTATATGTTAAAGTTCTTACTTTTATCCTTTGCAAACATGCAAAAGTTAATCGTTAACCTTCCCTCTTCTGAGACAGTGAAATCCATGAAGCTCTCATCTGGTATCCCAACCTACAATCTCAACAGTCTGCAGGACAAAGTAAAAGATTAAGAATAAGGATAACTGTTCAGAATGTCAAATCCTGGCTGCAGTTAACTTAGCAAAAATAAAGTCCTCTTTCCAGAGGGGAAAAAAAAAACAATCCAGTTATGGACTTAAGCAGATTTTTATTCAATGAGGGCTTTATTTATATGTGGTGTAGTAGTGATCATTTTGCAGGGGAGAAGTACACTCTTAAGATGATATGTAGTTGTTCTTAGCATATAGTTATCTCATATTGGTTTGTATTTATAGAAAGTAAGGGTTTCTAGATTTTTGTTTTATGCATCTAAGGGTACCTATACATAAGCATTAAGATTAAAGAGGATGTTACCACTGCAAGATTAAGTGGCTGGAGAGCATGACTGAAAAGTAGTTCATGAACAGTGGCTTCTGTGTTGCTAAAATGTAACACATCTTTGTGCCAGCCTAGGATGTAATAACAAACCATGCAATAAGGTGCAAATTATATTTATTTACTGAACTCAATCCAGCATAGTATGTCTCCCCTAACTCATTTTCTAGGTTTTCTAGGGTTGTAGTACAAGTTAATTTAATTCACAGCATTATGGATGGCTGTGGCTAAGAAGTAACATGAGTAATGAACAGTAAGGTTAGTCCATTTCACCCATTGTCTTTGATTAATATAGTCTTGCTTCAATAACATTTTTCCAAGTACAAATTCTTTTTGCCTTCACCACAACTACATTTGAAATATTGTTACAACATTCAAGACACAATGTAAACTCCAACTTTGTGCATGCTTGCTTTATTTATTTATTGTTTTTAAATGAAGGGATATTTAGCCAAATAGTTAACGTAAAACATGGAATGCAAGCTATAGTTGCAACCCATTTTCATATTACATCCTGAGAAATATTGAGCCATTCACAGTAATATTTTCTTTGTCAATAAAACAAAGCAGAAAAATGAATAAGAATACACAGCCTGATTATTATTTATTGCTGAAGCTTATTACAATAGCATGCATGGAATTATTAGTTTATTGAGGTAGTTACCCTGTTTCTGTATCTTTTGCAGTTAGACTATGTAATGCTTTGTTCAAGCAAAATCTTTTTATACTATCACAAACCAATATCTCATAATCCCTTCCGAGATTGAGAAAACATGATGCTGATTACTGCTGTGATTGAAATGGCCTGTGATAGAAGTATCTGTAATTTGAATTATTAGATCACTGGCATTTAGTGACTTAAGGTCTTCTTCAAGATAATAACTACAGCAGTAAATCACAACAGTAGGGTAATATTCTCATGTACCTTGGTTTTCCCACCCTAAATATGCAAAAGCTATGACCTCCTATGTTCCTCGGGTGGATCAAAAATGATTCTTCTACAATATTTCAATGTACTTATGTAGTATCTTATCTGCTGAGCTGACACACACACTGTTCTGTTCTTGTCTCTATCTTAGTTACACCATTTGCTTGCCTGAACTAATTTTAACTGTGCAGTAATGTATGCTTCTTATTTCAGTGGCTGTATTTTTCTCCTCCCTTAAACTTTATTTTTATTTATTTATTTAAGTACCACTATGTCCAAGGCTATTAACAATTGAAGTTGCAGTAGACATTTAAAGTCTTTCCTATCAAATGCTATCTGGTTCCTGACCATAACTTTGAAGATTATCAGTACTGCAGAAACTTTAAACACACTAATCAAAACTGGAAGTCTAAAGGGTGAAAATAGGTGAGGTCGCCTCCTCCAAGAGGCCAGTCACTAGCAGAGTCTCCCGGGGTTCGGTACTGGGCCCACTCCTTCTTGGCATCTATTTCACTGAAGTAGAAGCAAACACTGAAGGTTTATGGCTGAGTAAGTTTGCAGATGATTGTAATCTTGGGGTTATCATAACATTCCTCAAGAAGGCCTATCTCTAACTAACAGATAGTGACAAAGCTATGGTCTTAAGTGCAATGCTAAGAAATGCATATATTCACTGTTTGGTTTGTTTATTTACCATGTTGATAATGTGCCCCTAAGAGTCTACCCTGTGGTTAGAGATGTGGGTATTCACGTAGACAGTAGTCTTACCTTTGACCACCATGTGGCCACAGTGGTGAGGAAATCCTTTTATATTGTACAACTTTTAAGTAAGGTTATGGCATCTACTTCCAAAGAGGTCATTATCCTATTGTGCTCTGCCCTTATCAGATCAATTATATAATACAATGCTCCCTTTGGTAGGTACCTGACCAGGCATATGCAGCAACTAGAGCAACCTCAGAGATTCCTTACAAAAAGAATACAAGGTGTAACAAATCTGCCTTACGCAGAGTGCCTTAAAGCCCATTCCCTCTACTCAGTTTCCTATAGATTGCTGAGGGGTGATCTATGCCCAGCTTACAAGATATCTGCAAACCCTACACTTATGATCCCGCATATCTGTAAGTCAAGCAGTACCAGAAATACAAGGTCTGGGGAACTAAATTTTGCCTGTTACTTAAACATAACAAGCTGGAGAGACAGATGTGTCCCAGAGACTTCCCGTCCTATGGAACAGGCTTACCATCAATGTGAAGCTGAGTTTGTCTGTTACCCAATTTAAGTGCAACCCAGACTAGTGAATGGGGAATAAGAAATTTGCACCAGGGTTAGCACACGTCCCTTATGGACAGAGGTTAACTTATAAATGCCTGGCCCTCAATGTCCAATTTGGTTACAGAACATCATTAGTCTTTTGGGAAAATTGGATCATTAGCCTAGCAACAATCTATCTTAAGTTTTTTTTCCACCTGAAATGAGACTGAAGTCCATGGAGAAGAAGTCTAAAATTCGGGTTTCCACTAGACAGGTCAGAAAACTATATCCAAGAAAGCTGGAAGCCATAATAAAGGAAAAAAGAAACTCTTTATTCATTGAATTTCACATTCTTTTTTGTCAGGTCTATCATTACCTGAGGTTAGCAGATCTGTATTACTGATTCTATTAATAGGGGACATAAGCTGGTACTAGACATGTCAAGGAAAACTCCACCAAGTAAGGTATCAATGATCAACTTAAACAGGTACCTGTACTTACACTGAATAAGGTAGACAGTTAGACCATACCAGAGATTGTGTTGGAAGTTCTAGATCATGAATTGCAGGTTCTTGAAGAAGAACTTTTTAAGTTTGACTTACAGGCTTTGACAAGTGGGGAGGTATTCAGTCCTTGGATTAATCCCCTTTCCTACAAAGGATGAGTCTTAGCTAGTCTACCCTACTGCTGGGCTTGATTATAATGAACTGGCTAAATAAATCATTATCAGTTTAGTAGAAAAGACACAGGACCCTATCACATCTCACAAAAAACAACTTAGGTTTGAGGTTAGGCTTGCTCAGCTTTCACCTATGTTGGCACATCTGAAGATTCTTTGTAACTCAACATGAGAGTCCTTTTCTGCCTTCATCTGAAGAATTTGTACATTTCAAAGCTGTCTTCCTCTGTACAGTCTATCATCCTGTTACTCTTTAGAATCCCTTACAGGATGCTAAATTTAATCAGACTGTTATCAGTGGTGAAAACCATGACTGGGCCAAATCTGAAATTACTTCTCCTGAAAGGAGACTTTCAGGAATGCCTCAGCTCAGATGGCTTAGTGGTAAATTGCTGTGGCTATGGTGTGCAGGGTCCTGGGTTTGAGCATTGCAAAGGCTGTGTATTGACGAGTGGAGTACCTCAGGGTTCAGTCCTGGGAATGCTCTTGTTTGGCATCTACTTCTCTGAAGTACAGGCCAACACTAAGGAACTCTGGCTAACAAAGTTCGCAGATGACTGCAAACTGGGAGCCATTACCGAATCCCCAAATGATGTGGATATTCTAGAAAAGGGCCTTATAGAAACAGATGCTTGGTGCCAGCACCATGGGCTCAAGCTCAATGCCAAGAAATGTATAATTATCCCCTTTGGGAAAAAACATGTGCCCGTGAATTACCACATAGGTGGCAGTACACTAAACACTGAAAGTGTGATAAGAGACTTAGGGACACAGGTGGACAGTGGTCTCACCTTCGAAACCACATCACCACAACAGTCAGGAAATCCTTCTATGTGGCAAACCTCATCACTAACGATGTTTCATCCAGAAAAAAGGAGGTCATTGTCCCACTGTACTCATCCCCTAGTAGATCCATTATAGAATACAACACCCCATTTGGTATGTACCTCTCAAGACATATGCAACCACTGGAAAGGCTGCAGAAATACCTCACTAAAAGAATCACAGGCCTAAAGCAGATGCCCTATGCTGACCGTCTAAAAGAACTCCACCTATACTCTGTCGCATATCATCTACTCAGAGGCGATCTCTGCTTAACATACAAGGCCATGTCAAACCCAGAGCTGTTGGACATGCTACATTTAAAGAAATCCCAATACCTCAGAGACACACGCTGCAGGGATCTAAACCTTGTCATCACAATGAACAAAACATGCTGGAGGGCTAGGTTCCTGACCCAGAGACTCTGGAATAGACTGCCCATACATGTCAAGCAGAGCGCCTCTTTGGCCCTCTTCAAAAGGAACCTTGATGACTGGATGGGAGATAGGAAATTCACCTTGGGGATCATGTCAGTCGCCCTGCTAGACAGGGGTCCAGGGAAGTAAATACTGTGGTTAGAAATAGCCAGGGAATTGTTATGGTTAGGCTTGTATAGATCCTAGGGCTGACAGCCTAGTACCAACCTATAAATGCTAAAATCTGTGGGAAATGCTTTTTAATTCAAGATTTTTCAGGATTTAGGGACTAGTTCTGATATTAGGCCTACAGCTCACCGATCAGCTGACCATTTGTATAAACTTGATAGAGAAAAACAGTCTGAAATCAGTCTACATCATTTGAGGAGTCTTGTAGCCACATTCCTGGAAGCCTTCATGTCCTTCACTAGGGAGTGCAAGTTATTTGGTTAGGTACAGCAAAAGAATCAACATTTTCAACACTAGCAGATAGAAGTAGCTATCAGGCTCACATGTTCCCTACTCAAAATTCAGTCTTTGAGAAAATTCTCTCTGTGAATAGATGTTAGAAAAATATTCATATGATTCTGAGTTGAGGGGAAGAGTTAACTGCTAATGCTAAAACAGCTAAATCTACGAGCCTTCAGACATTTAGGAGCAACTACAATGTAGTAGATGCAACAGCTAAAGCAGCCATTTCTTGTAAATCTGTCAGAAGCTGCTATAGCATACATTTCAGACAACCTTGTTAAAGGTGAGTCCCTTTGGGGCCCCCATCTGCAGGATTATTAAACAAAAACTTTTCTTCTTTTAATACCAACTTCCAAAGAATTCATGTCCAACAACCTCTGATTTGTAGACATCACAAATCTTGCCACATGAAGACGTCTAAATAAGATGATTATGTTTTGTCTTTCTTAACATAGTCTGCCTTTGCTTCCTGTACTGTCCTACAAATTTGTATCACCTTTTGATGGAGTACAACCACTCATTTCAGTGGAAAGACTGGGGATGTTAGAGTGACTGTGGGTAATTACCATGAAGCCAAGTGTGTGTGTGTGTGTGTGTGTGTGTGTGTGTGTGTGGTGTGAGTGAGTGCATGTCTGTAGGGCCATGATTGCAGCTGACTAGATGCCTGTGCATAAGTGAGTGAGTGTGTGTCTGTGTGTGTGTGTGTGTGTGTGTGTGTGTGACTGCATGTAAACTTGAAGCAGTGGTTGGCATGATTAAAATAAAGTATATGATAAAGTTACTATGCAGTGGCTATATTTGTTTACATCTTTATTATGGTCTCCTGAGATGCATACTTTATTCAAGACAGCATAATAATCAAGCCAGGACCTTGTGATTTATTTTATTTTGAACCCGCAGAAGGCAGTTAGGGCTTACCTTGCTTCTTGCCAACATTTGTACTCAAGTTTATTTATTTTTATTTAATATTTGTTTACCGGGAAAGTCCAACTGGGACAGAGCCCATTCTTAATGAAGGCCCAGGGAGAAATGCTCCAGACGCATGTCTTTGGAATGTGGGCGGTAATAGGAGCTCCTGGAGGAAATGCAGGGAAGGCATGCAGACTCCGAACAGAAGGCACCCCAACTGGGAATCGAACCAGAGAACCCCTTACTGTGAGGCGACACCGCTAACTGCTGCACCACTTTACTCTGTTGCTTAATACAACTGTCTAAATTATTTAAGCTCTGGGTTTAGTAACTACACTTCACGTACAATAACCTGCATTTTATTCTGAAGTGACGATCCACTGCTTGAAATATGCATATAATTTTGCTGATACTATTTCCAGGGCTGTTGCAACTGGAAATGTTATGAAGAGTTCTGCCTGAGTGCTTTCTCTGACCCTCCCAGAAGATTGCCAAAATGAAAGTTTGAATTCTCCTTTGGATAGAGTTGTTGGACCCTCTGCTGCAGTATGTTTCAGCCCTCCTTCTCCACATTTGCCAAGGGATTCTGTACTCCCTCTGCATCTTTCTTTAAAAAGAAAAATAAACAGACCCAGCAAATTGCTGGTCTAATAATTATGAATGACTACATGAAGGACTTTCAACTCCCCTCCCACCCTGACAGTTCTTTAATCCTTCCTCAAAGTCTGAACCTCCATTTCTATCTCTTTGGCAAGAGATAGATTCAAACAGATGAACTTTGCGAGTTATCCATAAAGGTTACAGATGGCAGTGGGAGTGTTTTGTTCCTTTTTGAAAAATTGTGCCTCACCTGTCAGACCACACTCTTCTTTTCACTCCTGTCATTCAGCATATTCTTACTCAGGAACTGATAGACACTGTTCCCTCCTCCTCAGTTAGGAGAAGCGTTTTATTCCAGGATGTCCACAACATCAAAGAAAGAAGATTTGTGGAGACTATTTCTGGATCTTTCTTTTTTAAATCTATTTGTGGTAGCTCCCAAGTTCATAATGCTGTCTTTTCACAGCTTGTCACCCCTTATTCCCTATTTGAATGTTCTAGTAACCTTAGACATAAAAGATGCATAATATCACATTTCTATAAATCCAGATGTTTCTTAAGGTTTTCTGTGTCTGGATCACATAATCAGTTCTCTACATTATGCTTTGGTCTATCTACTTTCCCAACTATATTCACAAAATGTTTGGCTCCTGTGATAGCTTGCTGTAGACTGCAAGTTATTCACATTTTCCTTATTTAGATGACTTACTTATCTTTGCAGTATTTTTCAAAGTGTTAGGAATCTCTCATTTGGGTAAGGGATCTCCTACATGAGCTGGGATTCTAGGGGTCTATATTACATGACAGAAGTTTCAAAACTTCAAATCTGATATAGTCGACACCATATAATCGAAGTTTTGAAACACTGAAAATGTAATAAAACACAACGACCTACAAAAACAAACCATTTAAATGCTCCAAGCAAGGGGGCAAGCCATCCTGCACCCCCCACCTTCTGCTACTGAATTATACCAACTCTGAGATCGCACTACAGTGCAGAAAAGGGAAATCTTCCCTTTCCACATTGTACAGAGATCTCCGTTAAAAGATTCAAAGTCTCAAGACTTCGATCATATGGTGTCGACCATATCAAATTCAAAGTTTTGAAACTCTGATCTTCTGATATAGACCCGGATTCTAGGATGTCTTACATAAGTCTTGTCTGATTCCTTCTCACAGTATTGTTTACCTGGGGTGACTCCTGGACTCCTCAGTTCAAATAGCTTTTCTTCTACAGGAAAAGTTGATCTGTATTTAGATCTTTTCCTGAAACTTTCCATACAGGCTACCATCTCAGCAAGGGAATTCCTCAGGATTCTGGGTCTCATGGCATATATGATACTAATGATGCATCTATGGTTCCCAGGACATCTACAAGTATTTACATACAACAACACAGTGATGTGGTACATAAACAAGCAAGGGGGAACCAGACCTTACCCTCTGTGCTGACCAGTCATGGTAGCTGTGATATAACTTTGCAGAATACTTTCACTCTACAGGCATGTTTCATAACATCAAAGTAAAATTATGTGGTAGACAAACTGAACAGGGCCAGTCTCGTCAGCCAGCAGACCAGATTCTCTTTTCTAGCCCTTACTGTAATCTTCGCGAATAGAAACTGAATTAGAAGGTCTTCCAAGAATTGATTCAACTGTAAGGAAAACCTCAAATGGATCTATTTGCCTCTGCTCACAGCACTCATTTCTCAAAAATTTGCTCCAGGGCTCCTTGCAAAAAGGCATGGAAGATGCATGCTTTTTCTTTTCCTTGGATAGGAATGTTCCTGTATCCTTTCCCACTGATATATAGGGTAATACTGAAGATTCAAAATGACTTCCCAAAGATCTTTCTGGTGTCTCACTTTTGCCCAACAGTGGTTCTCTCGTCTTTAGGAAATGGCCAGTGGCAATTACCACAGGCTTTTCACAGACTGTATTTACTCACACAACATTGTGGGTACTTGATACACCCCCTTAACAACTACTATTGACTACCTGAATGATAGAATTTTAATTCCTTTTAGGCACCTTTTTCTTTGAGGATATGCAGCAAATATTAATGATGGCATAAACAACTTCTACTAGAAAGTCATATATTAATAAATAGAAAATATTTTCTAGTTGTTGCCAAGTAAAGAACCAGCAAAACCTAAAACTAACTCTTTCTCCATCTGAACTAGCTCATCAGGCTGACTTAAGATTTTTGACATGGAAAACAGTCTTACTATATGCTCTGACCTCTGCAAAGAAAGAGTATCTGAGTTGCAAGCTCTCAGCATGGATCAACCTTATCTCATTTTCCACAAATATAAAGGTTTCCTTAAGAGTTAATCTTTCATTTATACCTAAAGTGGTGTCCAACTTTAGCTAAAGCCAGGCTACCCATCTCCCTGTCTTCTTTCCAGAACCTAAAAATAAGGGAGAAAGGATAATCTGTACCACATACAATTTAGGTACTATCTTGACAGAACAAAATCTTCAGAACTTCTGATCAGTTATTCATTTCTTGTGAAGTTTAGACAGAACAAAATCTTTCAGGACGTCTGATCAATTATTCATTTCTTGTGAAGAATTGAAAAAAGGGCAAACTGTGTCAAAACAGACTATTTTTAAATGGTCGTCTCATGCTTTTACATTTTGTTATACCCACCACAACAAAACAATTCTTGGTCAAGGTTCAGACTACCAGGGCCTTGGCTTTAACAATGGCTTTTTGGAAAGGTTTCTATTCTAGAAGTATTCTAGAAACATCAACTTGATCCTCTATGCATACTTTTTCAAAGCACTGTAAAACAGATTCCTTCTCCAGGTCTAGGACGGGCTTTGTTAAGACCATTTTTCAGGGGCTCCTGGACACCTCATCCTTCCTTCTCCCATTCATGTTAAGCTATGGTAATCTACCCATATAGCTTTGGCTACTACAGCAGTTACCAATATGAAGAACATAGTACAGTTTGATAGTATGTGTCTTAATAATAATATATTTGAATTCAATGGAAGTTTATATAAGCAGTTACAAGGAACGGCAATTGGGGCAGCTTTTGCCCCTAGTTATGCGAACATTTTTATGGGCTA
The DNA here is from genome assembly GCF_019279795.1 of Protopterus annectens. NCBI lineage: Eukaryota > Metazoa > Chordata > Ceratodontiformes > Protopteridae > Protopterus > Protopterus annectens. Next base: position 952,758,380 of record NC_056746.1, on the reverse strand, counting down.
CTTTGAAAGTCATTATATTTATAGAAATACATTTTTTTAATAAATATGTACATAACATATTTTTGATTCATTGATGATTTGATATTTATATGTAAAGGTGGACAAGATCAAGTTAATAGGTTCATAGATGAATTGTATGAAATGAAGCTGGAATGAAATTTGATGGTTTACAAATGGGTGAGGAAGTTAATCATTTGGATGTAACCCTAAAGAGAAAAGAGGGATTATGTATTAATACTAGTATCCATAGGAAGTTTAAAGAAACCAATTTTATTTTACATGGAGAAAGTTTCCACCCACCACATACTATTAAATCAATCCCTTATGGTGAATTTTTAAGGGTAAAAAGGTTATGTAGCGACTCAATAGAAGCAAAAAAGCAATTAAATGAAAGTTATAAAAACATTTGTAGAAGAGGGTATAAGGAAGCTGATGTAATGAAAAGTTTGGATAAGGTTACAAAAAATAAAGGGAATGGTAACAGCTATGGTAGAAAGAATGATGAAAAAGAACATATTTATTTCCCCACAACTTATTCTGTAATGTCACAAGAGGTAATGGAAAAAGTTAAATATTTTTGGAATGTAGTGAGAAGAGAGGTGGATTTTTTACACTGCAAACAAGTATGCTTTTCCTTCAGAAGAGGGAGAAGCTTAAAAGATTTTTTAGTACGTAGTAAATTTAAAATGCCGTATATGACAATGAATAAACAAGTAAACAGGCAGGGTACTTTAATACGTGGACAGTGTAGTGCGTGCAAATATGTAGTGAAAGAATTTGCAAGTATAAATGGAGTGATATTTCAAACTAATGTAACGTTTAATTGTAACACAGAAGGGGGTGGTTTATGGGCTAAAATGTCCGTGTGATAAATTTCATGTAGGAGAAACGAAAAGGCAGTTCTCCTGCAGATTAAAAGAACATGTACGAGACATAAAAAATAATAAGCAAACAAGCCCTATAGCAGTGCACTTTAATGAATGTCATAATGGTAACTCGTTAGGGTTACAAGCAATAGTTTTAGATGGGGTAGAAATGAACTTGTATATGAGTGAACAACAAATGAAATGTTTATTAAGGAAAAAAGAAGCTGTTATGATTTTAAAGTTTAAGACAATGAACCCAGTGGGTTTAAATCAAGAATGCATATGGAAAAATGTGCTATAATGCAGTACTGTATGTTTTAATGGATAATTGATTTAATTTTAATTGTTTAATAATGTAATGGGGTAATTAAGTGTGTATAAAATGGGGGGTTGTGATTATTTGAATGTATACTCTGATAAAGGTATATTAAGGCGAGGCACTAGAGATAACAAGTTCCGTGGATCTGTTTTATTAAATATTCTTTGAAATTGCACTGAGACTAGTCTGAAGTTTGTGGTTCATCATTTTCCAGAAGTGGAACATAGTACAGTTGTTTAAGTAAATTTACCATAACAGTAGATGTCTGCATTATCACTTCCGCAATAGCAGCTCCCCTTTTCCATCCCCTTTGCCTTTTTTTTTTTTTATTTGTTTTTTATGCCATGGTGTGAATTTTTTTTCTAGCATTGTCCTCTCAGAGCTTTAGCCACCCTCTCTCCATTGGTGTAAAAGCTCTGAAGGGCTTGGAACTCAAACCTGACTTTTAGTCTGCTCAGCTCAAGCTGACTAATGGTTTGGGTGCATGGAAGGTGCCCTGAAGCTTTGGAAGCTGTTCTGTTATTACATCCTTTGTAGGATATAACCCATATAGCTTAGACTACTGCAGCAGTGATCTTTGATTTACTTACACAACTGTACTTTTCTAAATCAAGTATAGATGTATTTGTTTGAGTTCTAATGCTATTAAGCATTCTTTCTTTATCTAAAGAGGAATTACAGGAAAACTGTGGCTTGTGTCTTTGCATAACATATTTACCATTTCTGTGTTAAAGGTATCTAACTGCACTTTACTTTGTAACTTGAAAAGTTTTTGTTAAGATTTCAGGGAAGTTTAACATTTCTTTTCCTCAAGGCTTTTCATTTGGCTGATTCTTTACTTTTGATAGATCACATTTTTTGTTATTATTCCACACAATTAATTCACTGCTACATTTAGAACCTTGTCCTTTGCCCTGTGTTCTAATGGTTTGATATATTAAGCCATATGACATGACATTATTTAGAAGAGAAATTTAGCTGGCTTTACTTGTGCTGAATGTGCTTCTGAAGTCTTTTATTATTTTAACCTGTTTTCATATTTTGTTATATTACCTTAAACTGCATAGTGGACAGATTTTGAGTACCTTCACTTCAGTTCAACATACTTCTCAGTTACTGTTTAATCTACTATCCATAATCTTCTGCTTTTCCTTTTTAGATTCATGTGCATGGCTTTATTTAACAGAAATTTAAGTAGCTTCACTTGTGTTAAAGGTATAAAGAGAGCTGTTTTACATTTTATTCACATTATACCTCTCTGACAGGGTGAATGCTATAAAGATATAGTAAAATAATTAAAACAAATCAGTTCATCGAACACTTACATTGAATTTACATTTTGTTGAACTGTTACTTCAATGAACAATTAACCAGTTGAGAAATTCTTCTCAGTGAAACCAAAAATAAAAACACCAGTAACTTAAAGTAATTTGCCTATATAGTGGTACTGTTAGGCAAATGGTGTTTAGTACCCTAATGTGTATGGCTGGAGTTAGTGCAGGGGTAGCATTAACACATATGAGTATGGGTGGGCAGGCCCCTTGCACAACCTTACTCACCTGTGCTAACCCTGACCCTACCCTACTCCCTTACCCCAGCCTTATACATTAGGGTACTAAATATCCTTTCCTTAGGAGTACCACTAAATAAGATAAAGAGGGCACACATATGCTAGGGTGGGGTGATAGGGGTAGTCTTCCACCCGAGGCACAAACTGTTAGGGGGTGTACAATTGTCAGATATTGATTTGCCTTCAGTGGATAAATTCATAAATAAATGCTAGTTTTGCATTTTATTTGCACCTCAAGTCTAAAGAAAAGTGCTGTTTTTTTGGCTCCTCAGCTACTTAAAGTTGAGAAGTGGTGCCAGATTGGGGGATGGAATCAGGTACAAAAACAGCTAGCGATCTACACCTCTTCAAAGCACTCATGCGCGCACACATACACACACTCACACACACACATGTAGAAACACATACACATTTCATATACATCAAAACCCTTCCCTAGCCCTAACTAATCCTAACCTGCAAAAACACACTCAACCCGAATGCCACAATTTTCATTCAAACAAAAGTTTTGGTATTGCTAATCAATCCCACTTACCTTGCATATGATATTTATCATTTTGTCAAATGCTGTCTTCGATCATCTAACCTCTTAATGAGTTGTGTCAGCAAAAAATGTATTGCCAAAAGTTAAATGCAATGAACACATGCACACACACACACACACACACATCTGTCATATCAGTTTTCTCTTACGTACGCAATTTTAGGATGTTTGAGCACCAGGATGCTATCTACATCAGTTGCAGTAACTTAAGGATGTAATGGGATCCTATCTCGCCTACATTCATAACTGATGGGTTCGGCCACTATATAGTAGAACGAAGTCTCTAATTGGCTGGGCTACCCCTTATCCCAGAATGCACCACGCCTGCTTCCCCAGATCTCGTTTGCCGCTTTTCAAGCTAGATGTGGTCTCGACTTGGCTGGAGCTAAGTGATTTTTGTTACTTTTTGGTCTTTTGACCTAGGGTTTTCTTCACTAATTTAACAAACAGCTGTTTTAACAGCTTTACGTGTGTGTGAACCGTTTTCAGTGTGATTGGTATTTTCTCTACTTACCGGGCAAGGCCCGTTTAAGTTAGAGGGCCCTTGCCCTTATTTGTGAGTCAATGTGTTGATTTTGTCTACTTTTAGGTTTGTTTTTCACCCTACTGTACGTCCTGCTTTATCGGGCTAAGCCCGTTTTAGTTAGAGGGCTTCTGCCCGTTTTGTGTTCTGTATCTCGGGCCAGTCCCGTTTTTGAGTCAAGGGCTCGTGCCCTACTTTAAGGTTACTTTTCGTGGTGAAAAATATTGTGTGATAGGATGTCAAAAGAGCAGAAGTCTGGTTTTAAAAAGTGCACTAAGTGCAACTACAAAATGTCTATTACTAATAGTCATGCTGTTTGCGTATATTGTTTAGGACCGAAACATTTGCAGGAAACATGTAGTGTTTGTCATGCTTTTTCCTCTAGGGTCCTTCAAGAACGTAAAAATAAATTGATCCTTAAGGGCCTTATTAAGCCCTCCTTTGAGGAAGCTTTGGCTTCTCCTTCCTCTCCAGCTTCTAAAAAGAAAAGGTCGTCGGCTCCGACCAGTCCGTCGGAACCGACTTCCAAGAAGCATAGGTCGACCTCTTCTTCCTCGGCTCCAATGGCTTCGGAGCCTTGGGGGAAAGGGTCTGCCTCGATACCTCTTTCCTCGGCTCCATTGGTGTCGGAGCCGCAGGTTGGGGGATCGAGAGGCGAATCACCTGCTTCGGCTCCTTTGGTCTCGGAGCCGTTGGAGGTGTGCAGCTCAGACTCTCCCCCCCGGCCCCGAAGTCCCCTTCGGCACCGATGCTTATTCATACGGTTCCGGATCCGGTGCCGATGGTGTTGGAGCCATTTTGGAGCCGGTCCCCTGGTCTATCGGAGCCGAGAGAGAAGTCGTCTCGGCCCCCATCTATTTCCTCTAAATCCTCCAGGTTGTCAGACTCAGATTTGGACAGAGTTATCCAGAGGCTTTTCCAGTCCCCGGTTTTTGCAAAAGTGGTCTCGGCTCCAGCCCACTCGGCTCCGGAGCCGGTCCCCACTTCGACGCATCCGATTCCTCCTCCAACCTCCTTGGAGCCGTTGGAGTCGGTGATGGTAGAGCGGAGCAGAGTTGTCCAGTCGGAACCGAGACTCCCTCAGAGCTTCTCTGTTCCGACCATTATTCCTACCCTGTCCTCGGCGTCAGGGTTCGGTACTGGGACTTCCTCGGTTGGGGCCGAGGGGAACACTTTGGAACTGGTAGCTTCGGTGCCTAGTCTTCACCTCAGAGCGTCGGCCGCAGGGATTCCCGGTACCGTCGTGGTCTCTCAGCCGGTGTCCTCCGTAGAGTCTGGAGGTCCTGCTTTTGAGGCCATGAGGAGTGCGCTGGCCATGTCCTTGCCAGCTCAGCAAGTCTCTACCTCACCGTCCCTAGACTTGGGAACTGGTGCTTCTGGTGTGCTTCATTCCCACGATAGTGGGGCCCCAGGGCCTGAGGATACCCCCTTGGGGGGTTCCCTTCTCCCGGGAGGTCCTTCTGAATCCGCTTCAGATGAACCTCCAAGAAAAAAATTGTGCAAGAGGAAGCACATTGACTCCCGGGATGAGTCTATCACATCAGATTACTGACCTCGATGATGCGGAGGGGTCCCCAAAATCGTCCTCGGATGACGTCTCATTCTCAGATATCCTCGAGATCCTGAGACAGAGAGGCGATTGGCAGTCCGAAACCCCTTCCGCGGAGGAGTCTGTCTTCCTCAAGGCTTTTGGGGCCCAGCCCTCCGCCTCCTGGGTGTCTCCACCCTTCGATGAATTACTAGATTTAGTTTCTCGAAGGGTGTGGGAACACCCTGACTCTGTGGAATCGGTGCCCGCCAGGCCTAACAAGTTCCTCTCAGCCCCTCCTCAAAAGGAATTTTTGACTAAAGGAGTTGCAGTAGATGCGATGGTGGTGGCATCTGCCACTCAGCAAGACGTGGCAGAGGCTTCAACGTCTATTCACCCTCCTAATAAGGATTCCAAGAGCATGGATAGATACGGGAAGCGTACCCTTTCTTCAGCGGCCTTTACCCTGCAGTCGCTGAATTACCTTTGTCATTTTACCAGGCTCCAAAGGGACCTCCTCAAAGAGTTAGGTGAGTCTCTTACGGGTAATCTTCCTGAGGCGTTAGCCCAAACTGTTGGCGCCCAGATGACTACCCTATCTTCGATAGTCAACTCGTCCATGAGGCTCATCTCATATGCGGCCGAAGGGGCGAGTAGAGCAGCAGGAACAGGCATGGCTCTTAGAAGACACGCCTGGTTACGCTTGTGTCCCTTTGCGGAGGCTTTTAAGTCTTCCTTCACCGACGCCCCCTTTGATGGGTCCTCCCTGTTTGGACCCAAGGTGAAGGACACACTGACTCGGTGCAAGCAGGAGGGCAAGACCTTGACTGCCGTGGGGGCCCGTTATTTCCGCTCCCTCTAGACCTTACCCCAAGGCCCAGAGAGGAGGGAAAATGTGGTTCAGGAAATCTCAAAAGGTCTTTCCCTACTCCACCGAGTGATCCCCCCCTCTAGAGGCAGGGGGGGGAATTCAGGAAGACGCCACCCCAGAGGCGGCAGAGGCCCCCGTAACTCTGGAGACCGCGATTCCTTTCGTGGTCCATCCTACCCTCCCCATCCCTGAGACGTCGCCCGACTGCGCATCTCCGGAGCCAGTCGGGGGTCGTTTTGCAGAACACCCACAGGCTTGGGAATCTATCACCAAGGATCAGTGGGTGCTCCGAACCATAACCGGACGCTATCTCATCCCTTTCATCAAGATCCCCCCTCTTCCTATCAGGAAAATCCCGGATGTGCCACCCAGTCAGCGGGATCAAGCAGCGGTCGAGGTTTCAAAGCTGCTAAGAAAAGGAGTCATCCAGCCTGTCCCCGCCGACCAGATCGGATCAGGAACTTACTCAAGACTATTTTTGGTTCCAAAAAAGACAGGGGACTTAAGGCCCATTTTGGACCTCAGATCGTTGAATCGCTTTGTAAAAAAAATCCAAATTCCGAATGGTCACCCTTCAGTCCATTCTCCCGTTATTGGAGAAGGATGTCTGGATGTGCTCCATAGATCTCAAGGACGCTTACTATCACATTCTGATAAGTCAAGAGTCCAGGAGTCATTTACGCTTCCGCCTGGGAACCAGTCATTTCCAGTTCCGAGCACTGCCCTTTGGTCTCACCACAGCCCCCAGGGTGTTCACCAAGTGTCTGGCAGTAGTGACAGCTCACTTGAGAAGTCTAGGATTCCAAGTGTTTCCCTATCTAGACGACTGGCTCCTTACTGCCACCTCCAAGCATCTATTAGTTTGGGCGCTTATGACCACAGTCAGTTTGGGTCATTCACTAGGAATCACGTTCAGTTGGGGAAAATCTGTGCTGCAGCCGTCTCAACGTATTACCTTTAAAGGCGCAGAGTTAGACACAAGAAGAATGCGGGCATTCTTGCCGGTAGAAAGGATTCAGGTCCTGCAGTCTCAGGTTCAAACCTTGTTACCCAGATCAAGAGTTCAGGCCAGACTGATTCTGCTGTTATTGGGCACGATGGCCTCGACTATTCTTCTAGTCCCCTTAGCCAGGCTGCACATGCGGGTGCTGCAATGGCTACTGTCGGTTCAATGGTCCTTTCAGGAACTTCCCTTGAACCATTTGGTCCAGATTACCAAAATTTGCCGTCGGGACCTACGTTAGTGGCTGCTTCGGTCCAACCTGGACCAGGGGCGACCCTTTGCCCTTCAGCCTCCCATCGCCACGGTGACCACGGATGCTTCCCAGATAGGGTGGGGGGGGTCATTATCTGGACAGGTCTGTCCAAGGCACGTGGCAGGCTCACGAAACGCACTTACATATCAATATCCTGGAAATGAGAGCGGTGCTACTGGTGTTGCAAGCACTTCATCATGCTCTTCCCTGGGGTACTATTGCGATCCTATCCGACAACATGTCGGTAGTCTGGTACATAAACAAGCAAGGCGGAACCAGGTCCTACCCTCTTTGCCGAGAGGCCATGAGAGTGTGGCATTGGGTGATTTCTACCCAGCGTTTCCTAGTGGCAACGCACATTCCGGGGAAATCCAATGTGATTGCAGACAGGCTGAGCAGGACTCTCCTGTTGCCCCACGAGAGGTCCGTCAACGACAGTGTGGCTGCAAACATCTTTGCCAAGTGGGGCCTCCCTTGTTGCGACTTGTTCGCCAGCCCTCACAATGCAAAATGCAGGGAGTTCTTCACTCTGACTCCCTCTCAGGGGCAGATTCCCAGGGACGCTCTCGCTCACAGTTGGCCCCCCGGTCTACTTTACGCCTTCCCTCTGGTTCCCCTTCTCCCGAAGGTGATACAGAAGGCGATTCATCTAGGAAGCGACATGATTTTGATCGCTCCACACTGGCCTCGTCAGGTTTGGTTCCCCTTCCTTCTGAGGTATGCGGTGGAGGGCCCATGGTTTCTGGACCTGGTGCCCGACCTGTTGACTCATCAGTTGGGACAGTCTCACCCATCCCTCAGGTCCTTGAGGTTGGCTGCTTGGTTACTCCACTTCCAACCTTAGTCAGAGATAACTCTTTTTCTCCAGACGTCATCCACATTTTGTCCTCTTCTCACAAACCTTCCACTATTAAACTGTATTCCAGCAAGTGGAAGAGGTTTGCTCTTTGGGCCCAGCAACGAGGTATAGATCTCCTTACCACCCCAGTACCTCAGGTTTTAGAATTCCTGGCTTCTTTGTTTTATTTGGGCTCTTCAGTTTCCACAATTAAAGTCCATCTGGCGGCTATCTCTAATTTTCATGTCTCCTTTGAGCCTTCCTTAATGGCAAACAGGCTTTGCAAATCTTTCCTTAAAGGAGCGTGGCTCCTTCGGCCCCCAATAGCCCATCCTGTGCCCCCTTGGGACCTGAATATGGTTCTAGCTTCTTTAACTGCCCGCCCCTTTGAACCAGCAGCTACTTGTGATATAAAATTTCTATCTTGGAAAACCGCCTTTTTGGTGGCAATAACCTCTGCCAAGCGGGTCTCAGAGCTTCAGGCTCTCTGTTTTAATCCTCCTTATTCGACTTTTCACAAAGACAGAGTGTCCCTCAAGTTAAATCCCTCTTTCTTGCCCAAGGTAGCATCCCCCTTATGCATTCAACGATCCTTGGAGCTCCCTTTGTTTTTTCCCAAATTCTCCAATAGCGCAGAATATATTTTCCATCAGTTGGATGTTCACAGACAACTGCGTTTTTATTTAAGTAGGACCAATCAGACATGAAAGTCAGATCAGCTGTTTGTGTCCTTTGCGGAAAATAGGTTGGGTCAACCGGTGGCTAAAACCACCATAGCCAAATGGATTAAAGATTGCATCTCCTTCATTTATTCACGGTCCGGCAAAGAGCTACCTTTCCCAGTCAGGGCTCATTCTACCAGGGCAATGGCTACTTCTGTAGCATTCCACTCCAAATTATCGATAGATGATATCTGTGCGGCCGCTACCTGGACTTCTCCACACACCTTCATTTCTCATTACAAGATAGATGTGGCTTCTCGAGGTAGAACTTCCTTTGGTTCCACAGTTCTCAGGAGTGTTTTCCAATGAGCCACCCGGGATTTAGGTGCTAGGGACGCTGTCCCATCAGTTATGAATGTAGGCGAGATAGGATCCCATTACATCTTTTAGTTATGTACTTACCATAACTTCGGATGTATGGGATCCATCTCGCCTACATTCTTACGTACCCGCCCTCCTTCCCCATTCCCATTGGATTTAGAGGGAATGTTGCTACTTACTGAGTTTTTCTCTTGAAGGACTTTAGTTTGTTACAGTTGCTGGTATGCCTCTGTGTCTGGATGTAGGTATGAAAGCGAACAAACAAGATCTGGGGAAGCAGGCGTGGTGCATTCTGGGATAAGGGGTAGCCCAGCCAATTAGAGACTTCGTTCTACTATATAGTGGCCGAGTCGGAGCCGATGGATCGGCTCTGAACCCATCAGTTATGAATGTAGGCGAGATGGATCCCATACATCTGAGGTTATGGTAAGTACGTAACTAAAAGTTTCACTGGCATAACTTTGATCCGTACCATAAGCTTTTAACCTAAAGTCAAAATATTTAACTCTGAACCCCAGCTGAAGCTTCTGCTTATTTATTTATCTATTTACTTTTTAGCTTATGTTTGGTTATTTAATTGCTTATTAAATCTCCATAATTTTACTTTTCTATTATTGTTTTCCTATCTGCATTTCTTTAGCAGTTAACTTTCTTTTTACAAATTTATGTAGTTATACAGGTTTTATTAAATCATCACTTACACTTACATATGCATATATTTCTGCATTCTTTTGATTGGATCCCTCTTTAGCAAGTTTGCTATATTTAGCACAGAGCTACACACAACCCGGGTCTTTTGTTCTGAGGAAATGCCCGAAGTATGAGAAACCAGCTTTTCATTAAAAGGGAAGAAGAAAGCTTTTACATTATTCTGCCCAAATACTTTATGTTGCACTTACAATGACCTGTGTGGTGACACTTATTTTGTACTTTTATGCTTTTTTTCCATGTTTTAGACAAAAAAGTTAACTGATTGCATGTTTAGTCTGTTCTGAGACCTTAGTCTTGTAGCTTCATTTGCAGTTGTGGGAAGATTGTTTATTGGTGCAAAATTTAAGCATTGTTTATACATTACACTGCACTTCTATTTTTATAAGTGGAATTACTTATTAAAACTAGCTGTTTGTATTTGTGCTTCAGTACTTTTTATAGCAGCTTATATTCCAGTTTTGCTGCTACAGTCTTCTATTAATCATTTACCTGGTTTAAACTGCATCTGTTTTTCCCCTGTCCTTTGTGTCTGCCCCAGCCCCCATTGAGACAGTAACTTAAAAGTTTCTGAAATTCTAACCATAAGCCTATAACTCCAATATTGTCTTTATTGATTGGATCCCTCTCTAACAAGTCTTCTGTATTTAGCACAGGACTACATCCACCCAGTATCGTTTGTTCAAGTCTCTGAAAGTTGTGAAAAACAAGCTTTTCATCAACAGGGAAGAAAAAGCTTTATTTAAATTCTGCTTAAATATTTTAAGTTGCCCTTATTGTGACCTGTGCAGTGACATTTTGTACGTTTCTATTTTTTCCATGTTTTAGCCAAAAAGTTTTCTTGTTGCATTTTTTAGTCTGTTCTGGGACCTTAGTCTTGTAACTTCATTTGCAGTTGTGGGGAGATTGTGTATTAGTGCAGAATTTTTTTTATACATTATACTGTATTTCTGTCTCCATAAGTGGAATTACTTGCAAAAACTAGCTGTCTGTACTTGAATTTCACGGTGATGGTGCTGCGGTAGCGTTGTCACCTCACAGTAAGACGCTGTCTGGTTCAATTCTCAGCTAGAGCGTCTTCTGCATGGAGACATGCGTGAATGCGTGTACCTTCGTTGAGGGTTGTGCTTCAGGGCTGGTAACACGGCACGTAAAAATCTACTACCAATCATTAGCGGACCGGCGTTCCGCTGTGGTGACCCCTAACCGGGAAAAGCCGAAAGACACAACAACAACAACAGTATTGAGAATTCTGGATTTGAGTTTCTGTACTTTTTATAGCTGTTTATATTTCAAGTTTTGGTACTACTGCTTATCATCTACCTGGATAAAGTTGCATTCTAGTGCCTTTCCATTTACTTTGCAACTGTTTTTTTCCTAGTTCTTTGTGTCTGCCTCAATCTTCACTGACACATTAAGCGAAATTTTCTGAACATTTTAACCTCAGGATTAGAGCTCCAATATTGGATCCCTCTTTAAGAAACCTACTTCTTAAAGCATTAATTTCCCCCAACCCTCTCACCCTATTCCCATTGTAGTTTTTAAAGGCTGTGTCTCTGACTTCCTAAGTTAATCTCACTTCCAAAGTCCCTCTGTCCCCTCTTTTACTGCCCTATACAGTCACAAACACCTAGACAGTAAATTATATCTATAAAATTACCCTTAGAACTGAAATGTGTAACTTAGTTGGCTAAAACAAAGCTTTTCTGCAGAGACAAGCTCATAGCAGCTAGTTTGCCCAATAAACAGCACTAATCTTAGCACAATCTGACCTAGTCTAGTGCCAAACCCCAGAGACTACCCAAGGAGACCTCTGCATAACCCAGTCCTTAACCTACAGTAGGCCAGTCAAACACAGGTCCGGACAACATGAATATGCAATTTCCAATTGTCTCTGTAGCCATTTTGGTAAATATGGGCATCCTGAGACAATCTAGCAGTTGTTTCATATTCACAGACAGAAATCCTTAAAGAAACACATAGTATGTGAAAGAAAAGGTTGTCAAGAACATACACACTACATCCAATGCACAGTGTCCACCACCCACACAAACCAACTTATGCTAAACCACTAAAAAGCAATCTTTCCAAATCTTAAAGACCTCCTAACCCTGTAAAAGCAAAGCCTATCCTCAGTAATCTGTAAAGCACTCACCACAAACAATACCAAACACCAAACATATGCCTGCACCCAGTGGAGCCCCAACAGCAAAGCCCATAAGGCAAGCAAACACATTACTCAGGACTCTATTCATAGGGGACTCCATTGTGTGACACATAGATGCCTCATTCATCAGACCGAGCAAGAAGATAATGGTTAGTTGCTTATCTGGACCCAGGATCCTACAAGTTAACCTTCACCATTAAACCAAATACCCTACTCATGGGAGACTTTAACTATCCCTCAGTAGACTAGGAAAGATACACTGCCTCAAACTTGCAGACACAACAATTCCTGGACTTTAACACGAATACCCTTGACCAGTTAGTGCACATATCCACCAGGGGTTCAAATACACTGGAGCTGGTACTCACGAGTAAGGGATTGTGCTGCACCCCAGTGTTATGCCCTCAATGGTGAGATCAGACCACAAAGCTATCTCCTTCGAAATAAAAATAAACTCACTAACCTCAGCAAATGCTATAATAGGAAGTATTCCAAAGCAAACTATATCGAATTAATTGATAGTTTGCCAAAATTCAATGCGTCTCCTAACCCCATTCATAGCAGTTAGGAGTTCATAGCAACCTATGTTGAATTGTTCACAAACTCCCTGTACAACCATTTAAATAACTGTACAAAGGCAACTATGCTTACTAGAAGTAAGCCCAAAACAAACCACATTGGTGTATAACAAAAAGAAAAAGGCAGAGCTAAAATCGGGAAGAGCAGTTTCCATAATGCTATAATAGTTAGGAACTATTCCAAAGCAAACTATATCGAATTAATTGATAGTCTGCCAAAATTCAATGTGCCTCCTAACCCCATTCATAGCAGTTAGGAGTTCATAGCAACCTATGCTGAATTGTTCAGACACTCCCTGTGCAAGGCTACTATGCTTACAAGAAGTATCCCAAAAAAACACATTGGTGTTTAACAAAAATAAAAAGTCATGGCTAAAATTGGGAAGAGCAGTTTCCATAATGATAAGAGCTCTCTAATTGAACAAAACTGGAAACAAAGTTGACTAATTAAGTCCAACATGTCCAATTATGAGGCCAAGGTAGTCATTAATAAAATTAATACTACATGTTGCCTTTTGTCTGTTATTTTTTTTCCTTTTTGACTGTTTCTTTTTATTCTGCGTTATTCAGCCCTGTAATGATCATTCCTTCAATAAATTATTTCAGTGCATTTCTATGTTTTTTTATTTTAATTGCCTCTTCATATTTTGCTTGCTTTTTTGTCATATGTAACTGGTTACAATTTCACAACACTTTCTGACTGATGTAGTTTACAGTCCATGTGATTTCATTAAAGGAACATCATTTGTCTAGTGCATCTCTCCTTCCTTGGCAGGTTATTATAGACTGAAGGGTAGAACTGAGCACGCACTTGCTCAGTCAACAAGAGTAAGTCACATGCATATCTATATTATTCTATTTTAGCATGAGCAAGAACCTTTGTTGGTCTATGCAAAGAACATACTAGGCCACAGCTTTGAAAAATTCAGGTCAAGAAAAGCAAGAGAGCTGGGAAAATAACCCTAATGTTATAATTTTCTGTTTGAATAGCAATATCATTAAGACCTCTTGCTATGGTAAATATACTTATCTACAGCTTTAGTTTCCCTGAAATTACTGGATCACACAGGTTTTGTAATTCTTTGTATTGGACCTACGTAGATATTATAGTCACTCAAGTATTTAAAATAACAGTCGCCCTTTGTCAGGAGTTAAGAAGTTATCCATTCTAATAACATATTAGATCTTGATGAAGGGTTCCTGTTAGTCCAAAAGGTCAGGTAGCTGAAAAATCTGTGTACTTTATTGTAAACCTAGTTATCATATAACCTGCGTGTTTTATTGTTTTCTGGTAAGTTATCAGTTATCACTTATGAGTTGTCAAATCGTTATACATGTTTTTTAATGACAAAATAAAAAAAGATTATATGTTAGCTATAGTGTTATATCACTTGTTTAAGTGATAAAATACAATTCTTCTTTTCTACATTAACTCTTCCATGCATTGTTGTCATGATGAATTAACACCTTCTTCCTTCAGCAGCCTTTACTGTAATTTTATTTGGATGTCATTATCTTGAGAGACAGGTGTCACATCCTGTTTCATATCATCAAATCTTTCTGGTTTGTAATGTACACATTAATTTGCAGTAACTGATGCAATGCATGTCTTTCACACACACCATTTAAAAGCATACTAAAATTTGCATATAGAAAAAATCATTGTATGGGGGGGTGGGAATTTGAGTAATTGTGAAGTAATGTAAGCTGCAGTGTTAAACTGATAGTGTTTCATCAGGAAGTACTATAATCCATTGCTGGAAAAAAAAAACATTTTTTACAATTGCATAAAACAACCTTCTACCTCATATACCAACAGTATTGCTGTACTTGACTATGCAGTTTTGTATCTGCCTATTTAAGTATAGTATTAAAGACCTTTTGTGTGAGACAAGACTTTCATTTCAGTAAACTTATTCTGTCACCCGTCTCTATGCAATTTACTGCAAAATTTTACTCTCACTGTGTTTTTAGGGTATCCAAGCTTATACTTAGAAATGTAAAAATGCTACTAACAGTGCACATGTGCTTTACATATGACTAAGCAAAATACACAAGTCTAGCCAATATTTAATCTTTTCAGATTTAAGTCTGGCACTGGTAGCTGCTTTTAGTGCATTAACTATAGCAAAATATAAACTTTTCCTTGCAGCAGTGTTAACAACCAAAAGCAGCAATTATCGCATTTCTTTAAATAAATAGTGTTTTGTTTTTAAAGAGAAAAGGCCACATCAGCTAAATAAATTTATCTTGTGTGACTTTGTAAAAAAATATTATAAAGTAAAATAATTTATTCATGGAATATTTACTTCTTGTCTGCCTTGCTGAGACCTGCCCTATTCCTTTATATTTACCAAATTCATTCCATCTAAGTCCTTAGAAAAGAATCCTTACAATATTAATTATAGTTTGTTCGCTGTTCCGGTATGGTTATTAGGGTTTGTTCTCCAATGCATATTCATGTTTAGTATGTAAATTAATACTACAGTCCCAGGTTATAGTTCTTTACAGTGTGTTTCAGATGTTATTGCCTTTCATTTGAAAAATATACGCCATTTTCAAATTGTAGTCGATACATAAATTAGAATTGATTTACCGAAGAACCACATCATTTTATATGAAATATGCCAAAGAAATAAGGACATACTAAAAACAATTTCTCTTTTGCTGTCTCTTGATTTTCTGCAAAACAAATGTCCAGTTATAATCTCTGAGGGCAACCTTTTCTTCTCTTGCAAGATTTTTTTTAATTCTGCAGAAAGATATTCTAGCCTTTTTAAGGTGCAGAAATCAAATGAAAACTGTTTTAACTTTAACATGGAACTTCAGCTGGACAACAGAACATTATTTGTTTCCAACTTCACAATATAAAACAGATATCAGATAGCACAAAACTATGATTTCTTTTCCTGTATCTTTCCCATCAGAAAGTTCATAAAACATTTTCCAGCTGTTAATATTACTTTACGGTATAATGTAATCTATTGTGTTGCCACTGTATTCCACTGTTATAACATGCCTCTCTTCATAATTTAAACTTCTGAGTTTGTAAGAATTGTTCTTCCATATGATTTTCTAAAAACACGATGCTCAGAATTTCAACTGTGCTGCATTTGATAGTAATATATATGAAAGTTAAAACAGACTGTTTAAATATCTGTTTTGTAAAAGTTCCATAAAATAAATTGGAGACTGTATGGTGCATATACTAGAAATGCATGTTCTGCTTGTTCCTAAGCAATGGCAGCCGTGAATTAGAAATGCTGCAAAGAAGTAACATTTACCTTTATAAGTCATACTTTCAGTTTCATCATCTTGTCCAAATCTAGAGATATGCAACCTTTCCATAAACAAACCTATGCATACTGTTTTTCTGTATGTGTACATGTATAACTAAAATCTTGCCACTGACTTTCACAGTGTCGTCTTTTGATGTTGTACTTGTAAAAGCTTTTCCCCAATGGATGACTTCTTGTTTAAAGTCAGAAGCTTTTTCAGATTCTTATCCATGTCAATCACAGTGCAAACTGGACAGTGTCCTTGTCATTTCCCACTAGTATTCAGAGTTCTAGGCTGTTCATAAAGCATTGATTGTCTAGTATTCTTACTTCCATGCTTCTGTTTGTGTTTGGCACTGTAGAATTCCCATCCTGAAACAGAAGAGAAGCCTTTTTAATTCAGTTATCAGTTTAAAAATCTGCATTGCCATTGCCTTTCACCATTTTATTAGACCATAACATAGGTTATTCATAGGTTATTCATTCATAGGTTAGTACTAAGCTAACTTCTCTTATGAGCCATTTTAAGCCTAGCCAATTATCCCCTGTAAGACTCAAACCCTGCACCTTGTGTTTGTAAAGCAAACACCTTAACCATTAGGCCACCCTCCCATCCCCAATGCAGGGACTTGTACAGTTAGCACATCTACAAAGTGACAGTATTATATCAATTTCACAAATTAACATCAAAGGAATTTTTCAGCTGAACAGCATATATAGAAATATCCACATTTTAATTAGTAGGGTTTGCAAGGAAGGGTAATATGTTTGTGTCATTTTCATATAAATATGTAGGACTGTAGATTCAGCTGTCATCATGTTAACCAGGGAAGTCCACTGGATATACAGTCTATTTTCAGGAGTGAACCATGTGTAATGTATCAAAATTGGTTATAACAAAAATGTATTTTGTTTACTTTGCCAGACTATGTTATAGGTGAATTGCTGGGGTAGACTTTGGGACTAGAAGGCAAAACTTAAGTTATGAACATAAGGACAAGAAGTAATTTGTTGTCCTAACATAAAGTAAATGGGAGTATGAATTTTCAAAAGACTTACAATATCAGTTGTCGAAAAAAGATGAAGCATTATATAAATGTACATGAAAGACAGTTTAAATCAAGGTAGACTTTTGTGCAAAGATAATTTTGTTAACTTATGAAAAAATATTTTAGCAAAAATGCAAAGAAATTGGGCATTTATATAAACAGAAAGTTAATGCTGAGTGTCATTCATCAGTAATAAATAGATGAGAAGTGTAATGTGAGAATAAAATATGAGTGAAGACATGATAAATAGCATGCATTATCTCAAACATGGGTGTGCTGACAACAAATAATATATAATGAACATAGTTCTTGTCTATTGGGCCACACTGCTGCAAGTCAATTAATACGCAAGAGGTAGCCTTAAGGACATATGATAAATGTGCCCTGCTACCTTAGGTAACAGTCAACACCTAACATGCCCACATAAGTTTTACTCTGTACAGCTGCAGATCAGAGTTATAGTCCCTACCTGCACAGGATTTTATACCTAGCCTTGACTGAGTCCAGTGTCTTCCAGAGCAATCTTACCAACAGTAATTGAAACTTGAGCAAAATTAGTAAACACACATGCACTACTTCCAGAAGGGATAATGATAGTTTTCTACTACCAGCACATTCCCCAATTTCATGGTAACACTGCCAATAGTCAGAATTCCTTGCTAAACACAGAATAAAAATTGGTTACTCTTAAAATAAGACAACCTTTAAATATTTTAACAACAGTATTTAGCTCTGAATAGTCATTATTTGATAGGCAGATGCTAAATAGTGATCAGTATACTAAATTCAATACACATATTCTTAATTAACCAACCAATAGTATTTAAAACTGAATAATAAATATCTTTAATTGAAATAAATAAACTAGAGCATTTCACTTGAAAAAAGAATACATAAAATGCAATGATCTTTCACAAAAATTTAAATAAAAGGTGTGCGCAGACAGATGGTATTTAGCAAACTCTGTCGTCTAGCTAAGGTTTAGACTAGCTGATAGAGGTTGCTGATATGCAGTTGGTTTAAATCAAAAGTAATGTTTATTAAAGATACACTGTGTCCTATCACCAGCTTTAAAGACCAGAACAGAATCTATGAATTTCATTCAGGCAACTCTTGTCTCTTTGTGTATGATCCAGCAAGGTAATACAATAACTCTGTAACTAACAGTCCCTCCGTTTAGAGGAGTCCTAGGCAAGATTTTGTATTGTCTTCAGTTATGAATCATGGAAGATGCTGTCTTGTTTCAACAGGTATGCAGTTCTGGAGAAATTTCCAAATGAGAGAAAATCCTTTGGACTTTAATGAATATTAATCTTCAAGCAACATTTGCCACAACAGCAAACGCACATTTCTATGTACAGTTTCACACAATTCTTTTAAATATTACACATTTCCTGGGAAGGCAAGTACATTGTAACTTTTTTTATATTTTAAAGAATTGATTTCATTTTTCTTAATTTAATACAGTTTTAGTTCAACTTAGTTTACTCTTAATACATTTCCATTTTTTGAAAGAACAGTTTATTTTTTCAAGCTTAAAACAACTTTTTACATAAATATACTGTAAGTACATGTGTATATGATAGTTAACATAGTAGCGAACTGTTGGGACTTCTGTTTGTTTTCCTTAAGATAAAACTCATGCCATTTCTATGGTTTTATTTCATAGTTTCTTACTATCCTATTAACCTTAAAGGATACTTAGTAGCCAAGCCATATATTCCCATGCAGAATTTTAGCATGTGTAATTTAAAAATATGAATAACTCTTATCAGGATGAACATTTACATGTTACCCCTATCCATAAGGGAGAAGGGTGCTACTCCAGGGATGAATGTTTGTTTTCCCTTCCATGCGTAGGCTCATAGTTATATACTTGGCTAACAACCACCAGGGCCTTTATAATCCTAGCCATGCAATCCAACCCAATTGTTTCCCTATTTATCATGGGAATTTATTAGGAGGGGGTTGTTAGCAAGTTTCTAGAGGTTATGTGGGAGGAGTATGTTAGTTTGGGTATTACTGTCTGCCTCCATCTATCAGAGACATGGCGGCCAGACAAGGGTGAATTTCAATTTCTCATCCATTGGTCAAGGTTACACTTAAACATAGTTAAGGATGGACTTTGCTTCACATGGCTGGGGAGCCAGCTCCAGGGCATGATCCTCTGTGACACATATATATCCTGTCGACATGTTTTATTTACATCACAAGCAAAATTTAAATCCTCTGATCTAGTAGTTCTGATGCTGTTTGTTTTGCAGTTGTGCAAAATCAGAGCTAGATCTGAGGATGCCTTATATGAAGTCAGAGATTGCCTATAAGTAACATGTAGAAGACAAACTATAGACATAGGCTTGAAGGCAATCCATAGAAGACAATGTATTTATGTCCTAGATTATCTTGGTAACGAACCTTTGTGGGCATTCCAACTGTTGCAAATGTCTCGTCAGGTATATGCTATAGGTGGTACTGGACTCAATGATGGGTCTGAAAATGGCCAAATAAAGTGGAACTATGACTTTCTTGGGTTATGTTTTAATAGTAAAATAAGTACTTTGTTTTATGTGGAGAAAAAGATGGTTTCAAAGTGAAATTCTCACATATCTATCCCTCCAAAATGTTCTTTTCATGTTGCAGAATAAATTAAGAACTCTTTAGTGAGTGTTTATGCCACAACTGGGTATGCTGATGTGCAGTAGGTCTGAGTGGATACGATCTGTTAAGGCTGTATATGAGAGGCAGACGTCATATTCTAAAAGGGGCATTATACTCAAGGATTAGTCTAATAAGTGCCTTATACAGTGTAATAGTCACATGTCTGGACCTTGATACCATACCTTTATAAATAAGCTGTGCAATGAAAAAGGCCTTTTTTTTTACAATAGTGGATACATCTACATAGGTTCCCAGGTACCTAATTACTGGATCAATTTTCAGGAGCGCATTGTCAATATGATAGTTGGAGTAGATGTTATGCTTGCATAAGGATACTATAATACATTTTTGGCATTTAGATCAGATGTTGTAGTTTTCATTCTTCCTCAACACGGGTTTGGATCGCATCCACAGACCCAACTCGGCCGCATACTCTAGACTTTGGATCCAACTCTCCAGCTCCTCACTCTACCTGTAATACATTTGTCCATCCTCAATACTCAAACCTCATTTGCGGTCATCGAGCTCAGATGCAGGGTGCTTCTCATGAGGGACAAATTCAGTATTCTTAATAAGTCCTTTGATATTTTTACCTAAACATCTTATTTTTACATTTTTCTCAACTTCCCTCAGTGTACACTATAGAGTTAGGTTTTCCTTACTATTTTTATAGTATTTCTACTTATACCATAGTTGGTATTTCTTCTTTAACTTATAATACAGGGTATTTTCTTAATTACCATTGCTGGTAATCTTTCTTCTTTATTCCTTTAATTTATGAATATATTTAAAAAAAAAGTTTGTTTTCCTCATTCTCCATTCTAGTGCTTTTTTTTATCACAGCACCGTCAACCATACTTCCTGTCATGGCCGGCAAACTGACAGGGTTCAAGAAATGCACTTCTTGTGGGCAGAAAATTCCAAACTCGGATGCCTACAAGGAGTGCATTTATTGTCTCCGAGCTGTCCATTTGGAAACCAAATGTAACATTTGCACTACCTTTAATCCAAGGGCTTGGCTGACTGACGCAGCAAGCTAATCTTAAAAGGTCTCCTCCCTCTTGCTGCAACATCTTCTTCTGGGGCTCAAATCTCTGGTAAATCTACAAAATCTGCTCCATTGGAGCATTTTCTGCCAAAGTCCCCTAGGACGTTGTCGGAACCACCAAAAAAAATTCAAAAATCCTCGGATCTGACATCCTCAGATCCAGAGGCTTGATCTTTGGATCTGACCCCTTTGGATCACAAAGCTTTAGATACAGTCATCAGATTAGCCAGCCCTACAGCTAATATCCCAAACCTTCAGATCTGAAACCTGACACCTCACAAAAAGTTTGCTCACCAGAGTTCATCCTGGATCCAATTTCTCCAATGCTGCAATCTCTTTTCTTGCAGACTTCCAAGAAGCATTCCGGGCCACAGTTCACCACATCCTCTAGAAGTTTATGAGAAGCAGATGTGGATAGGATGATGCGAAAATTTCTCAGAGATCAGATCCAGTTGGTGGTTATACCAGCTTCATCCCCTATTGTATCTGTGAGTCTTCCAACCACTTCTCAAATAATTCTGTCTCCATCTCTGATTCATCACACAGTTTCGGAACCTCAGGATCTGATAGCTCCAGAGTCAGATCCAAAGAAATTTTCTTCTTCAGCACTGACAGCATTCCTTACTAGTTCCACTCAGATGTCTTTGGATTGGAACAGGTCCTGAAGCTAAAGTGTGAGCATCGGATCCATGGGGCTGAGATCTACTCCAATGTTATTGGAGCCATCCCTGCCCCTCAGAGCCTCTGCACTAGATAGTTCAGGTCTGGTTCCATCTTCAAGGCACGGATATGGTAGGAGTCATGCTCTATCTGCACTGGAAGTCTCAGTTCTGGTGAAGTTGGCCAAGGCTTCTCCAAGCCCATCTACCTTCGAGGTTTGGAAAGGGCTTTTTCTTTTTAGAGAATCGTTTTCTTATCCCTCAGATCCAATCCCTATTCTCTCATCAGTTCCAAGCTCTATGTTGATCAAGTCTATTCCACATGAAAAGACAGTTCCAGCTAGTTTTCAAGCAGTTCCTGTAGAACTCCCCCTTATCTTCAGATTCCTCCCCTGAACTTCCCCCAGAGAAGATCCGCTAGAAGAGAATGTGCAAAGGAAGGCACAAAGATTCCCTGCTGGAATCTCTCATGCAGGATAGTGATTTTGATGAAAGAGAAGGATCCCCTAGACATGACCAAATAATCTCTCCTTTGGAGACATATTAGAGATCATTAGACAGAAAGGCGGTTGGTCTTCTGAAAATCCTTCTCCACAGGAATCAGTATTTTTGTAAGTTTTTAGTTCTGGCCCATCTATGTCAAGGGTTAAAGCAGATGAGCTCAATGATTTAGCTTCCCACCATGCATGGAAGGAGCTGAATACCATTGAACCCATTCCAAAAATACCTGAAAAATTCTTAGCTCCACTGGAGCAAAGGATTCCTAGTAGATGTTACGGTGGTGGTAGCAGCCAGTAAAAGGAGCTAGTAGAACAGAACTCTTCTGTCCACCTGCCAAACAGAAAGTTTAGGGTGCTGGATAGATTTGGAAAACAAGTCTTTGCCTCCGTGACCTTCGCCTTAAGGTTTCTTAATTAACTGGCACATTTCACAAGACTACAGAGAGATCTGACAAAGAAACTATCAAATTCTCTTTGAGTCTATGTCTGCAGAAAGAAATTTTAGGTCATTTTTTTGCTGAAGGTTCAAAGGATTTTGTAGTTAGGCCATGTAGCATGACTGTCAGATCCCAGGGAAGCGAAGGGCACATTATTGGAGGTCTGAGGAGAAACATGTCTTTAAAAATGTTTTACATAACTTGGAAGAGGGCCAGGAATAATTTCTTTCCCCTATATGAAAATTCTTTAAAAGAGAACAGTCAAAAATTAAAGGACAGCAGAAACCGGGGCAGAAAAAGGGTCAACATCATTTTCAATGCCCAAAGGGAGAATCTTTTCCACTTAACTCTTGTAAATCTCCTTTGTGGAGTCTTTTTGCAAGAATAATATTATGGTAAATACTGAGGAAGAAATCCTTGGCTGTCTGACCATTATTGGAAGTGGAGAAACTGTGTGGTTAGTTTGAGCGCCTGGATATTGGGATGGCTCATCCCTGAGGATTGTGAAAAGAAATCTGGAAGAGTCTCCAGTATCCATGGAGGATGACAAAGATGATACCACTGGAAGGGGAACCACATCTGTCAACGCCAGTAGGGGGCAATGAGGATGACTGAGCTCTTCAACCTGGGTTGCTTTCTGTAGAAATTTGGAAATCTAGGGAAGTGGAGGATATGCATAAAGCAGACCAGATGGCCAAACTTGGACTAGAGCATCTCTCAGTGACTTCCGCTGAAGGGGGATCAGGGCAAAATACCTGCTGCACGTGTTGATGTGTGGAGAAGCAAAGAGGTCTCACCAAGGTTGGCCCCAATGATGAAAAACCTCTTCCGCCATAGATTGTTTGAGACACCACTCATGTGGCATCAAAATGGACCTGCTTAATTTGTCTGCTAACACACTGGTTTTCCCCAGTAGGTGCATTGCAACTAGAAAGCAGTTTGAGGAGATCACCCATTGCCACAATCTCATGCTCTGTCTGCAGACGGGGTAAAATTGGGTTCTCCTTTGTTTGTTGATGTGCCAGACAACAGACATGTTGTCAGTCTGAATTGCAATATTCCCTAGAGGAAGGGCATCTTGAAATGCTTACAATACTAATAGGACTGCTACATTGATATGTGAATTGGTCTCTTGGGGAGACCATGTACCTTGGACTGTCCTTCTCAAGAAATGGCCCCTCCCACCCCAGTTGAGAGGTGTTCGTAGTCACTGTGGCCATTTGGGGTGGTAAAACAAAGGGTCGGCCTAGACAAATGTCATCTGGCCGCATCCACCACTGGATATGGAGTTTGCAAATTGGAGTAAGGTTGACTGGCAAAGGTAGGGGTTGTTGAAGAATAGACTACTGACCAACTAAAGTCCATTGAAGAACATGCATATAGTATCATGCTAAGGGAAGTAATACTATGACTGCCACCATAGATCCCAGCACTTGAAAAATGGATCTGGCTGGAGGAGATGGGTGGGAAAGAATTTGATGAACCAGAGATTTGAGCGTGTTTATGCAATGAGTTGGTAATGCTGAAATTTGCACTGTTGTGTTCAGATCTGCACCAATAAACTCCAGGCTCTGGACTGGTGTCACCTTTGATTTGGCATAATTTATTGTTATCCCAAGCGACTAGCAAATCTGGAGTAAATAGTCCCTGGATTCTTGAAGGAGGTGCATGGAGGGGGTGGTGAAGAATCAGTCTTCCAGATATGGACACACTCTGAATCCTTTGAGTCCCGGGTGAGCAGCCAACACTGCCATACATTTTGTAAACACCCTGGGGGCGGTGGTGAGTCCAAGGGCAGGGCTCTGAATTGGTGATGACTGGCTCCCAGCTAAAAGTGCAAATGTCTTCTGGAGCACCTGCCCATTTGGATGTGGTAATATGCATCCTGAAGATCTATGGAGCACATCCAATCATACTTGTGAAGAAATAGCAGAGTGAACTGAACCGTGACCACTTTGGAACTTTCACTTTTTTTTAAGTACTGATTCAATTTGCTCAGATCCAGAATTGGTCTGAGGTCCCCTGTCTTTTTGGGCACCAAAAAGAAGTGTGAGTAAGCTCTGAATCCTGTTTGATCTGGCAGTACCTCTTGGATGACTTTTGTCTAGCAGATTTTGAATTTCTTGTGCTGCTCCTTTCCTCTGACTGTGTGGAATGTTGGGAAGCTTCTTCCTTTTGCAAATAGGAAATTGGAAACATGGAATGGAAAAAAACTCTGGCTATTATTCTTAGCACCCATTAATCTTCTGTTATATTTGCCCAGGCATCTGGGTGCAAGGACAGTCGTCCCTGACTACCTTCAGAGGTGGACAGTCAGTCAACAAAATCCTGGATATCAGGAATTGTTGCCCCTAAGTGAGGTGCTGACTAAATGTTAGGGTATGTACACGTCTCCCAATTTATAAAGGGGTAGTTGAAGTCCCCTAGGAGAATGGTGTTTGGCTTGATGCATAGGGACTCCCTACTCATCAGGTATGTTGTGTGGTTTCTGAGCCTTAGCCACTGAAAAAGTACTTTGAGCAATTTAGTGGCAGATATACAGGAGCTAAATTAAAAGTAGCAACTAATAAATAATACTTGACAATCCCACATCATATCTGACTATGTCTGGAGATCTTTATGATTAGCAATGTTCCAGTCCAGTTCAGTGAATTACAGCAGAAGCTGTGGACACAGAAAAATGAAGAAAGACTAATGTTACAGAGAATGCAGCACCAGCTACTGCTTAGTTAATTGACAGTGCAGTAGAGTGTTGGGAGGCCTCAGAGTGGGAAGGTTCTCACAAACTACATATCACTTTAACAGTGCAGAAGATAGAAAGTGGCAAAAATGTGAACTAGCCTGGCATATTTGGAGAGGGAATATGTTGCATGGAGCTGTGCAATAAATTTGAACTTTACCACATAACATAATAGACTTTATCAGATAAAAAAGCATGGCTCAGATAATTCCTATGACAGTTAATCTATATGTGAGACAACTAATGGGTGCAAAAATGCTGTGTTAAACTTGTAGTTTTTACTACAAAGATGGAAGATAATTATACAATGTAAAAACTGTATAAATCCTGCAAATGTGTTTTTCCTGTAACAATGCAGCAAAAATGTGGATTTGTCAAGCCACTACAGTGGTGTAGAGGGATAAAGCCATTTATTATGACCCAGGTAACCTGGGTTCCATTAGTGGCTCAGGTAGCTGATGTTGTATCGTCGTGAGATGGGTGTTACCATCCTGGGAGGGGTTGGCAATGATGTGGGCATTTCCCCACAATGCTCCCTGGTGGAGATTGGGGACATTGTTTTGCTAGGGAGGCATGGTCCAAAGAGAAGGAAGGGTGGGGACATAGCTGAGATGCAGCAAAGGCAGGGTGATACGCCAGATGTCTCCACTGCACTCCCAACCCTCGGACATAACCATGGATACTGGAAAGGAGGAGCGAATGTGGCAGGTCATAAACAAAAATCCTCTTGCAGATGGTAAAAGATCAAGACCCCCCCCCCCCCGAATACTCTTAAGATCTGCAACAGCCCAAAGCCAATGTCAGAGTAAGTCTAGGGATGTTGAGCAAGGATAGAAGATTTGGTGTTGGACATGGGGCAAAGGGGTAGGAGTGCTGTAGGATAAAGAGGGGGCAAAAAATTCTGGATGTGTCAAGCCTTACAAAGCAAATAAGTATTCAATTTGGACAAGAGCCTTGCAAAGTAAAACTGATATCTTTATATACACATTTGCAGAACATCCTTCCTTCCAAAAGGTGTAACACCTTATATGGGAATGAAAATTCCAAATTTGCTTTGGAAGTAGTTATTTGGATTTAAAATTCTGACCCATCACAGGAAGTAGAGTCACGACTGCTTTATCTAATACTTAAAATGGGGATTTCTCTAAAACACTGTATTTGCTGAATATTTCCTTATTCTAAGACATCTTTCTAGACACTGTTCAGATACTAGGTCTATTCCTTCTAAGTTTAGAGTTGAACTGTTCAGCACGATTCAAGTCAGTCAAATTAAATGCATTTTCCTATGGAGATATTCTATACATTTTATAAATGTGTGCATTGACTGCAATTATCAAGAGAAAGTACCTGCTTTACAAAATTAGTGAGCTCAAGTCTGTTGGCTTTGTTTGTGAGTTTTCTGCACTTTCTGAATGGAATGAAGCCACAGGAAGGTGAGAGTGCAGTTACCTTCAGTCAGTATAGTGGCAGAACAGAGCTATCCATCTGTTTAGAACTTTTTCTTTTAGATTTCAATGTACAAGAGCATGCACGTTTGTCTGTGTATTTAATTATGAAATGGTATTGAGTACTTTCTTTAAGTAAACAGCTGCATTATTCAAATTAAAGCTCATGGGTAACGTCTTATTAATGTTTGTGAAGGTAGTTTGCACATATAACTGTTGGCAACTGCCCTTAGAAGAGTGACTGCTTCGCTATCCCTGCTATGAAATGAAAGCACAGTTGGCTGATTGTAGGAGAGTAACTGTGACTTTGCTATGCCAGGTTGGTTTGGCTGGTAGCTTCATGAATACTATACAGTCAGAAAGTGGAGGTAACACCAAAATTATATTACTAGTGTGTGTGTTTTTGCACTCACGTGGTTTTAGCCAAGTTACTGTTGGAGAGGCAGCACTGGAAGGCACTGTTCTGAAACTGAAGTACTAGGAAGCCAGTGGTTACAGCTTTCCTTTCCAGCCTTACATGGTTAACCTTATTTCAGAATGTATTGTGTTGGTCAAAGCCCAAGGCAGCATTCTTCATTTGCTATATACTTTGTCCAAACTAGAGTTGGATCATGGTTAAATGGGGCCCTAGGTTGGGTAATGGATTGGGCTACACACACACCAGCCCCCCCTCCATTCTAGTATCCCATTACTTGGCTATTTCTCCCCAGTTATCATAAACACTGTTCAAACCTGTCAGTGTGTGTGTATTATTTCTTTACTTCTACAATGATTACAGATACTTGGTTTAATTTAAAACTTCTATTTCAAATTTTATAGCACAAACACTGATAAACATTTGATAAACAAAACAATACAGTTTCACAATGAAAACAGATTTGGTATTAACAGTAAATTTCTGCCCTTGAAACTCACATTCATTTAAATGGTACTGAAACCCACATTCAAAGAAACTGCATCTATCCAGTGGCGGATTAAGTTTACCTTTGGGCTAATTTTAAACCATAGGCCCCTTGCACACATTGATTCACCTTTCTAATTGTATTAAATTACATTCCTTGTATAATACAGCACCACTTGTTAGAGCGTTTTAAATTTGTAGTTTTGAACATTTTTCCAGTAAGCAATGAAACAAAACATATGAACGAATAATGACATAACTGCCCATTTCAGAACATTTCAACCATAAAAAGCCACTCAATTATTTCATTACAATCCACCAGTATTGTCAATATGCACAATTTCTGCCTGCTTTTTTGACTTTTGTATTTCTCCTAATTTCTGCCTGTTCCTTTTGACTGTAGGACTCACTGATATTTTACTGACCTATCCTATTCCCAGGTCTCTGATTGCTTTTGTAGACTTTTTTTTATTGCTTTGCATTCATTCCCTGGTCTAGGTCTGATTACACTGTTATTATTTGGCCATTCCCTCACACCTAATTGTTACTGACCCTCCACCTTCTAACCTGTAAGAGTTTTTTAAAACCCAGGGAGCCATCTTTAAATTTCTCTAAGCAGCTGCAGTCCCTGGTGTTGTGAGCTCCCATGTAAGCAGTCAAATTTAGCTTCTTTTAATTGTATTTGTTTTTTTTATTTGGCAATGTAAACCCTTATTTTAGCCTTTTTTACTGCTATATTTGACAGTGTAAACATTTATCAAACTATCATCTTATGTTACAGCACTAGTGACTGGAACTGTGTTTTTGTGTGCTGCATGTAATTGTTTCACATACTGCTACTGCTTTACTTAACTGCATACTATCCTTGTCATACATATTGTTAATTTTCTGCTGGCATTTTGAGGCTGGAACTGTTTGTTTACTGTGTGCCGCATGCTACTGTTTTCATCTACTATTACTGCTTTACTTAAGTGAATATTATCCTTGTCATAGATATTGTTAATGTTCTGCTGGCATTTCAGTTCGACCTGTGAGGTCTAACATTGTGTCAGGGGCTGCACTTGGGTTTTTAAACTGAACACTTTTATTTTCTGTTCCTGTTAAGACCAGGGCTATATATGTATGAACCAAGTTACTTGGCTGCATGTGATTTTACAGTTCATGTTTCTGTTTTTATTCTGCAGTCAAGTCATATATTTTTGCTGTTTTTGTACAAACTGCAATTTTTAATTTTCTGTGTTTATCTGCAATCTGAGGTATAAGTGAACTATTAGAATGTTATTGCTAAGTAATTCTGCTGCCTAGTGTTTGCTATACAACCTGAAAGACATTGATATTAGGTTTCTTTCACTGAGGTTGTCTTAACTCCTTTACTACAATTTCTTCCTTATTTATTTTCCTTTAGTGTCTGTACATCGTGACTACATAGTGGGTCCGATTTGTTCCCCTCCCCATACTTGAGAGCACGAACACTTCAGAAAACTTTTGGACCACTAGTCGATCACCTCCACAACCTCTCTCTGCTTCTATCCAGGTGCTTACAACGGCTGTTTTCAACTACACTCCACTGAATTTTGTCTTGTAATCCTTTCAGTAGCACTAGCTATTGCTTTGTTAAGCAAACTGATATTTGTAGTGCCTTTTGGTTGAGCTCTGCATTGGTACTGACAGCTGCTCTGTATCCCCCCCCCCGACTTCCAAGTTATTCTTACCTTTTTTCTCTCTTCCCCTACCATAGTGTTTAAATTAGGCTGCATGTAAACTTAGTTTAAGTATATCTAGTGGAGTATTTCCCCAAGTCTAAATTCTCCTAATTTCTGCCTGCTTCTTTTGACTTTTGTATTTCTCCTAATTTCTGCCTGCTCCTTTTGACTGTAGGATTCACTCATATTTTACTTACCTGTCCTCCTTTTCTCAAGTTTCCCTGATACCTACTTAGTAAATCTTAACATAATAAAAAGAAAATATAAAACAGAAAACCTACTCTCTAGCTGTAGCTCTATCCCAGCTTCAGAGTCTCAATCACTGATTATTTTTTCTGGACAATCACTCCTTCACAAAATCCAACCACCAGGTTACCAAATCATTCGCAATGGCAGAGCCCATAAAAAAGGAGGTGGAGTAGCTATAATCTACTCCTCCTCCCATACCATAACTCCCTACACCAATAAAATTCCAACCTTTGCCAATGCTGAAATTACAATAGGCTTATTAAAAATAAACAACCGCAAATCCATATGTATCGCTGCCCTCTATATCCCCTAGGTGATAACATCAAAACACTTTAGAACATCCTATCCTGGTTCTCCACCTACATAAATAATGAAACCTATATCCTTGATGATACCAACATCAACTGGACCACTATTAACTCTGATGCCCCTTCCCACACTACCAGCCTATACAATTTCTCCAAACTAATTAATCCACCAACCAGAACAAATAAAGATGTTACCTCTCCAAATCTAATCACCAAAACTGGAATAATACCAGTTGCTCTCAGCGATCACTTATCTGCCTTCGCCGACCGGCTCCCATCTCCTCTACAAAAACACCACCATTACATTCACACCCGCAATCTCTCCTCTTTTAATCCCCAAACTTTCTCAGAATGCCTAAAATGCATTGACTGGTCCTCTCTAAAACTCTGCCACTTGATGATGCCATATCCTACTTTAACCACTCAGTCATGACCCTCCTCAACCAGCACCCCCCCCCCCCGAGAACCAAACTCATCAAAACCTATCCCTACCCATGGTTATCAAAAGAAACTAAACTAGCCATGCAACAAAGGGACAAAAAATGGAAACAGCATTAAAAACATAAAACCCAAACTCCTTCTTAGAATTTAAGCATCTCCGAAACTCCACAAAAAAGCTAATAACTAAAGATCGCAAAGCTCACTACTCCAAACTCCAGTCCTTGCACTCAACAAACCCCCCAAAATTCTGGGACTCCATCTCACAAATTCTACATCCTGGTAATAAAGAAAACCTCTGTCCTAATCCCGCCCTCTCCGACCTTGACACAGCATCCCAATTCAACTCATTCTTCATAGACTGCATAGCCAAACTATCCACCACCTTCCCAACCCCCTCCTCCAACTCCAGCCCGTCCCACCACAACCTCCACCCCAATCACCTACCCCCCCTCCACACCATTCTGGCTTACTCCCATTCCCACAAACACTATAAAAAGACTCCTCCTCAAACTCAAACCATGTTACAATGCACCTGACAATCTTCCACCCACCTTCCTCAAACTATCTGCAGACAGCATCACCTGTCCCATCTCTATTATAAATAGATCCATACAAGAATCATACACCCCTTCCATCTGGCACCATGCCTACATCATCCCCCTGCACAAAGTTGGCAAGAATACTGACATCACCAACTTCAAGCCTATTGCCATCCTTTCCCCTCTTTCTAAAATTCTAGAGAAAACCATCCAAGTACAACTAATGACACACCTAACCCAAAACAATCTCCTCTCCCCTACCCAACATGGCTTCCGCCCTGGCCACTCCACCATGACTGCCCTTCTTTCCTTTCTGGAAACCATTAACAGTGAACGAGACTGAGGCAAATTTGTATCTACGCTATTCCTAGATTTGTCAAAAGCCTTTGACACCATCTCCCACACCCTACTCATATCCCAACTTTCCACCCTACAGCTCTCTCCTTCCACCACAGCCTGGTTTTCCAGCTACCTGTCTAACCGCCAACAAGCTGTCCAATGGAAAACTTCAACCTCCCCCTTCCTCCCTACACCCACAGGCATTCTCTCAAGGTTCTATTCTTGGCCCTCTACTCTCTAACTTGTTTATTAACAACTTTCACCACTCCATCCCAGAGTCGTCTGTCGTCCAATATGCAGATGACTCTACTATCATCTGCTCAGCCTTATCACCTTCTGAGCTCCTTGCAAAAACCTAACTAGCCTTCTCAACAATGGAAACCTGGATGCAGTCCAACCACTTAGCTCTAAATGCAAATAAAACCAAACTAATGATCTTTTCCCCTACCAAAAACTCTATTATTGACAAAACCTCATTCACCGTACAGAGCCAGAACAACATCCCCCTTAATCTTTCCCACCACCAAGCTTCTCTGTATCATCATTGATGATGAACTAAAATTTGATACCCATATCCACTCCGCAATCAAAAAAACCCACCAAAAGATAGATCTCCTTTACAGATGCAACCGCTTCCTCAGCCCCTCTTCCCGTCAAACCCTGGCATCCACCTTCCTGCTCCCCTCCATGATGTATGGTGCCCCTCTGTTCACAAATCTCCACCTTGGCTTACGATCCAAACTTGAATCCTGCTACCACAAGATCTGCAAATTTGCAACCAATTCAAAAAACTCATCCCACCACTGCCACTCCCTCCTCACCCTCAATTGGCTTGAAGTCCCCAACTACCTCAGTTACCTACAACTCACCATTGCCCACAAGCTCATTTTAAACCCACAAACTGCCCATCTCTCACTACATCCTTAAAACCCTATATACCCAACCGCCAACTCAAGATCCACAAATCAAAATCTCCTTCAGGTCCACAAACCAGCATGACCTCCTGGCCACCTATTACTCTCCTACTCCTTAGTCAAGCAGTGGAACCCCCCCCCACCACCACCTTTGCAACCTTCCAAACCATACAGTTTCAAATCTCAGCTATTATCTCATCTATCAGCCAAATGGGAATGCCCATGTCATGCTCCAACATAAACCCCTCTCCACTGCATCTCTTTCTACCCTGTACTGAAATCATTACCATTTACCAAGTCTATTGCTTCATCTCAGCCTAAAACAGTCTTGCCCTATCAGGGACCGATTTTCTCTCTGCTATCTAATGTACTATACTTTCCATAATCCAATTTTCTTGTACTCTCTCCATGCAAAATGGTCCACCTAACCTGCAAAGGGCTAGTAGCTACTTGTTTAATGTTTAATTACAAAGAGCTTATTTGACAAAAATTTCTTTTTCTGCAAATGTTCAGTTTACCCAACCTCCAAAAGGGCTAGTAACCTTCTGTTTAAATGTTAACGCACTAAAAGCTTATTGCATAATGTATTATATTTCTGTAAATGTTTTAATTGTTCTGTACAAATCTTTGTTATTCTTTTGTAACATGTAATATGCAACTTGCAATATTTGGAGCTTTTCTCCCTGGGCCTCCACTGAAAACAGACTCTTTATGGTCCACTGGACCTCCCCGGTCATCAAACTTAAATAAACTCAAATAAATAAATAGTAAATAAGTAAACGTCATCTGAATCATTCCGTGTTAAAGAGATCTGTAACTAATGAAGAGGCTGCTGCTAGCAAACAACTTTGTATTTCAGTGTTTCATGTAGAAATTCAGTGCCTGCTGCACTTGAAGAATAAATTCCCTGTGTTATATTAAAAGAAATGGTAAGCTGATAATATTGTAGTAGGGAATGGATGGCAAACAGACAATAGGTTTATAGTTATAGGCATCTCATCCAAAGGAGGACACTCTCAGGACTGCAGAATCCCCACCCCACCCCTTAAAGTGCAACACAATATCAGTAATCTATCTATAAAGTATGGGAGAAGAACCCACAGCCTTCTGCATCAAAAGCAAGTATGCTACCTTTTGTTCTACTAAGATTGCTTTCATATGCTATAGCACAAATAGTGATGACCATTTGCTAAACAAAACAGTTGCACATTGAAAACAAGCTTAGCATGAGCAGCAGTAAACTTCTCTTCACTTAAAGCTCACAAATCTTTGAAAATGCACTGCAGTTCATGAAAACCTAAAAATGCACTGAAGCTCACAATTTCTTGAATATGCACTGGAACTTGCAATAGTTGTTGGTGCAGATGATTCAGGCTCATGCTGTTGTCTTGTGGAATTAAGGCACAGGGTTTGAGGCTAAGCAAATTTACTAACCTCACACACAGACACAGCAACAGACATGTTTAAATTCCAAAATGGAAAAAAAGTCAAAACGTCTTTATATAATTCCATGTGCAAAAAAGAAGCAGGCATATCTTGTGTGTTTAAAGGACACCAGCAAGTGTTTGCATTAACAGATGCAGAGGGTGTTCTTCATACCCTTAAAGGAGACATATACATTTTTGTAAGTAAATACTGCAGCATCTTGCCAGTCAGTGGGCCCCTCCCAGCCAGCGGGCCCCAGGCGACTTCCTAGGTTGCTTAGTGCTGGATTCAGCTCTGGTCCAACCCCCTTAGAGACTGATATTATTGATGGAGATTATCTTATCTGGACAGTTGTGTGGCCCCTGCCCCAGAGATATTTATCAATGTCAGTAGAGTGGATTTAAAGGCTATACCTTCCACACCTTGACATTTGGAATTGTACATTTTGACAGTCAGTGTATGTAAACGCTTGGCTACATAAGTAGTAGTAGTCTAAATGTATGAGGATTCTGTTGAGTTAGGAGTCTTAGGAAGTTCAGGGCTACTAAGTTTTGCAATCATTATGCCTTGCTAGTTCACACCCTAGACTGTACTTTTCCTCTCATTGAGGGCTAGACCAGTCAAGCATTGGTGAATTTATGAATACCCATCCAATTATCCAGGTCTTGTTTGACGTAAGATAGTGTATCACTCTGCTTTATACTTCAGGGGAGTATATTCCTGAAGTGCATTAAGCATTTCTCAGAAATATGTGCTGAAGGACAGTCATTCTAAACTCTGTGAAAAGGTTAAGGAAGATATTAGTATGAGTGCAGTTTCAGAACGAAAAAAACATCACTATAGCAAGTTTAACACTGTGTTTGACAATAAAAAATACATGTAGTGTTTTTTTTTCTTCAGAATACAAATTGGGATTGTATAATATCAGTTGTGTTGTCTATTTAAAAATTCAAACTGTGACTATGAAATAATGTCAGTATTTTGTCTACTGTTTCAGAATAAGAACTAGGACTAGAGATGTAAAGATCCAATTTTCTCTATTTTCATCCATTCATGCATATGGGTTTTCAAATCTGATGGGATCCGACCTCAGCACCGACAATGAAGCTTATTAGATCCAGAGCTCTTACTTATCCCCTACCCTTATTTCCCTAGGCTGTACCTTAGATACTCAGATCTCATTTGCCACTTGAATGTTTCAGACATGCATAGAGCTCTCTTCAAAACAGTATGCTATCTTTTACTTACTGTTGCTGCTTCTCTTCTCCTTACATGAGAGTTTTTACTCTCACTCTTGAGCATAGTTAGTGTTACTGAAGTTTTGATAGTTAGCTAGCTTATTAGCCTTAGAGTTAAGACATTAGGTTTCTGTTCTATTCTTTGTTGTATTTGAAAAAAAAAGTGTTAAAGTGATGATTAAATTAAAGTGAGAAGTAGTAAGCTCTTACTCTTTATGTGACGTTTTGTTTCTAGGCAGTTGAAATGTCAAAGTAGACTGTTTTTAAAAAACGATTGAAGTGTGGGCACAAACTACCACCACAGGGCCGACATTCCAAATATGTATTTTGTCTCGGTGCTGCTAACCTTGACACTGAATGCCAGTCCTGTGCAATTTTTAAATGCAAGGTCCCTCCAGACCAGAAGGGGAAAATTCATTTTAAAGGAGCTCTTGCTTGCACAGACACGGGCTACCCCTTTATATTCCTCACTAGTCTTCATCTAAATCATCTAAGAAAAGGTCTCCAGAGCTGACATCGCTCAGCCCCAACCCCAGAGTGACCAGAAGATTAGATCCAACATCCACTCAGGCCTGATTACTTTCTCCATACCCCAGTTGCTCACTGGCACTGTTGAGTTCCAGAGTCCAGTCACCATTATTAGAAGAAAGATGGTATTTTCAACCACCATCAGTAGCATCATCCACTCAGTTGTCAAGAAGCCTCACAGAACTCAATGTTGACAGGATGATGAGGAAATTCTTGAGAACAAAGATGCAGCTTAGGGTTATATTGGCACTGTACCCTGAGACGGTATTGAGCGGTGGCCAACTTACTCCTCTTTTGTAGGAATCCAACTCGAACTTTGGGTTCAGTATTAATGGAACCAATGGGAACCGTAGCATCTTTGTCTGCACCAGAGTTGCTTGCACCATTGATGTAGACTGTTTCCTGCTCTATCTTGATTGATGCCTTCGGATCGAGATGAGACTCAGAGCAGAGTTCTGGGGGGGGGGGGTGAGTCGACACTCAGATTCTCAGAGCTGTCTCTCCCTCTAAGGGCTCCCACCCTGGACAGCTCAGATCCAAGATCGGCTTGAGGGCTGGGGTTCATTAGTGCAGAAGTTTCTATCTCTTCTTCAGAATAGAGGTAATCATCAGTTCCTGTGGCAGCTTCAGTCTTTGAGAGTTTTGAAAGGGTTTTGGCGAATACCAAATACAAGGTAGTTTCAACCAGTTCAGTTCCATCCAAACCTATCTGCAGTCTGTTTCTTCTCCTCTTTATCCTGTTGGACAGGGACAGCCAGTACCAAGAGTTTCTGAGGAAGTTTGCTTTATTCTGACCCTTCTACTCCTCCTCCCAGAAGATGTCCCCAGAAAATAGATGTGCAAGCAGAGGCACCTTGATTCTTCACCAAAATGTTTCATCGAAGATACTGACTTATAGAAAGGAGAGGGTTCTCCCTGCTCACTCTCAGAAGATGACATATTTGGTGACATTCTAAAATTAAAGAAACATAAAGGGGGTTGGATGTCCCAAACCCCTTCATCAGATGAGTTAGTATTCTTGGAGGCCTTTGGTTCTGGACCATCCTTGTCCTGGGTGTTACCTCCCATTAACCAACTAATCGACCTAATGGCTCAATGGGCATGGAAGGTCCCAGATGTGGTGGAGCCTATCCCTTAGAAAGCTGACCAAATATTATCTGCACCAACAGACAGGAAGCACTGGAGTAAGGGTCCACCTGTGGATGCTATGGTGGTGGCAATAGCCACTAAGAAAGATCTATCAGAATACAGTTCATTTGCTGATCCCCCTAAGAGAGAATCTACGATAAAAGATTTGGGAAGTGAGCCTGTGCATCAGTGATATTTGTTCTTAGATCGCTGAACTACCTAGCCCATTTAACAAGGTTCCATACAGACTTAACTAAAAAGATCACCAAGTCGCTCTAAGGGGGATGTTCAGAACACAGCTTTCCACCCTACAATCCTCCTCTAATGTGGTCATGCATCTGCCCTCTAATGCAGCGGACAGTACGGCCTGAGCAGCAGGCACCAGCATTGCCATATATTGCCATGCCTAGATGTGACTTTATGTCTTTGCAGAAGGAATTAAGTCACCCTTTATGGATCTTACAATGGTTCCAACTTGTTTGGACTGAAAGTCAGGGATACACCCACCGGTAACCAAAAAGATGGTAAGACTGTCTTTACAGTGGGAATATGCTTCTCCAACCCCCAAAGAACATTTTCTAGGAGCCAGAAATCAGGGAAGAAGATGTGGTTCCACAAATCACAGAGTACTTTTCATGACTCCCAAGTTGACAGATCTCCCCATGCCAGGGGGGGGGGGCAATTTTAATGAACAACAGCCAAGAGGCAGACCACACAACCAAGGCTTTCACAGTTAATTTTCTGAGAAAGCCTTTCAATGCTCCTGAATGGTTGCTTGACTGCTACACTCTGGAGGCAGTCAGGAGGCATCTCTCTTTGCACCCTCAAGTCTGGCACATGACAACATCAGATTCACAGGTGCTAAGAATAATATCCAGAGACTATTCAGTTCCCTTTTCCCTCCCACCACAGAAAAAGAAGAAAGTTCCCAATGTACCACCCAGTCAGTGGGAATTAGCAGTCATAGAAATTTCAAAGCTGATAGAAAGAGTAATCTAGCCAGTCCCCCAAAGAAGACTGGGAACCTCAGACCCATTTTGGATCTCAGTCATCTAAACCAGTTCATAAGGCAGACAAAGTCCCAAATGTTCACAGTTCAGTCCATTTTGCCTCTGCTGAAGAAGGACGACTGGATGTGCTCTATAGATCTCCAGGATGCCTACTATCATCTTAAATAGTGAATCACTCCAGGAGATTTCTCCACTTCTGGCTGGAAGCCAGTCACTTCCAATTCAGAGAGCTGTCATTTGGTCACACCACAGCCCCCAAGGTGTTTACAAGATCATTGGCAGTAGTAGCTGCACACCTGCACCTCCTAGGGATCCAAGTCTTCCTGTATCTTGATGATTGGCTCCTCACTGCCTCCACCGAGCAGCTAATCATCAAACAGCCGGATTAAGTACTCCAGTTGCTTCTGAATTTAGGAATTTCCATAAACCTGCCAAAATATTATAGAATTCACAGGATGCTACCTAAACACCACATTTCAAATAGTCAGCCTTCCTCAGTCCAGGGGCCAGCCTATTTGACTAACAGTTCACCAAGTTCTTCATCATCCAACACCACCAATGAGCTTAATCCTGCATCTCTTAGGTCTCATGGTGTCCACAGTTTTAATGATTTCATTACCCATATATTTCATGACAGTGTTACAATGGACCTTAGCAGTACAGTGATCTCAATCCACACACCCTCTGCATTCAAAAATTCAGATTATACAGGTCTGCAAAAAACAACCATCTGTGACCAAGGGTTATCTTTTCCAAATGGATTTCCTATCATAATAACAATGGAAACATCCCTTCTAGGGTGGGGTGGGGGGGGCAATTTGAAGGGAAGCTCATCCAAAGTACATGGTCAATGACAGCAACCAACCTTCATTCCAATTTCTTGGAGCTGAGAGCAGTCCTTATAGCGCTGTAGGCATTTCAGGACCTCCTCCCGAAGGGTGTGATCTCCATACAGGCAGACAGCATCACTGTAGTATGGTACATCAACAAACAGGGATGAACCCAATCTTATCCTCTATTTCAAGAAGCCATGGGGGTCTGGTAATGGGCAATGTCTTCACAATGCTTTCTGGTACTAATGTACATCTTGGGGTCATCCACTGTACTCCTGGACAATGTCTTCACAATGCTTTCTGGTAGTAACACACATCTTGGAGTCATCCAGTGTACTCGTGGACAAATTGTCTAGTGAGTTGTCCTTGAACAACAATTTTGATGCACACAATTTTCAGTTACTGTGGCAACCTTGCTGCACCCACTTTGCCTTCTATCTAAACAATAAACGCAAGAGGTACTTTGCCCTTATCCCTCTACAGGGACAGTCACAGAGGGAAACTTTTGTCTGCAATTGACCCCCAGGTCGCCTGTATGCTTTTCCCCCTCTACCCATAATGAACAGATTCATACAGAAAGCAAGGCAGTGCAAGGCCAGGGTGATCCTTATTAATCCTTTTTGGCCCAACAAACAAGGTTCCCATACCTGTGGCCTCTTCTAGTACATTCTCCATGGATGTTGGATCATTATCCAGATCTACTCACCCATCTGGACTGCCTCCTCCTCCAGATCAAAAGTCTGAAATTAACTGCATGGTTCCTCCAATTATAACCAAAGCCAGACATGCCAGGCTTCGCCCCACAGTAGTCAGTATTCTTTCTGCTTCACAGAAACCATCATCTATGAAAAAGTAAATGGAAGAAATTTTCAATATGGGCCTTCTCCAAAGGTCTGGTTCCCTTTTCAGCAACAGTTCCTTCCATACCTGGATTTTTGTCAAATTGTTTTGACAAAGGCTCCACTTCTGCCACCAATAAGGTACAATTGGCCACAATTTCCACTTTTCATATTGGATGTAATGAAATTGTCAGTAGCATCTCTAAAAATCTCAAAAGCCTTCCTCAAAGTACCTTTCTGTTGAGACCTCCCATTACAGACCCAGCACCTCCTTGAGACATCACTATTATGTTACAAGCTCTAACCCAGGCTCCTTTTGAACCAGCTTCCACTGCAGACTTAAAATTTCTGACATGGAAAACAATTTTCCTGGCCACAGTAACATCAGCCTGACAAATTTCAGAACTAAAAGCCCTTTCCACTAATCCCCCTTACTATCCACAAAGATAGAGTTTTCCTAAAAAGGAAAGCATCCTTTATTATTAAGGTGGCATCTGAAAATAATTTAAATCAATAAATACATCTTGTCCTCTTTCCAAGGTACTCAAACAAAGCAGAATACTTATACATGTCAGATGTCCACAGACATCTCAAGATTCTGTATTTACAGGGCAAAAAAATTCAGAAAGGATGATCAGTTGTTGTTCACTTCCTTTTCCAAACCAAAACTAGGAAAAGCAGTTTCCAAAGTAACTTCATCCAGATGGCTCTCGGATTGTATTTCCTTTGTATACAATAAGAAGAATTTAACCTTAGCAGATAAACCAAAAGCACATTCATCCAGAGCAGTTTTTACTTTGACAGCCTTTAACAGAGGACTGTTCATTGATGACATCTGTGCCACAGGCGTGGGCAAAGGTACATACTTTGAGTCTCACTATAAGCTGGACACTTAATCCAGATCATTTTTGGCATTTGGTTCCACCATAATCAGGAATGTCCTTCCTTGATACCATACAGTTTGACAGCTTAGGACTCTGTCCCATATGTTTGAATGGACAAAAATAGACAACATTGGATAAGAAAGTTATGTACTTACTGTAATGTTAGATCCATGTTGTCCAGTTTTCATCTGCTTCAACCTCCCCTTCCAAACTGTCACCTATTGCTTAGAGATGATTGAGTGGATGTTATTCTCTTGTCTGTGCATAGTCACATGAGACTGTAATTACTTTCCTCAATAATTTGAGATCAACAAGTTTATTACTGTTTTCTGGGAAGGTTTTTTTTCTTGAACAGTTTTTTCTCTTATATTCCAGATAAGGATGGCAAACTCAGTCTGAGTATCTGAGGTATAGCCTAGGGAATTATGAGCAGGGGTGGAGCCAGTGCTCTGGATCTGAAAAACTTTGATGTCAGTGCCAAGGATGGGGCCAGTTGGATCCAACAACCCATATGTTTGAAGTGGATAAAATCAGACAACATGGATCTAACATAATGGTAAGTACATAACTTTTATTTTCACTCATGTCAGTGTAATTCCTGTCAAAAGACAATATGCTTAGTCTTATGGCAGTGTATTTCCTGTCGGAGGACAGTGACTTTAAATGTATACCAATCAGCTTTTATTTAGGATAGGAAGGAAGCATTCCTTTGTATGCTGGAGAGCTGAAATGCTACAACTGTGGTAAATCTGAGCTGCATTTTATTACAGACGCAGTCGGCACACTTACACACTTTTTGATTCTGCATGTCACCTACCAGATTTGTGTGGATAAAATTACATGAAGTTATATGGAACAGAACTTGTATACAACTGTTACTCAAAGGGGAAAAAAAGGACAATAATTATAGATTTATGGTAGTAAGGGGCTATTTGCAAGGGAGGAGGATTACACTGGCATGTATTTGTATTCCACCAAAAGCTACTATTTTGGAACTGAAGAAAATTTTGGGAGAAATAATTATCTTTCAGCAGGGAATATTACTTATAAATGGGGCTTTGAACTTGATTTGCAATAGGGTGGATGTATCAGGGGACCTAGAAGGTAAAATATAACAAAACTTCTGAAGAAATGTATGAAGATATTTGATATGGAAGATATAAATTCAGCAGTAGGAACTCTGACAGAATTTACATATTATTCCCCAAGGTGGGTTGGGCTAGACAGAAATTATATTTCACAGGAACATGTGTATTCTTTTATCCAACAAACATACCCATTAACTATTTCAGATCATGCATCGGTAAAAGCCAAGCTAAAAATGAGGATAATGAAGTGAAAATGAGACACTGGTGGTTTCCCACCCATCTTAAAAATAAGAAATTAAGGAATAGGTACTGGAAATTACATAAGAGCTATTAGGGAATACAGAAATATCTTCAGAAAGTGTAGCTAGTGAGTTGGATAAAATGAAAATGGAGTTTAAAAACAGGGTAGAAATAAAAGAAAAAAAGATGGGTCACAAATTAATAGGAATTACTTTGAAGTACTGACAAAGGTTAAAGTGTTGCAGAACAAGGGGAATCTCACAGATCAAGAAGAGGTGCAAATCAGGTGTGCTAAAGAGAAAATAAGAGAGTATCTGGATAATGTGAATGAGTTTTGAAAGACTGCTGTTAAGCATCTATTTTTTGATGATAACTCCAGAGCAGAAATCTTTGAGCACAATGACTTAGGCAACAGAAAGTAGACAGGGTTGTTGCTACATTTAGAGAGCCTATAACAAGAAAAATAACCAGAGATTCTGTGCATACATTGGAGATGCTTCAGAAATGTTATGAAAATTTGTATAAAGCAGATAAATGTGGAAATATAATGGAAATATTTAAGAAAGACTTAATTATGCCAGGATTAAAGGTAGATGAGGCTCAACACTAACAGATGAAATGGGAGGAGATGAGATAAAAATGCTGGTGTGTAATCACTCTTCATGAAAGTCTCCAGGAAAAGATGGCATTCCTGTGGAAGTTGGTAAAGAAGACAGTGATAAAGATCAAGAAGTTTTGTTTAACAGTACTTTAAAAGGGGAAGAACCAACATCTTGGGAGAAAGCTGCTATGGCTATATTACCTAAACAAAGCAAAAAAAAAAAAAATTCATCAGACACAGTTTCACATAGATCCATTTCAATTTTAAACCATGATTATAAAGTGTTTATGTCTATACTAACAAAAAGAATGGCAAATGTGTTGTCAAAATTGATAGATCTGGAAATGTGTGGTTTTGTGGAGGGGAGGCAAACATTTGGTAACATTAAAAGAATAATGATGCAGAGGTGAGTAAAATATTGGAAAATACAGCTGTTATTAGTGGCCCTTGATGCAGAGAAAGCATTTGACACAGCAAGCTGGGATTTTATGAGTAGGGAATGGAAGCATTTGCATTCCCCGATAAAATAATAAAGTTAATTAGGAGGACATATGAAGGATCAGGGGCAAGAATTAAATTGGGAGTGTTCCTTTCTGATAAGTTGTATTTGAACAGGGGAACCAGGCAGGGCTGTCCTATTTCTCATTTGTTATTTGCTTTATAGTTGGAGCTATTGGCAAAGAAAACAAGGGACTCAGAAATGCAAAGATATAATTGGTATGGTAATCAAGAATCTTTATTTGCAGATGATATTTTGTACCTGAAAAATATGGAAAAGGAACTCAGTGTTGTGGAACATTTTGAGATGGTTCCAGACAGTTCCAAGTCTTTTCGGTATATAAAATTAATGCAGATAAAACAAAGGCTATAGCTATAAAATATGTAACCATACGTGAACTGGTTCAGCAGTACTCACATTTATGGGAATATGATAATATGACGTTTTAAGGAGTATGAATTAAAAATTCTTCTGTTATGGCAGCAAAAGATATGTGTGAAAAAACTAAAGATAATATAAAAACAGAGAAGCTGGAAGCTTTTGTTTATACATACGAATAGCAAGACATGAGCACTGAAAAATCTTTTAGTCCCTTCAGTTGGGTCAGGTATATTTGTGTCAGCCAGAGGAGAATTTGTGGACAATAATTAATAAAGAGTTGAAAGAATGTATCTGGGAGGGAAAGAAGGCAACAGTTAAGTGGGATAAGCTGATCCTTACAACAGAAAAAGGTAGTTTAGAATTAACAGATTTGAAGGGATATTTTAGAACTACACAGTTAAGGCTCACATACATAACACGAGTAGAAGGTTATAATTCAAAACAGAAAGGGATGATGATGGAGTGGGGGGTGACTTCAAGAAATAGTGCGGGATTTTTGATGCATATCCTTAAGAAGAAGAATAACAACCATACAGAATACTATATTCATAAAGTAGTAGAAAGTATTCTAAGAATTAAACTAAAGTGAGAATGGAGAAAAGAGGTTTTGCCAATAGGGATGACTGCAAGTAGGGGTACAGAAAACAGGGGAGAGGGGACTGGAATTTACTGGCAAAGGACCCAAGGTACTGGAGCAAATAACTTGAGAGGGAAATATAATAGAGTGGGATGAAGCCAAAAAGACATTGGACTGCAGTCTAGATATTGCCTTCCCCATCAGGGACTGATATCAGAGTATAGGCAAAGGGGTAGGGGAATCTCAAGTGAAAGACCTGCTCTGGTACAGATTTTAGTTGAATTCAGAACAGAAGCTGCTGTTAAAAAAGGATAATTAGTAGGGCGTATAAAATATTGCATGACTATAAGAATCAGTGAAAGGAGGTTAGAAAAGATTGGGAAGAAAGACTGGAAACGTTCTTTACAAGAGAACAATGTGGGGGGGGGGCATATGTATGGCTCCCAAGTATGCAACAAAGTCCAGAAGGTTTAGGATTTTTGCTTAGAAGTGTTTGCATAGGTATTTTATACACCAAGCAGATTTCAAAGAATTTTTCCTCAGATAAGCAGCAAATGCTGAACGTTTGATGAGGGAAAAAGAAGTAACTGGGAAAATATGTTTTGGTAGTGTAATGAGTTGGCAGATTTTAAAAGTTTTCTACAGAGTACTCTGTCAGAAATTTTGGTGAGCAAATGGCTGTAACTAAGGAAATTATTATTTTCAGCTGAGACACTAGATCTGAATTGCCTAGACACAGTAGGCCCTTATTGAGTGTAATTCTGTTGGCTACCAAAAAAAGCAATTACTAGGAAATGGAAACCAAAGTCTAACCCAAATGTACTTGAAGTGCTGAATATTATAAAACAGATAAAAGAACTGAAAGAATGATCTTTAGAAAAGGGAAAGAGAAAACTGGTTCAGCAGTACTCACATTTATGGGGATATGAATAAAGGAAATTGTGGGGATGTGGGAACAATATGTGCAGAATAATATTCAAGAAGTGAGGTTTAAAGGAAGGCAATAATTCAGCAATTTATGTGATGTTGGACTGATGACATTTACAAAGACGTAAAATATATGTGTTGTATAATATATGTAAATGGGAAAAATGTTAATATGATTTGTTTTCTGTTAATGTGTGTT
The DNA here is from genome assembly GCF_019279795.1 of Protopterus annectens. Classification (NCBI taxonomy): domain Eukaryota; kingdom Metazoa; phylum Chordata; order Ceratodontiformes; family Protopteridae; genus Protopterus; species Protopterus annectens. Next base: position 952,713,964 of record NC_056746.1, on the reverse strand, counting down.
TGCCTGTGTCTTAAATGATAATTTAATATAGAGATAACTGTAATGAAAATGCATGTAAGAAATATGTAAATAAAACAGATGCAGGTCAGTTTGCTACTGATGATGATGATGAAAAATGTGTGAAATCTTACATAGCAGGCCTCCACCTAGAAAATCAGTGTGGCTGCTGTTAAAGCAAAGATTGTCATAGCAAATTCAGGTTTTAAATACATCTTGTGACATGGATGAAGCAAATGTAGCCAACAAGATTTTAGGTACAAAAAAGCAAATGACAGCAAATGGGCAGCTAAAGTATGGAGAGGATCAACAAAGGGTTAGGGTTCTCAGAGTAAAATTAACAAAATCATGTTAATTTACCGTTAACATAGCAAATTGTAAGTTAAACATTTTTTGTTTGTATTGTTTAGACAAAATGGACTGGAAGCTCTTTTTTTTTTCCATCTATGAACTGTTACAAAGTAACTGAACATTCATGCAAATGTTTATCAAACACAACCACAAAGATAGTCATACAGCATAAGATACACCATAAGACAACTAAAATGATACATTAAATATGCAAAAATACAAAAAAAAATCTCCTCTTCAGATCATCTGATGAACTCGTGTCTCAGGACGAAACCACTTTCACAGCTGGGCTTGTTTATTGTTGATTAAAACTGTTTGACACCAAATCGAGGGCTGGACTGCTTTACTATTTTGGATTTATTGGTTTATTTATCAAAAATACAATAAGGCAGAAAATATAGCATAATAAACAATACTAGCAGCTACATTAAATTATATAATTGTGTAGGGCCTATTCATAAAGTGATAAAGTGAAGCAGGTTTTTATTCTGAAGTGGTAATGAATTCCCTAATTTTGGTGTTCACATGGAGAAGGTTTTAGTGGATGCTTCTAGAGAGATATGTAGCAAGCTTAAGCTCAAGGAGCATGCAGTAGACTTCCCAAGTGAGATAGAAAACTGTTTTGATATTTAACAAGAAATTAAGAGGGACAACATTTATTTTATAAAATGGTGTAGAACAAATGAGAACAGGCAGTTTTTTGCACCTGTGGAGTTTAGGTCCAGATTTTCATTTAGTACTGGGACACCATGGGACAGATTCTAAAAGTCTAGTTTTTGGTATAAGTGACTTACTGTAAGCCTGCTTTACAGACAGACCTTACACCAGTGTGTGCTATTTACAGTGAGAGCAAGTCTTTTGCAATCAGGCCCAATGATGCACAATCTTGGGGAAGTATACCAGAAAATTGTCATTTTTGTTTAATACAACCATTTAGTGATTACAGTTATAAAAAGTGGCTGAAATTATGATTGGTAAGTTATAGTCAAATTCAGTAGTAGACAGCTCCATGCAAATAGTGTCAGGAGACTTATGTGTTGCTGTGTTATCAGGACAGCATATAGATGAGATGTCTAGGAGGGCTATATCAGAAAAACATTTAAGAGCAAAAATGTTACGAAATGCGGAAACAGAAGTGGTCCCAGTACAGAGCCTTAGGGCACTTCACTGCCTACCATCTCAGTGTGAAGAAAAAATATTTAATGTCAAAGAATCAGTTTCAATGGTAGCTTTTATACCACATAAGAGTAGATGAGGTGAGGCCATAGCAGTGCAGTCCCAGAAATAGCTTTGTTTGATTTACAGAGTCAAAAGGTTTAAGTCAGTAAAAATGGTCCCTATTACCCATTATTTACCCATGTTTAGAAGGATATTGTTAGTACAAACTAAGTTTATTTATGTACAATATCCTTTTCTTAAGCTATGTTGGATTTTGCTAATTAAGCTGTATAGACTTTCCAAAACTTTTATGGTGGAGAAAAAGAGAAAATGTCTGGCAGGAGTTGATTTAGAGGACACTGCTTGAGAAGTAAAATACCAGGAGTAATTTTTCATAGGTTATGGGAAAAGGCTTCAGTTAAAGATAAGCTAATATTACATTGTGATGGGGGGGGGCATGGAGATAGAGGTATCCCATGCCTCTGTCATACAGTAGGTCTCAAACTCATGGACCGCATGTTTAAACTAATCTGCCAAGTTTTTCTCTACTTAATTTAATTCAAAACCACATTTTTCTAGCTTGCTTCTGGATTTTCCATGCCATACTTTGGCTGCAGGATAAGAAAAGGTAAATAAAGATGTAATTAGGATTACCTTTGTTTTTACGGGTTATTTTATAAACAAAGGCAATGTTTTGTTATAATATAATATAAATCAATGTGCAATAAAAACACCAGACTGTACAGTTTTGCCACATAATAATTATGATTACTGTTATGATTTCCTCTCGTGTGCTGAAAAGTTACATCTATTACACTTAAAGGCAGATCTTCTGATAAACATCACATTGTGTTATGGAGAAATCCCTTCTTTATGAATTACCAAGATCACACATTCTTTCCAAGACTGGTGAGTTACCTCCCTTTATCATCCCTGTAAACACAAGTCTCCAATATCCAAGAATCAGATCCTTGATTAAGAGCCAGACTTTAGCTGGGATAAAATCTGACTGGTTTACAGGCTAGTTTTGTGAAAACTGGGGTACATGTTGCAGTTAAGTAAAAAAGGGCTGTTTTGACTAGAAGGATGGGAAATTGGACTGTTTGTTTGTTTTATTTATTGAAATTTGATTACTGGGAAAGTCCAACTGGGTGGGTGCCCATTTTCAGTGGAAGCCCATGGAGAAATGGTCCAAGGTATTACAAAAACATTTAAGAGCAATAATTTTACAGTCTTCAAAACTAATAGAAAAAACATTTACAGTTCAAATAATTATACCAAATTAGACATAATATGAAAGCATCAGTTAATAACAGATACATTATATGACATTAATATTTAGATACATTTTAGCTAGTTTATAGAGAAATTAAATGTATGTTAGCATAATACAAACAGGAACTGCAATATGAAATGACAGAAAAGCAAGCTTATGGTATATTTAGACAGCCACAGAGAGAAATTGCTAGAAGTAAGGAAGTGAGTAAAGAAAGGAGAGTAAAGAAGTATAAGGTATATCTAGGTAATTGTTCATTTAGGGATATATTTTATCCTAGGGTTGAGAAGGAACAGAGACAGCTTTTGGCTAGGAAGTCCTTCAGAATGGTTTTGAAGGATGGGATGGAGGGCACTGACCTGATGGATACAGGTAAGGAGTTCCAGGCCAGTAAATTTGATAGGTTTGTGGACAGACATGAGGTTTTGGTCAGTGGATTGTAATAACCAACTGGGAACACAGTTGTTTAGAATGTTGTTTAGAGCCACACAAGCATATGAATGCTGGATAATTTTATAGGTGATAAGAATCTTTTTATATATTAGTTGATGGGGTAGTTCTAACCAATTTAGGCGTTTTAGTGCTGTACAGTGGCGGGTTCTGAAATGGTTATTTCCTGCAAATTTAGCAGCTTTGTTCTAGCATTGTTCAGGTTTTGATTTTTGGGATGCTTGAAGGTTACTAAGGATGGGAGCACCATAAAGACGTGTGGGGAGTAGATAAGTAGCAAGTGTAGTTTTAGTTGGGTTGGTGAGAGAGTTTTTGGCTCTGTAAAGCATCTCTAGTTTTTGATGAGTTTTTCTTATACAATTTTGTATAAGCAGTTTGAATATAAGATTATCATCCACTGTCATCCCTAAAAATTTGCTATGAGAAGTGGCTTCAATAGTTGTACTATCAAGAGAGAGGATTTTAAATTTTGTTTTTTTTTACAAGAGAGGGATTCGGGGGGAAATTAGTAGTTTGTTTCTTTTTTAGTTGTGAGTTACAAAGCCATGTTTCGGTGGCTGTTTAAATCTTCCTAAGTAAGTTTTGGAGGTATGCCACATTGTCTGATGTGCAAATGAATGTGGAGTCATCTGTGTACTGTATTAGGGAGGCCCGTTGTGTGGATGCATGGAGGGTGTTGTTGAGAATGTTAAAGAGGCGGGGACCAAGGATATAGCCTTGTGGTACCTGGGAGGTATAGAGATAGAGGTGGGCTGACAGAGACCTAATGAGGGCATCTGAAGTAGAAGTTTGCTGTGACATACTATGTAAAATGTTTTAGAGAAGTCTAGAAATAAGGAGTAGACTAGTTTGCCATTATCACTAGCTTTATTGACAGTATCTATATAGGTTAGAAGTACAGTGCTAGTAACATGGAAAGGAAGGAAGCCATGCTGTGTGGGGATAGAAGCTCTTCCTGTAGGAGATAGTTTAGCAATTGTTTTTAATGCATTTTTCAAGTATTTTGGAGAGGGGGGATAAGATTCCTACATGTCTAAAGTTAGTAATTTCTGTTGAATGTCCTCCTTTGTGCAAAGTGACAATGTATGACTTTTTCCAGAGAGAAGGAATGTGGAATTCCTGGACTGACCTACTTATAAGGATTGAGACAGGACAGTCAACACTATCGGCTGCTATATTAAGGTACTTGGCTGGAAGGTTATCAGCTGACAGAGATCATGGTTTAAGAGTAGTTTTATATAGGACATGGGCACAGGTTTTAAGGTAAAAGTGGATGTGGTGATACACTGCTGTTCGGCAGGATTAGGATTAGATGTTGGGTAATCCTTGGTTACAGTTGCTATACTATCTGTGACATAACAGATAAATTGTGAGTGGTGAATTACTGGGAGGGTGGGTTATGGTTGAATATTTGACCTGGATGCAGGATTTCTTTAACGGCTGTTCAGAATTTTTTAGGGTTCAGTTTACTGTTATTCTGAAAGTTGTTATTAGTTTTTTGTCTTCATTAATTTGCTTTTCAATACAATTGTGAAGCATTCTGAAGTTTTCTAGATATTGTGGTGTTCTCTATTTTTTGCCATTCTTTCCATGCTTTTTCTGTATACTGCATTACCATTCTACTCTTTTTGAATAGACAAATTGCATTAGTTGTTTTTACTCTCTTCCTTCTAGGAGGTGCAAGTCTGTTTAGGATAATCAGGAAAGTTGCACTGAATTCATCTATCAATCATCAGGCAAAAAATACAGCCTCCGTAGGACCCGCCACATCCCTAGGTGCGTCTGGCATGAACTCAGGCAAGAGGTCTCAGCACAATTTGGCACCCAATTCAGCCAAAGCCTGAACTCTGGTTTCATTCCAGGTGAATGGAGGACAGCCACTGTCATCCCTCTACACAAAGGTGGAGTGTCCACCGACCCAGGCAGTTATAGGCCGATCAACCTAACTAGCCTGATCTGCAAGGCCATGGAACGTATTATCATGGACCTTATAAACAAGGACATTGGCAACCTCCAGACATTTGACCCCATACAGTTTGGTTTTGTCAAAGGGAGATCATGCTTGTTAAACTTGGTTGACTTCTTCAAAACAGTCACCAAACCCATGGACAAGGGGGAAGACAGTGCACACACCTTACCTTGGCCTAGCTAAATTCAACATTATTCCCCACTCGAGCATAATAGATAAACTCTCCCAGCTAGGCATCAGCTTGTACGTTACCAGAAGGGTAGCTTACTGGCTCACTGATAGAACCCACTCAGTCAAAAGAGGGGAAGCCACCTCTAGTAGTAGACCGGTAATGAGTTGAGTATCCCAAGGGTTAGTCTTGGGGCCTCTACACTTTGGGAGGTTTACTATCATTTTGTCGTTCTCACTGCAAGCAAATTATCATTTGTACGGACCGTATAAATGAAACGGCGAACAGCAGAAGTGGTGAATGGTCGAATTTGACAAAATTCAGACAGTTACCATACTTCCACAAACGGAATTACTGTGTAATGCACAGTGAAGAATATGTTTGCAGTGGGCTGCATCCCCCCCGCTACTTAGATATACAGACTCAGAGATCGCACTATAGTGAGGGAAAGGGTACATCTTCCGATCCCCATTATAGTGCAACCTGCATGAAAATGTAGAAAGTCATAACAGCAAATGGTGTATTGCATTCTCTGCTGTACATTTCTACATTTTTGCATTCGTTCTTCCGATTCTACCAAATGGGTCGATTTGGACTACTGTGACTCACACAGAGTCCAATTGCCCATTTAATAGTAAACCGTTTGGGATATACTTTTCTGAGGAGCAAGCCAAAACCAGTGGTCTGTGGCTGACCAAGTCTGCAGATAACTGCAAGCTGGGTGCTTTAAAATTCTCCTACTTATGTGAACATTCTCCAAGAGGGCCTTACCCAAACTAATGACTGGTTCCAGAAGCATGACCTCAAACTGAGTGCCAAGAAATGCATAGTTATCTCCTTTGGGGAAAATGGTACCCCCACTAATTATCATATTAATAATAAGGTACCAGGCATGCAATAAGGCTGAGGGACTTGGGTACCCAGGTTGATAGCAACCTGACTTTTGGCCACCATGTTGCCTCCATTGTACAGAAGGCTTTTTATATGGCCCACCTCATAAGTAAGGGTATTTCATCCAGGAATAAGGAGGTTATAACATTCCTGTACTCCTCCCTTAGACCCATTACCTAGTACAAATGCCCCCTTTGGCATGTAACTTGCCAAGCACATGCAACAGCTGGAGAGACCACAGAGGTTCCAGACCACAAAAATCCAGGGTCTCAAATACCTATCCTACGCAGACAGACTAAAAGCCCTGTCCCTTTCCTTATTCTCATACAGACTGCTCAGAGGTGACCTGTGTCTGGCATACACGGGTGTCTCAGACCGAACCTTGATGGAGTTGCTGCATATTCGTAAGTCAAACTCCATTCGCTCAACCCACATGCAAGGCCTTCAACCTAGTCTGTGACATTAATAAAACCTGTTGGTGGGATAGATTTGTGCCCCAAAGACTCCCCCATCTGTGAAATAGACTCCCTTCCATGTCAAGCAGTGTACCTCACTAGTCATCTTTAAGAGGAACCTGGATGACTGGATGTGAAACAGAAAATACACCCGTGGGATCCCACCTGTGTCCCTCCTGGGCATGGGAAACAGGTGCTGACTTTGTGGGAACATGGGCGAAATTCCTGGCTAGGCTTATAACGGCCTCTGGGCCAATAGCCTAGTATTGTCCTATGAACTTATGAACCTAAAATGTATACTACAATTTTTTTTTCTGAGGTAATTAAAATGCAGTAGACAAGTGTTCTAATCCATTAGCGTATTCTGCACATTGAGCAGAAGTTCAAAACAATGTAAACTGAGTATAATGCAAAATGTCAGACTACAACAGTGAACACATTTAATACCCATGGATGTAGTGTTTATCTGTAAAAAAAAAAATAAATAAATAAATCATATACCAGTCAGCATTTGAGATTTCATTATGTCTTTCTTGAAACAACAGAATGCTCAGCTAAAACATAAAGACCCGTATTTTCCCTTTAGGGTTTATGTGCAGCACTATGCTTTATCTGACTCCACCTAATTCATAGCTCAAAAATTTAACATGTTAACTGTGACATGTTAAAAAGGAGGAAAAACAAACATATTTCTCTGGTAATATAGGGGATTTTTACTTCAGATGTAATTAATGGTAGCTCAGTAATGAAGTACATTAGGCCATTATTGTACTCAGAATGCTTTGAAAAAGTTCTGTACAGTACCTGTATAAATCATAATGTCAGACTGTGACAGTGAACATGTCTACACACACTGAGGTAGTGCCTATTTGTAAAAGAGTATATTTCAGGCCCTCACTGACATTTCATTTAAGAACCTTTCTGGGAATAGCAAAAGGATAGTTAGCTAAAAATACCTATAACTTCTATTCTATCCTTAGGGATTTCACAATTTTTTACCCCACATATTAGCTGCTGAAACATTTGGCTTGTTATTTTTGGCATGTTGCAAAAATTAAAACAATTCTGGAAAATAACTCAGCAGAAAATTATGGTAACAGTGACAATGAAAATTGATTATAATTCACAATGTCAAACTGTGGCAGAAAAAGCATATGTAGTAAAACCTCTGGTGCCTGTCTATTAAAGGCTATATCTCAGTAGCCATTTCATATTTGATCATGAAACTTTTAGTTAGTGAAAGTAAGGTGATTAACTGTACTTAAAAATCTTATTCTACCCTCAGGAATTTCATTGTATGTCAGTGCTGAACTGGAGCAATCATCTTAGCTAAATAGAAGCAAAACACTGTATTTAAGACATTTTGCAAGTGAACACTATTTTTCTGGGTTCCATTCAAAGGTTGACAAGTGATTACTTGACTAACAGTCCTAAAAGGGCCTTTTTAAGCCTACCCATGCTTCCCAAATGTATTGGACAGGTTGTTACCACTCGTTTTATAGGAGTTGTAACATAGGTATACATTTACATGCTTTGTCTTTCTAACAGACATGCGGTAGACAAGGCATACATTTATGATTCCCCATCCACTAATCCAAGTTTTACTTGAATAAGCACAGGAAGGAGCTCTGCTTTATATGGCAGAGAAGAATACTCTAGAGAAGGAGTAGTCTCTGAGAAACATAACAGTTTCCCCACATGTCCTATTTATTTTATATACAAGATTTAGTTCTCTAGATCATGTGTTGCTGATGCTGTTTGATTTTTGGATGTGTAACAGGTCACTAAGGGATGAATCAGAAGACGCTTTGCTGGCCAAGCATAGATGACTTCTCAGCAGTCTGTAGGAGACTGAATACACCACTAAGGCCTTGAGGCAGGTCATGTTGTCTAAACCATATATCCTTTTTTTGTAAGGAACCTTTAAGGGCACACCAACTGTTTTATGTGCCTGGACAGATGCATACTGAAGGGGGCATTGTACTCGATGGCTGATATAATAAGGGCATTTTTGGATCTAGGTGCAATACCCTTGCTTATAAGTTGCACTATGTAGAATGATTTCCCTACTACAGGAGATATATGATGGTCTAAGACCATGGCCAAGTCACTGTTTACATGCATTCCCAAGTGTCTGAACATGGGGTCAACTCTTAGGAGTGTATTATTAATGCAATATTTTCCCTGGATGGCCTTCTTTCCAAAAGATACTATTATATATATTTTAATGTTTAGTTTTAGACTGTGACTGTAGCAACAGTTATTAGTCTGTGTCAGTCTTTCTTGGGGGATTTTTATGTCTTTGGAGATTCGGTGACTGCACCTAGTTTGCAATCATTTGTGAACTTGGTCAGCCAGAGGGCCTTAACACTGACCTTGACTTACAAGAAGTAGATGCCAAAAAGGAGTGGTCCAAGCACCAAGCCCTGGGGGACTTCGCTAGAGGCTGGTCTTCCCTATCCCGACTTCTTGTGCCCTACCTGTGAGCCAGCTAGCTATTCAGTGGGTGACATAGGAGTTTATACCAACTTTTGTGAGCTTATCTATAATTCCCAAGTGGGGTATTTTGTTGAATGCTTTGGCCAAGTCAAGGTGGGCAGCATGCACCATTTTATCCTCAACTATTGCTTTGGTGACCTTCTCAAAGAAGTCCACAAAGCTTAGTAGGTATGACCTATCCTTGATGAAGACAAACTGGGTTAGATCTAATGTCTGCAGGTTTCCTGTCATTATTTATCAAGTCCATGACCATTTGTTCCATAGCCTTACATATGTGACTAGTCAGATTTATGGGTCTGTAGTTACCCAAGTTCATAGATGGCCCTCCCTTTTGCAGGGGGACAACAGTAGCAGTCCTCCCTTCTCTAAGCATGAAGCCCGTCCAGTGGCTATGGTTAAATTGTGAATCTATTGGTCCCGTCTGGTTGTGTTTCATGCTATGATGTAGGCAACTTAAAATATTATCAGGGCTTATCGATGCAGTGCTCTTGGGCTTGAGGACCTATTCAATAGTAGTAGTAGTTGGGGGAATTATGGTTGAGGGTATTTCCTGAGGGATTTTGGGGGGAGAAGGGGTAAAATTGGAGCTAAATTTGTTGCACAGTTTATTAGCTATACGTTTGGCTCAGTGTAGGTGGCTCCATTTACAATAAGTTCAGCACCTTGCTATGCATGGCCTTTGAAGTTGTGATCATAGTTGGCTTTGGTAGACTTGATTAGTTTCTGTCAATTTCTGGCTTAGATTTATGAGGGAATTTTTACCTTCTAGGGCACTGAACTTTCTAATTTTTGTCATGATTTTTTTTCCTTTTGTTATACAGCCTACTGATGCTGGAATTCCACCGGGGTGGATTGTTTTTTTGAGTCTGTTGTGCACTTTTTTTGGCTGGGTACAGTTGTCTCAATGCACCTATTTACATGATTGTAAGGGTTTGCTTGAACAATTCTGCATAGGCAGCAGTGTTCTCGGGTTTAGGGTGACTTTGAACTTTGCTAGGGTGTACTTAATAGTAAAATGTTTGCATTAGAATACTTCCTAAAATTAGGTGAGTGAGCTGGAGTCCTGGATTTTATTTTTATTTCAAAGGAGACAGCTTTATCAGTGAAAACGACACACTGGGGAGGGTGCAATGTTCCCCCATATTTGTGAGGACCAGGTCAAAAATGTTTGTGACCCTATTGGGCATGCGTACTATGTGGTCCAGATTGTGTTTACAAGGTCCAAGAATCTCTGGTCCTGCACATCTGAGTTCTCTATTTATAGAGGGCTAGTTAACCAATGAATATGATGTTGGGATGAATGGGAAGTATACATTTAAGTAAGAGCTATAGGTTTCCTGTGTCATACAGTGGGAAATATAGCTTGCAAGGTTATGGTATGAGACTTCCTGTGTGGTAATCTGGACACTCAAGCACATCATACTATTTGACCAGTCTTGAGGTGTGTTGTTTTTACTGTAGACTGAGACACCATCACCTTTTGTCCCTTCCTGTGCAGTACTTGGTACAAAAGTGCTGAAGGCATTATAGCTCTGAACTGCAGGTGTAATCTCCATGGCTTTAAACCATGTCTCTGTAACTGTGGAGACATCTAAGTTCCCCAAGGTGATGAGAGCCTGCAGGGAGTGGAGTTTTTTGTGTTGACTGCTGGCATTTAGCAGTAACACCTTCAGACTTTTTTTGTTGGTTTTGCTATGTCTGAAGGTTCCTTAGGTTGGCAATGCCTAAAAAAAAGCACTGTGGAGGTCGACAAGGGTTTAACCAACATTGAAATGCCTAGAGGGGGCAGATACAGATCATCCCTGGCAAAGCAGCATGGACTGTCAATCATATCCTCTCTGTCTGACAAATATTGTATCCCCTTTGAATGACCCCCCCCCCCAAAATTATTACAGTCAATTATCTTCTATTCATATTGTGGCATCATCTTAGGAGAAATGTACAATGCTACTCAATGCAAGGCTGATATCAGCCTCAGACATATAGTCCTAGAATTCCATCATGTCTGTCTTCATATAGTCAGAGCAGGTACTTCTAAGGTCATTTACACCCACATGGACTATCACTGAGTCATACTGGTACTTGTATTTCAATGACCTGAGTGCATGTGTGCATGATCTGGTGAATCCTGGCTCTTGATAGGCAATAGGCCATGAATCTACCCTTACTCAGCTTGGTGGGTGAGACAACTGTGTGTCTCACAACAGGATCTCCTGTGACTAAGATATTGGGTTGTGTGGTGGTGGGCCTTATGGATTTTGAAGTTGAGAATAAAAACTTGGAACCAGAGATAAACTCAAACAAATAAATGGGTGTTGGACACACAACACGGTAATAGCTGCACAAAAACTCAAAATATATTATTAAATAACAAATGAGTGCTTTCGTCTAGTCTATAAGGAGGACTTCATCATTGTATAATAAAGTGAATCAAAACAGTTTAAAAAGACTCCAAATAAAATCACATGTTCACAAATAACCAATTGTGGTGCTGCGGTAGCGTTGTCGCCTCACAGTAAGACGCTGTCCGGTTCGATTCTCAACTAGAGCGTTTTCTGCATGGAGACATGCGTGAATGGGCGTACCTTCGTTGAAGGTTGTTGTGCATCAGGCCTGGCAAGCCAGTACGTAAAAATCAACTGCCAATCATTAGCGGACCGGAGTTCCCCTGTGGCGACCCCTAACCGGGAAAAGCCGAAAGACACAAACAAAGAAACAAACAAATAACCAATCAAACAGCCCCAAAAATGTTTCAATTAAGAACGTGAGATTCATTTCATACAAAAAATTCCATTTGTTATAGAAGTTAATACACTAAAAAAGTTTCAGAAATAAAATATGTTAATTATAAATTTCTACACCTCATAAGATCACAGTTTTAAAATACTAGCTGTAGAAATATTTTTAATAAGACCAGTATAAAAATAAGCATGTAATTTAATCGGTTTACCTTTGAAAGGTTGAAAATCAACCTGCCGAACAGCCCTTTGTGCAAACCGAAATGACAAAACCGTCATTCCGAACTGCACCAAAGTTCGAAACTCAGCAAATCGAAAAGCAGATTCACTGAGTTTTGAACTCAGATATCGAAAACACACTGTAATGCAGAGGGGCAAACCCCCATGCACCCCTTTGAAAGGTTGAAAATCAACTTGCTGAACAGCCCTTTGTGCGAACTGAAATGACAAAACTGTCATTCCGAATGGCACCAAAGTTTGAAACTCAGCAAATTGAAAAGCAGATTCGCTGAGTTTTGAAGTCGGATATCGAAAACACATTGTAATGCAGGGGGGCAAGCCCCCCCTGCACCTCCCATGTGGGCGGCAAGCACCCCACACCCCACTACTTTAATATTCTAACTCTGAAGATGCACTACAGTGGGGAAGGGATCCATTTCCCGATCCCCGCTATAGTGCACTCCGCACCCACAATGCCGAATCTGCAATGAGCGAATGTAAATGTGCATTCGCTCATTGCACATTCGATGCATTTGTATTCAGCTATGATCTTGAAAACGTCCTTTCGTGCAACTTTCCTTCGACAAGCTGCATTTCAACAAATCAAAGGTAAACCAATTTGATCTGCCACTTTAATTCCTTATGTTCAATCAGTTCATTCCATGGACTCCCTCTGGGGTCTTGCTTCACCATGTCTATTCCTATAAAACCAAAACTGTGCCCAGGAAATTACAGTACATGTTTGGAAAGGGAATTGCTGGTACTTTGTTTCCTAATATTGAGCAAATGTTCGTATGTACAGTCCCTTAATCTTCTCTGGATCTTGCCAACATAGAAACAATTACATTGTTGACAAAGGGACGAATACACCATTCTGACACAGTTACATTTACGGTAAAAAGGGGTTTTGATGAAAACAGTTATCGACCCATACTTTATCCTTCTCCAAAATGTTTTTACACTGATTTCATCGACCACACCTAAAACTGCCTGTTTTTTTACAGGAAAAAAATTGTGCATCACCATTGCTGGTTTTACCTTTTTTGTACATAATCTGAGGTTTTACACCTAGAATATCTAAATAACCATCGCAACAAGAAAAAATGTTCCATTTCTTCAACAATATTTCATAAATATGGTCATAATCAATAATATAGGTAGTAACAAACAGAAGGGAAAAACCCAGTCCTGAAGGCTGTTAACCTGAGAGTGGCTAGGTGTGGATTGAAAACAAACCCCTTGGCTTGGCTGAGGAGATCTACTTCCTGCAGTGAGGTGCAGAATTTCCCATCACTTATGGTCAAGAAGAGGGAGAACTAGTGCTGCCTTGGCCAGAAGGGGGCCACTAAGATCATGTTGGGTCTGTCTGTTCTAACTTTTGTCAGTACCCTGGGGATCAGAGGCAAAGGCAAGAAGGCATACACCAGTTTGTCCATGTGAAAGAGAAAACAGCTATTTTCCAGGTCCCTGTCTGTTGAGTTCTGGAGCAGAACTTCTGCAGTTATTTGTTGTGGTGAGAGGTGAACAAGTCTATTGAGGGGATTCCCCCAACTGTAGAGTTAGGTCCAGAAAGACCTCCCTGTTCAGTATTAATTTGATGGCGTCTAGAAGATCCCCTGCTTATAGAATCTGCCAGGGTATTGTTCTGACTTGGAATATAAGAAGCTACAAGGATTACCCTATTTCTTGAGGCAGCATCCAAATCTTCCTCGTAAGGATGCACAGAGAGCAGGTCAGTGTTACCCCTTGCTTGTTTATGTACCACATCATATGGTGTTCCCTGTTCAGATCTGCAGCCAGTACTATGATAGTAGCTTCTTTTGATTTTATGTACAATATTCCCTGCTGAGGTGTCCAGATACCCTGTACTTTCAGGGAAACTAAGTGAGCCCCCTCCCCAGGCGATTTCTGAATCGTTTGTGGTGATGGTTCTGTTTGTTTCTGATAAAGAGAAATTTAACCCTGGGTTCTACTGTATGATGTTCTTCCACCATAGGAGCTCCTTCTTTAGGCACAGAAGCAGAGGCAGTAGGTTTTCCAAGGGTTGAGAATTCTGTTACCAAGCATTTTTTATCATCTGTCTTTGCAAGTGAGATCATGAAAATGCAGGATACCATGTAGCCCAGAATCCTCAATAATTCATTTGCTGGGATGTATTGCTTTGAAAGCAAACTGGTCAGGGCTACTAGAAAGAGGATCCTTAATTGAGGAAGAGATTGTGACTTTTGAAGATTTAAGGTGCGACTTACCCACTGAAAGCAGTCTATGATGATCTGTAAGACATCTAGGGTCGCTACTTTGGATTTTTCCTAAATGAGACATCTAAGTAGGGGTAAATATGAACTCTCAGAGTTCAGCAGTGTGCTATTAGAGAAGATAAAACATTTTGTGAAAATTGTGGGCAGCCCAAATGGTAGAGAACAGAAATGGAAGTGAGAGCCTATTGCTGCAAATCATGGGCATTGCCTGTTACCATCTGTTATGGAGACATTGAGGTAATCATCTTTTAGGTCTAAAGTGACAATAAGAACATCTTGGAAGATCATGGGTAATTGTTTTGGCAATGTAAGCATTCTGAACTTTGGGATGTTGAGAAACTTGTTTACCTTTGAGAGGTCTCCAGGTAACCTCCTTTCCTGGAACTAGAAAGATCCTTGAGTAGAAACCTTTTCCTTCTTGACCTGGATGGACAAGCTGAATAGATCCTTGGTGAAGTATTTCCTCGAGGATAGGTAGTAAGAGGACAACAATTCTTTCACAGTTTTAATTTGCTTTCTTTTTTTATACAGTTTCTCGAAAACGTGTTCAGCTGGAGGTCTGAAAAGGAATTTGTCGGCTAATGAAGCATCTATTGTTCAGCATTAATCTGATGTGACAGGGTCTTGGTCCTATGCTATGCAGGTCTGTGGGTGACAGAACCTGTGGTTCTGCATGATGCATCTAATGTTCATAGGTGTTTACTAGGCTACTGATCACAAGGGCCTTTTTAAGCCTAGCCATACATCCCAAATCTCTGACAAGTTCTGGTACCCTTGATAAGTGTAAGCAGAGACTTGAGAGATGAAACATTTACAAGCAGTGACTTGGGAGCTGAGCCATTTACAGATTGCCCATGTCCATTAGAGACACAGGTGCCTTGCCAGGGATGAATTTCCTGTTCCACATCCAGTTGTCCAAGTTACATTTGAATTGGGCTAGGGATGAGCTCTGCTTCACATGGATGAGGAGCCTGTTCCAGAGATGGGGTAGTCTCTGGGATACATACCTATCACTCCAGCAGGTCCTATTTATATCAAATGCAAGGTTTAAGTCTTTAGAATGGGTAATTCTGGTGCTGTTTGTTTTGCGGATATGCAGGAGGTACATCACAGTAGGTCTGACAATGCCCTGTATGCCAGGCATAGATCTTCTCTCAACAGCCTGTAGGGGACAGAATACAGATATAGGGCCCTGAGGTGGTCTGCATAGGGCATTTTACTTATGCCCTGTATTCTTTTAATGAGGAACCTCTCTGGACATTCCATATGTTAGATATGCCGGGTTAAGTACATACCAGAGGGGGCAGTGTACTCAATGATAGGTCTGATGAATGGCAAATACAGTGGAACAATGACGTCCTTGGATCTAGATGCCATACCTTTATTTATAAGTTGTGCAAAATAGAATACTTTCCTCGCTACTGTAGACACATGATGATCAAAGGATAGATTACTGTCTATCTGAGTCCTAATTCCCTGACTTCTGGGTCAACTCCAAAGGGTGTGTTGTCAATGCAATAGTTACTAGGGGTGGATGACTTCCCAAAGGATACTGTTATGCATTTCTTGGCATTTAGTTTTTGTCCATGGCTGTAACTCCAGTTGATTGTCTGTGTCAGCCCTTCCTGTTGAATATTTGTGTTAGTGTGGGATTCTTTGACGGCTCCTAATTTGCAATCATCTGTAAATTTTGTCAGCCAGAGACCATTGACACTGGCCTTGACTTCAGAGAAGTAAATGCCAAAAAGGAATGGTCCAATGACGTATACCTGAAGGACTCCACTTGTCACTGGCCTCTTTCTAGAGGTGGACTCCCCCCCGTGTTAATTTCCTAGGTCCTGTTTGTGAGGTAATTGGCTATCCACCGGGTGACATACTGATTTGTACCTAACCTTCTGAGTCTGTCAACAATGCCCAAGTTGGGTATTGTGTCAAATGCCTTGGCCAGGTCAAGGTAGACAATGTGAACCATTTTGCCCTAATCCATTGCTTTAGTGACCTTCTCAAAGAAGTCCACCAGGTTGAGTAGGTATGATCTACCCTTGATGAAACCAAACTGGGTTGGGTCAAGTGTCTGGGGGTTTACTATACCATTATTGATCATTTCCATGATAATTCTTTCCATGGCTTTGCATATAAGAATAGTGAGACTTATGAGTCTGTAATTTCCAGGGTCTGCAGATGACCCATCTTTTTGCAGAGGGACGACTGTAGTTTGGAGGCTACGGTTAAACAGCAATTCCAGAAGGCCTGAAAGGTCCTAGTTCATGCTATTTAGAAGGAATTCTGGGATATTGTCTGTACCCATCGATGCAGTGTTCTTGGCTTTAGAGATAGCATTAAGGACCTGTTCTCTACTGAAAGCAGGGGAAGTTACAATTGCAGGAATTTCCTGGGGGAAGGTTTGCTATATCTTCTGGCTCACTATAGGTGGCTCCATTTACAATGTGAGGTCTTCACACAATTGTGTACTGCCACTGAGGTTGAGGACATAGCTAAAAAATGCCTTGTGGTTGTCCTTGGCCTGGGAGGCCAAATTCACCTCAAATTTGGCTTTGATATACTTTAATTGTCCTCTGAGTTTTTTGTTCAGTTTGAGAGTG
Source organism: Protopterus annectens (assembly GCF_019279795.1). NCBI lineage: Eukaryota > Metazoa > Chordata > Ceratodontiformes > Protopteridae > Protopterus > Protopterus annectens. The sequence continues at coordinate 952,696,931 of NC_056746.1, read as the reverse complement.
CTTTTATCCTGCTGGGTGCTGCACCGCCTAATTTTCACCATGACTGTCTTCCTTCTGTTATACAGCTTATTGATTTTGTGATTCAATGAGGGTGGCTTGTTTTTTGAGTTGGTTCTGTACTTCTTCCTGGTGGGTACAGCTGCCTCTTTGCAGCTATTAACATACTTGTATAGGGTTTCGGTGTACAGTTCTGTATAGGCAGCAGTGTTCTCAGGGTTTATGGGCTTGAACTTTTGCCAGGCTAACACTTAATAGCAGGAAATTAGCCTTAGAGTAGTTCTTGAATATTCCAGGGTTAGCTGGGGATCTAGGTTTTATTTTTACTTCAAAGGAGAACATTTTGACCCTACCAGGGAAGACATTACACTAGGGGGTGTGCAGCACTCTTCCCATATTAGTCAGGAACAAATCCAGTAACATTGCACCCTTGGTTGGTGTACTGAAAGTCTGGTCCAGGGGGTTGTGTTTACAAAATCCATGAATCTCTGTGCCTGTAAGTTTGGTGTTGCATAGGATTCCCAGTTAATAGTGAGATAATTAAAAGTCCCCCATGAATATGGTATTGGGCTGGATGGTGAGTGTTTTTAATAAGTTTAAATACATGGTATGGGTTTCCTGGGTCATACAGGGGGACCTACAGCTTGCAAGGAAGTGGTATTGGATTTTGCTTAGTGGTGATTTGAACATGGAGTAGCTTGAGTGCATTGTCCTTTTTGAACAGCCTTGAGGTGTATTTATTTTTGATGTAAATCGAGACACCTCGACCATTAGTCCCTGTCTCTGTAGTAGCTGGTATAAATATGTTAAAAAACATAGCACAAGAAAACGAAGTGGATAAAACCAAACTTTAATCACTTTTATAAAACAAAAACTTATGACATAAGTGCTGATCTGAGGAAGTTTATACTTAATGGACAAAAGCACTTATGATGGAAGTTTTTAATTTTATAAAAGTGATTAAAGTTCATTTTTATCTACTTCATTTTCTTGTACTGTTGTTTTTGATGTTTTTCCAGTTTATTGGTATTGGAGCACTTTTTCAGTTGGTTGGTCTAAATGTGTTGAAAATATTAAAGCCTTGCAGTGTTGGTGTGCTCTCCGTGACTTTAAACCATGTCCTGGTGACTGTACAGATGTCAGCATTCTCTAGGGTGAAGTCAGCTTCTAGGAAGGGAAGTTTTTTTATTTAAACTCCTAGCAATGAGCAGTAACACCTTTAGATTTTCTTGATTTTGATTTGCTATGTCAGAAATACTTTCAGTTTGGCATTGCCTAAAAAAGGCACTATGGGGGAAGACAATGTTTTAGCTAATATTCAAAAACCTAGATGGGAGAGGTGCAGATCATCCCTGTTAAAGCAGCGTGGTCTGTTGACCATCTACTTCCATGTGAAAAATATTGCAGCCCCTTAGAATGACACCAGAAACTAAGTCAATTATTAAAGTCCTTCATCTTTTGTTCATATTGTAGCATCATCCTTGGAGAAGGTAAAATGCTGCTCAATGCTAGGCTCATACCAGCCTGGGACACATATTCCGAGAGCTCCATGATGTCTCTCTTCATATAGTCTAGGGAGGTACTCCTTAGGTCATTTATACCCACATGGACTATGACTGAGTCATACGGGTACTCTGAATGACTACAGACCAGTTGCTTTAACCTCAACAGTAATGAAGTGCCTGGAGAGGCTGGTCAAAGATCATACAGCCTCAATCTTACCAGTGACACTGGACACACTGCAATTTGAACACAGGACAAACCGCAGTACAGGGGATGCCATCTCACTAGCTCTCCATGAAACACTGAACCACTTAGAAGGCAAAAACTGCTATGCAAGTCTGCTATCCATCAATTTCAGTTCTGCCTTCAACATTGTCATCCCTCAGAATCTGATATAAAAGCTACTTCAACTGGACATAGACTCTCATTTATGCAATTGGATTCTGAGGTTCCTTACTGAAAGGTCTCAAAAGGTATGTGTGGGAGACACCAGTTCCGAAAGTATCATCCTGAATACAGGAGTACCCAGGGGTGTATCTTAAGCCCTCTCCTTTTCACTCTGCTGTCACATGACTGCATGGCCAGACATGAGACGAATAGGATCATCAAACTTGCAGATGACACCACTGTTGTAGACCTGGTCAAAGACGGAGAGGAGGAGGCCTACAGGAATGAGACTGATCAGCTATTGGTCTGGTGTGACAACAATCTAGCACTGAATGGCAGCAAGACAAAGGAGTTGATTGTTGACTTCAGAAGATCTCAAGTACCACACAAACCTCTCATATCACAGAGAAGTTATCCTGGTCAGTCCACGTATCCAGCACAGTCAAAAAAGCTCAACAACGCTTGCACTTTCTAAGGAAACTTAGGAAGGCAAAATTACCAAGCTCCATACTTCAGACCTTTTATAGGATCACCATTGAAAGCATCTTGACCAACAGCATTACAGTCTGGTATGGGAGCTTTAACAATCAAGATCGGAAGGCTCTCAACAGAGTTGTAAGGTCAGCAGAAAGAATCATTGGCATCTCCCTTACACATCTGGGAGATCTACACAAATGTCGGTACATTGACAGGGCCAAAAAGATTTCCAGCATTCCAACGCATGCTGCCAATGGTCTGTACACTCGCCTCTCCTCAGGGGGTCTATATTAGATCAGCGAAAGCTTAAACAAGTGAACGCTGATTGATCGACCTTATTTTAGCGAAAGTTAGAAATATTGAAGCAACAGAAACTCAAATTTTTCCTAGGGAAAGAATTTGGTTGTCAGTTTCTGTTGCTTCGGTATTTTCAGTGCTGTGGTGGAAAGTTATGGGTCAGATTCAGATAAGTGTGCGATTGTGTGGATGTGAGTGTTAGGGTGGGTTAGGTGAGTTAGGGTTAGGGCTTGGGTTAGGTATGTGTGCAATTGTGTGGACATGAGGGTTAGGGCGGATTTAGGTGAGTTAGGGTTAGGGAGTGGATGAGGTGAGTGTGCGATAGTGACGGACCTTAGGGTTAGGGTTTGGGTTAAGGTAAGTGGATAGTTAGTGGTGTGTGCATAGTTTAGTGTAGGGTTAGGTGTTAGATTTTAGGTGTATGTGTGTGGATTTCTGTTTGTTTGGTGTGCTTGTGTTGTGTGTATGTGTTTTGGATCAGCGATTTTTTTTCCCTAGGACATAAGGTCGATCAATCAGCATTCACTGATCTAATATAGACCCTCCTCAGGCAGAAGATATAGAAGCCTGCATTTTGAGACCACCAGAATAAATAACAGTTTCTTTCTGCTCTCCATTAGCATGTTGAACTCTTGGGAAAAACGAACTATGAGTGTGTCGAAACACTCAACCACTTCTGTTACATAACTAGCCTATCAAGTGGATTACTTTATGGATGTGCAATAACCAAGTGCCATACTAAGGTAGCTCACGTACCACACTGAAGGACTGTAAAGTGCAATATACAAACTGTGCGATAATTCAGTCTAATCATTGATATGCTGCTATTGTTTCAGTTTTACTTTGACAATATTACCTTCATATTCTTCCTTGTCTTCTGTTCTGGGATGGGTGTGGATCACTGCTGTCCTACTTTACTTACTAATTGCTACTTATTAAATTCCTACTGTGATATTTTATTAATTTTTCTCTGTCTATATGTACAACTGTTTCCTGCATGAGAAAGAAGCATTGTAATTTTATTCAGCTACACTTCTGTGTAGTTTTGAATGATGACAAAGTTTTCTTTGGCTTGATTTTGACTTGACTTGGTCCAATGACCTGAGTGCATGTGCAATGTGGTGGATGCTAGCACCTGATATGCAACTGACCGTGACTTTCTCCTTACTCATGTAGTGAAAGGGACATCAGTATTTCACGACGGAGTCCCCAATGACCAGTATGTTGGATTGTGTGGTGGCTTGTCTTATGGGATTAGAAGTAGAGGCTCCATGAGATGTGGCTATGTGTTGATGTGGGTGTTGTTTTGAAAAAGTGCATTCGGGACTGCTGAGGCTATTTATTATGTGTACTTCATCTAGGAGGTCTTTGGGGTTTAGAAATGTTACATTTAAGTGCCCCAGCATATGTTGGTCCATATGTCTGCTTTGAATAGTGTGTGATGTGTGAAATGTGTGTACCACTGACAACCTTATTGACATTAGGAGTACTTTTATTTGAGAGCTTTGCCTCCAGTGACATGTAAATACATCACATACCATATTAGCTTGTTTGAGAATTAACTGGTTGTCAGTAAACATGAGGCAGTTTTTACATTGCCTTAGGATACCCATATCCACCAACTTGGTGGTAATGGAGATAGTAGGAACATTCTTATCCATGGCAACAGACCTCTTCTTATTGATTAGACAGTTGGCGTGAGAATATAAAGGTGTCATAGCCACACTTTAGGGAGTGTCTGAAGACTTGTAAAGCTTCTCTAGTTGTGTCCTGAATTTTCTTTGATAAGTTTCTATCTGCAATAAAGTCCACCTTAGGTAGAATTTTGTCCTGGAGAGATTCAAGGTACTTTAGCTTGTGGAATTGGCAATGCAAAGCTCTAATTTCTAAGGTTGCAGAGGTATAAGCTTTCTTTCCAAATCTGTCTAACAGTGTACGTTCCCTATCATTAGGTAAGGGATGTCTGTTTTTTCTCCTGGGTACATCTTTTGTGGATTCAGTGGAGACTACTGAAGGATCAACCTTTGGATTTTTGTAAAGTCACTTGTGATATTCATGTACTCTGTAAAACCTGTCTGGTTTCATAGGAGCAGGAGGTAAAGAACTGGGATGTAATGCAATGTCTTCAAAACCATCATCCAGTACTACATGTACAGGTGGGATAGCCAGTGGTCTGGGAGAAGGCAAACTTAACAGTTCCCTGTAATGGATCTGAGCCTGTGAAAACTGTTTGCTTTCACCTCCTTCATTCTCTATAGGGTATCCCTGAAGGAAAGGGGAGGTGGAACAGGGGTGTCATCAGAGTTTGAATCTGGGTAAGTTTATGGGGGAAGGTGCCAGAGTAGGACAACTCCTTATCTTCTGACCTAGAAGAATCTACATCTTCCTGAAGGGCATGGGGGGGCTTCAGTAGCAGAAGTATGGGAGGGCTCTCTAGATTTCAAGAAAGCTGTAAATTTCTGTGCTACTTGTAGGAGTTCTTGGGCTTTGGTCTGTGAGGAAGTGGTTGGAGGCAAGGTAGAAGAAAAAGTGGTTAATTTCAAATTTCGATGTCCGTTTAAAAGGGATAGTCTGAGGCTGCAGTCATATGACCACAACTTCGGTTAAGGTTTCAGTAGTCAGTGTACATAGGGTGCCTTCCTCAAGACCCATGATGCTGATGTCATGGGCTTAGGACTGCTGCATGACCTCAGAACCGGCTGATGTGTGTGTCGTGGTAACATACATTGGTAGGCTGGAGACTATGGCAGCCTCCAGTGGGGTCACACCAGAGGGTTCAGGTCTAGGAGTCACTGCACGAGGGGCTGCAAAGGCACCTCCTGTGGGTCACCCATCGACTTATGGACTAGAGACGGAGCTTTCCCAGAAACATAAGGGTCCTTGGCCTTTTTGTCTGTTTATTTGGAATGATGCTAGCCAGTGCTACAGTTTGTGGAGGCCCTGTGGTAGCAGTGGATTGTCACAGTACTGAGGAAACTGAAGGGGAAGGCTCCATATGGGTGCCTAATACCTTGGCCCTATGTTTTAGGGTTTTTGCATGGAATTTTGCAGTGCGGACAATTAGAGATGTCATGCTGAGGCCCCAAGCAGAAAAAACACAATGAGTGAAAATCTTTGTGGGATTTGCTTTCCACACTTCAAGCAATTGTTGACTTTTTTGAACATTAAATTAATAGAGAAAATTCCCCAGCAGGATACTGTCTGACTGGAAGTGTTAGTTCTCTGAAACAATTAGCTGACCGATGGACTGCGAGTGTTTTGAACACATGTGAAATGCATTGGACTCTTACTATGTGAATTTAAAAGTAGTTTTGTATGAAAAGTATATAACAATAAAGATTTATTACGGAAAAAAAAAAGAAATGCATTGGACTGCCAGAAACAGCTGAAGGTGGCACAGACAGATGCCCTTCTTATACCCTGACATCGAGATGTCTGTTGTTGGATGTGATGTCCATCAGCTAAGATGATGCAAAGACTCTGGAAACTTGGCTGGTCATGGGCTTTTGCATAGCACGAAGCGCCAAGAATCAGTACTTTAATACTGACTACTAAGAACATCTACATAAGAAAAAAACTAACCATGAAGGAAACCAACTAACCATGAAGGAAACCATCTAAAATAACTTCAGTGCATAAAAAAAAAAAAAAAAAAAAACGCAATAAGGTTAGAGAAATGCAATGGTACTTTACAATGATAAAGTGCAGAAGTATACAATAAACAAGTCAACATTTGATTGAAAACTCAAAATAATGAAGCTCAGAATGCCCTTTCCCCGCTATTGTGCTATCCTGAAATTGGTATATATAATTAGCAGAGGGTGTAACCCCTGCATTAAATAGGTTTTCAAAATTTAAAATTTTCAACATTTTGTGTTTCGATATTTTGAGTTTTCACTATTATGAATTACACTTTTTTATGGTTAAATATGTATAATATTTACTTCTGGCATAATGAGAACTAAGTACAAATATATTTGGGAGATTTTGACCTGGTCTTTTGTGTAGAGGTCATGCAACCCCAGCTGGAAACCAATTATAATACAAGACTATGACAACAAAAGACCTCTGAAATACTGCATTTACTAGTTGTACATAAAAGCCATATGCCATTCATTTGAAAGAAGTTCATTGTCAGAAACTCATGGAATTCTAATAAGACACCTGGATACAAAACACATTCATAAATGGTGCTATTTGACCCCCAGGGACATAATAGTATCTTATTCTTCTTGATCTACATAGCACATACTGCTTTTGTAAGTACACAGAATACCCTTGACTCTAATACACAGTTAAAGAAATGTTACCTTGCTATGACATAAACTGATTTTTTTGTTTGTTTATGGTCTAATAACTGTCCACTTGTCAACCCCACATACTTCTCTCATCCAATATTCTGATGACTTAACAGTGATATGTGCTGCACCCTCAATTTTTGAGCTTCAGCACCTAACACAAAAATCCTTTCTTGCAGGTGAGTCCTGGTTTACTTATCCTCAACTAATATTAAACCCTAAGAAAACCAAACGTATGATCTTCCATCCTACTAAATTTGCCTCATCCACAAATACATTTACCATCTCCTCACTAAATAACACCACCATAACACCATCTCCCATACCAAACTTTTAGGAGTTGAAAGTGACTGCAAACTTAAGTTTAATATCCACATTTCTCAAACTGAAAAAAAGTTCATAAAAAACTGGGAGCACTATACAGAAATAAAAACTACTTTACTAAAAATATTAAGATAGCCATTGCCCAAATATGCAGCTCCCATAGTCACCAACCTACAGAAATCTGAGTACTAAAACTTGAATTGTGCTACAACAAAGTAGCCAGATATGCCACAAACTCACCAGTCAGAACCCATCATTGCCTTGCACTCAAGCAACTAAACTGGCTAGAGGTCCCCCATCCTACAATACATTCAGTTAACCATGACCCACAATCACCTCTTCAAACCTAAGAAAACACTGGTACTACAAACACTACTTCAACCTTATACCACTTACAGAACCCTGTGCTCCACTAACAAACATCACATAAAAATCAGTCCAGCCAAAAACCAAGCAGGAGATTCCCTCTTTTCAAATTATATAGATAAAATCTGGAATGAACTTCCTGATAACATTATCACCATAGCAGCCCTAGCCCAATTTAAAACGAGTCTAAAAAAACACCTATTAAACAAATGGCTGTGTCCTTGCACTTCCCATAGCTAACATCTCTCTCTCCATCACTGACCTTACCACTACTTCTGATTATCTTATAGACTTCTGACCATATCACTGACCAGTGTCTATTCTTATTACTCCTGCCACACTGTACACAATCATCTCTCTGAATTGTTTGTCATTGTGGAGTGGCAATTCTGCTTAATACATATTGTAATCTGTATTGAAAATTGGTAATCATGGAACGTTCTCTTGAAAAATGGAAGTCTGTGATTTGTAGTTATGGAATGTTCACTTAACACTGTAATGTCTATTATACTAAGCTAAAAAAATTATGGAGATCGCATACATATTGTCTAAATTTGTCCTGTAATAATCTTGATGTCCATGTTATTTGTCTGTATACTCTGTATTTTGCCACTGTCTTTTTGTTCTATGTGGAACTTTTCTCCCTGGGCCTCCACTGAAAAAGGACATGTGCCCATTTGGACTATCCTGGTAAACAAATGTAAAATAAAAATAAAATAAATAAATAAAATAATGAGTATTAAGTGAACATATGTTTTGGTCATTAGTTTAACCCTGCATTGTGAGTAATGGGCACATGGCCCCATGGTTGGAACTGGCTACGTTACCAGACTGTGACAATAAAAGCCTGTGGAATGCTGGATATATTAGCGGTGTCCAAGTGACCATTTGTCAGTTCTCCTAAGGCAATTTACAATAAGGAAATTCAAGGACTTCTAATAAGATGCTTGTGTGCAAATCACACATATACTGTACACTATCCAAGTGGAATATGCCCCTTCTGAGAAGGTGCAGCTCCTTTGACTGTAAAATCATCACGTAAATATAATGGCCGTATTGCTGTTTTGACAGATCAGGGGAAGTGAAAGAAACAATGACCATATTAATTTATAAATATACATTCCCTCTGCCCCTGAATATTTGTTTTACGTGAATCACTTAATAGTCTTTTTCTTTCATATACAGTCTATGCAGCTCCCCCCTCCCAAAAAAAAAGAAGAGAGCTACATTCTGTGTGCTATAAAAGAGTTCTGATGTAGTAAATGGTATAGTGGTCCCAATAATAAATTTCAACTTGCTGTTCATAGTCACACAGACACACACACACACAGACACACACACAGACACACACACACACACACACACACACACACACACACACACACACACACACACACACACACACACACACACACACACACACACACACACACACACACCTGCCTGTGTTTTCACAGATATCCTTCCTGCCTATACCACGCTGAAGATAGCCACCTTATGTAAATCCACTAATGATAGATTGTAATAAAAGTGAAAGGAAAATGATCACAGTAATATATTTCAACTTGTAGCTGTGAGATATTACACACTGTCCCCACCAACTCTGCCAAGCTGGGTCTATATTAGATCAGCGAATGCTTAAAAAAGCGAACGCTGATTGATCAACCTTACTGTAAGCGAAAGCTTACAATCTCGAACTGTCAGATCCAAAACACATACACACAACACAAGCACACCAAACAAACCGAAATCCACACAAATACACCTACAATTGGACACCTAACCCTACACTAAACTATGCACACACCACTAACTATCCACTTACCTTCTATGCACACACCACTAACTATCCACTTACCTTAACCCAAACCCTAACCCTAAGGTCCGGCACTATCGCACACTCACCTTACCCGCTCCCTAACCCTAACTCACCTAAACCCGCCCTAACCCTCACGTCCACACAATCGCATACATACCTAACCCGAGCCCTAACTTACCTAACCCACCCTAACACTCACATCCACACAATCGCACACTTACCTGACTCCGACCCATAACTTTCCACCACAACACTGAAAATACCGAAGCAACAGAAACGGACAACCAAATTCATTCCGTAGGAAAAAATTTGAGTTTCTGTTGCTTCGATATTTTTAACTTTAGCTAAAATAAGGTTGATCAGTCAGCGTTCGCTGATCTAATATAGACCCGCCAAGCCACTGCAATGCTGTCTTTATTGTGATTACATTAACAGTCCTTCATATTTAACCACAGACTGCCCCCAAAGACAAGGCTGCTTCTGACAATTACTTTTAATGTGTGATTGTCAAAAGTGGTGAAATTAAAGCTTCAGTAATGTATATCCACTTGCTGCAATAGGTCACCCCACATCAATTGCCATAAAATTAAATTAAAAATAAACAAACAAAAGTAAATGAAATGTACTGTACTGTGCGTAGTGTGTATTTGTACCACTGTCCACAGATTTATCTATTTTTTATTTTTTTTTTTTTTGGGGGGGGGGTGAAAGAACAAATGATCACACAATGTTGTTCATGTTGTATCTTTCAGACTATATGCCATGTTCCCACTCTACCAACCCAGGCACAGCAATTATCACTTTATTGTGATCAACCTAATTGCCCTTTGATTTCTTCCACAGATTACCCCAGACTGCTACAGCAATGTATTAAAAGTTGTTGCTGCAGGACACCTCATTCTCATGTCAACAGCTGAAATATTGAACAATTAAAAGACAAAAAAATGTTTTCTGCTGTGAGCAGGGTCTACTGTCACAACTAATCACAGATCTGTCTGGCGTCCTACCAGAAACTGAATGAAAAAGAAAACAAATGTACCTGCAAGAAACCATTCTATAAGATCTGAATATCTGAGCTGCCCATAATCTCATATGAGATTGCCAGGAAAGTACTCCAGTTACTTGCTAACAGCAACCAATTATAGATGCTTAGAGTATATAGTAATAATTTATTTATTTATTGATTCATTTATTGGCATTTGTCAACCAGGAAAGTCCACTGGGCCACAGAGAGCCCATTTTCAGTAGAGGCCTGGGGGGAAAAGCTCCAAGACATAAAACTTACTAAATGTAGTACTGGAATATAATAGTTGCAGTAAGGCATTATGAAAGAACAATGAGCTCCAAGGCAGGAGATTAAAATACAGTACTAATAGTACAGTATTTGCAATGCGACAGTACAAAAACAGATAATTAATATGATTGCAATGAAGTAGATTATAATACGGAAATGCAGCAAAATAATGGGAACAATTTGAAAGAGCAGGATCTCAGATACATAGTATAGAGTCAATGCAGCAGAGTCTGAAATGACAGGTTCTAAGACACAAAATTATTTAAATGAGAATATAATACAATTAAGTATTGTAGAGTTACAAAGATCCAGTGGAAATTCAGGTGGAGGAGGTTAAAAAGAAGAAGTAGTAGAAGAATTAGTGTAGATGATTATAGTCAGTAGAAGTGTGGAGAGAAAAAGTTAGGCAAGTTCTGGTGAAACATGAGATGGAAGTTAGGCTACTTCAGGAGAAGCTATAGCATAGAGAGAAAGTAAGGTTCAAGAGGGAAGTGGGGATAGAGATGCTACTAGGAATGAACAGGTCTAGCTTTTTTTTATAGTGGGCAGCTGCATCTGAGGGGAGAAAAGGTCAGGTAATGGCTTCATTGGTGACAGTATGTGGCTTTGTACATTAAAGTTTGAGTTTTCAGGGAAAACTGTAGATTAATAAACAAGGGAGCACCATACGTTAGTGAAGGTAGGAGATAGGAGAGGGCTAACGCTTGTTTAGATGGTAAGGAGAGAAATTTGTTGTGTCTGTACAGAAGCCCTAGTTTTTTTATGGGTTTTATTAATATTGGATTGGATGTGAAAGTCGAACTTGAGGTTTTCGTTTGTTATGACTCCTAATAATTTGGTGTTAGTAACGAGTTCAATTTTAATTGAGTTTAGAGAGAAAATAATGAAATTTTCTTTAAGTTCTGTATTTCTTTTGGGGGTAAATACCATAAGCTTAGTTTTTTTTTGGGGGGGGGGTTCAGAAAAAGATGATGTTTATAGAGCCAAGATTCTACTGTACTGAATGCTGTCTGTGTCATTTGTTGAAGAGATGCAGGATTGGGTGCAGAGCAGATTATAGTTGAATCATCTGCATGCTGTAATAGGGAGGCATTTGGAATAGTTTGGTGCAGATTATTTATAAACATATTAAACAGAAGAGGTCCTGAAATCAAGCCTTGTGGGATGCCTGTGGGGTTATGTAGGTAAGGAGAGAGAGAGAGAGAGAGAGAGAGAGAGTTTTGCCATTTAACAGCATGTTGCCTGAGAGATATCTTTTAAACCAGTTAAGAAACTGAGAGGATAACCCTACAGAAGAGAGCTGAGACAGGAGAATGGTATGAGATATTGTATCAAAGGCTTTTGAAAGATCCAGAAATAGAGCTGACACTGTATGGCAATGGTCATGGGCTTTGTTAATCATATCCAAGAAAGAGATCAAGGCAGTTGAAGTACTATGCCCTGGACAGAATAAATGCTTCAGTCAGAGCAATGAAAGAAAATTTTGATTTCTTTTTGGTTTTAGTCAATCAGTTCAGTAAGTTAAGACAGAAAATCAGACATTAACTTTATTATATTATTTTACCATAATCTATAAATTGTTGGCTGCTGGTTAGTTTCTTGTGATTTAAGTATACGCAGGTATATACTGGCATCAGTGTTAAGATCACAAAATATTGGGTTACAATCAGAAATAATTCTTTGTAATGCATGGAGATTTATTTGCTTCTGCTTCATGTAGTACTAGGTTAGAGAAAAAAAGTAGCAGAAAATGTTTTGCTGGTAAAGCACTTAGAAATGCTATGAAATATACAGCTAGACACATCATGGAAAGATTTTGAAAAAACTGGGGGACAAATTGTATTAAGAGACAGCAAGCAGGAACAAAGCTGTTTTGATTTCTGCTGCTGTCATGTCCTAGCCAGCATTGTCATTTCTTAGTGCAAGACATGATCTTAACAGCATTTGGGGGTGCTTAACAATTGATCTGATGTTCTTTTCATTCATTCCTCAGCAAATGGGTTTACAGTCGACCATTGGATCCGACTTGGCCACTTTCTTTAGATTCTAGGATTCAACTCTCGAGCTACTCCCTTACCCACAATGCCCCTGATCACTGTATTACCTCAGATCTTGTTTGCTGCTGTTCAAGATCGGTTGGGGTTAGGACTGCTCGAGCTCTAGTAATCTGTTCATGAGTGAATTAATAATATTTTTCAATATATGTCAGTATTTTTCTCTTTCTCACTGCATTTAGATATATATCTTTAACCTCTCGTACTTCTTTATATACATACTACAATTTTTTTCCTACTGTAAGGTACTCTAGGCTTACCATTGCTGGCAATTTCCCTTTCTTTACCTCAGCCTAAGGTATTCCTTTTCTACCATAGTTGGTAGTAACTCTTTTCTGTACCTTTTTTCTTTATCTACTGTACTTAAAAAAAAAGTTTATCTCTTGTAGTGAATCATGAGTTTTCAGTATTGCTGAAAAGCCTACTGGCTTTAAAAAGTGCACCTCCTATGGGCATAAGATCCCAAATTCTGTTGCCTACAGGGAGTGCATGTACAGTTTGGGGCCTGCACATTTGGATACCACCTGCTTCATTTGTGTGGCTTTTAATGTAAGGGCTATTTCTGATCACAGGAATAAGTTGATACTTTATGGACTTTTTCTGGCTTCTGCTGGTACATCACCTTCAGGGGCTCAAACCCATTCTCAGAAGACTAAAGAGGCTAAGGAGAAGAGGAAATGCTCCTCTACCATGTCTCCTCTGTACCTTCTTCTCAGCCTCTTGTGAAGGTACCGAAAACCTCGGATCCAAAAGCTTCAGATCCGATACCCATTTGCACCAAGTCTCCTTGGCTCCATTTGCCAATATTTCTCTGGAGCCAGTCTCTCCTAAAGGTCTCCCTTCCTTCAGAAGACCCAAAAAAGTCATCCAGGCCACATTCCACTTCATTTTCAGTTAGATCCTCCCGTAGTCTCTGAGTCTGAGGTGGAGAGGATGATAAGGAGGTTTCACAGAACACAGATCAAGATGGGGCTTCTGTCGGCCCTATCTCCCATTGGAACCATGAGTCTTAAGTCTTCCTTCCATCCTGTACATGCTCCTTCTCCAACCTGACTGGCTGTTTCAGATTCCTCAGATCTGAGTACCTCAAGAGTTCAACCATTGGATCCGACGGTCCTGGTGTCCTTGACTCTGATGACTTTCCTGACTCAATCAGCTCTGACTCTGTTGGAGCATGATGGCTCTTGGAGCTAAGGATTGCCATCTGATCCCAGGGTTTAACCTCAACTCTGAAGTTTTCAGAGATGTTTATTCCTCTCAGAGCTTTGGCATTGGATAGCTTAGCTCCGACTCCCCCTTTGGATCCAAGGGTTTGGGGGCCATGGGGGGTTGTCTGATCCAAGAGTTTTAGCTCTGGTAGGATTGCCCTCAGAATCTCCTGAGTCCTCAGCCTTTGAGGTGGCGGAGAGGGTACTGTCTATACCTAGAGTAGCTTCAGCTCTTCCTTCATTGGATCTGTGCTCCCAACCTCCTTAGTATCCTGTGTCTGAGTTCTCTCATCCTATGCCTCACGGACAGCCAGCCCAGATGAGCTTCCAAGCAGTTTCCACTAGGAAACTTCCCGACTCTAACAACACTTCTGCAGAGCATCCAACTGAGGAGGTGCCTTGGAAGAGGTCATGCATGAGGAGGCACCTGGATTACCCACAGGAATCCCTCTTAGAGGACACTGATTTTGATGAAGGGGAAGGGTCTCTTAGATCTCCACCTGAGAATGTCACGTTCAGAGACATTAGAGATCCTGTACCAAAAAGGTGGTTGGTCTGCCCAAAACCCTTCCCAGGATGCATCAGTGTTCTTGGAAGGCTTCTGGGCTGAACCATCTTCTTCTTGGGTTACCCTGCCTGTGGATGAGCTGATAGACCCCGTCTCCTGCACAGCATGGAAGGAACCCGACTCCATAGAACTGATCACTAAGCACCCAGACAAGATTCTTAATACTCAGTCAAACAGTTTACATTGGACAAAGGGTGTTTCTGTAGATGCCATGGTCATTGCGGCAGCTACTAAAAAGGAGCTGGCTGAACAGAGCTCCCCTGTTCAACCTCCTAACAATGGAGTCTATGGTGTTAGACAGGTTTGGGAAGTGAGTGTATGCATCAGTGTCCTTCGCTTTACGGTTGCTGCATTATTTGGCATATTTTACAAGGTTACGGAGGGACTTAATCAAGGAACTCTCTACTTCTCCCCCAGGGTCCATTTCTACAGAGTAGCAGAAAAGTACAGTTGTGTACACTTACCATAAATGTAGATGTTTGAGTGTATTCACTGTTGCAGTCATTACATTTGGGTAATCCTGCTGGCAGGTTGCCCTCAGCCCGCCTGAATTCCAAAGTCTTGGGTCCTGCGTCGGCTGTTGTCGCCCCTTCCCTGACGTCAGGTCGTCAGGGGTATAAAAGAAGCAGCCAACACCATTTTCTCTAGTTTTTCTTGACCCAGATGTCACGTGCCCTCTGAAAGGGTAGCCAAAATGTATATCTATAAACAAAATTGCATGCACCAATATAAACTTTACCTTCATCTACAAGCAAATACACCACATAGGTTGTATAAATCAGAGAAGGAAAGATAAGTTCCATCAGAAGAAAAGGGGGTTGGTGGGTGGGTAACCTGGACTGCAACAGTGAATACACTCGAACATCTACATTTATGGTAAGTGTACACAACTGTACTATGTTCTTCGTGTTTCACTGTTGCAGTCATTACATTTGGATAGATTCCCAAAGCTATGGTTGGGAGGCTGGAGCTAAACAGCATTAGGAGCAGCTATGAGACCCTGCAGAACTGCAGTGGCAAAGCCTGCCTTGGATTTAGAGTAGAGTGCCAGATGATAGTGCTTTGTAAAGGTGTGCACTGAACTCCAAGTAGCTGCCTCTAAAATTTCCTTGGTTGGTACTCCTCTGAGAAAGGCTGCTGAAATGGTTGCAGCTCTGGTGGAATGTGGCCTAATGCCCTTAGGCACTGGCTTGCCATGGTATAAGCAGCAGAAATGAATGCAGTGGCCTATCCATTTTGAAATAGTCTGCTTTGAGATAGCCTTTCCTTGTGATCCTGCAGCATATGCCACTAGTCATTGCTCTGTTTTTCTGAAAACTTTGGTTCTGTCCAAGTAGAATGTAAGCTGTCTGTGTACATCCAAAGAATGCAGAATTCTTTCCCCCTTGTTCTGTGGATTTGGATAAAAAGTTGGCAGATGGATGGTTTGGTTAAGAGCCACACTGGACACCACTTTAGGCATAAATGTTGGGTTTGTCCTCAGGGAGACCCTGTCCGGATAAAAAATGATAAAAGGTTCCACAGCCATGAGTGCCTGTAGCTCTGAAACTCATCTTGCAGAAGTTACTGCTAGGAGCAGAGCTGTTTTCCAAGATAAAAACTTTAAATCAAGAGTAGCAGCTGGTTCAAAAGGAGGCAGGGTGAGTTTTTCCAAGACATAGTTGAGGTCCCATGCAGGCATTGGTGATCTCCTTGGAGGCTTTAAATTTCTGGCTCCTCTGAGGTGTACTGTTTTAATAAGGGATGAGAAAAGATTGGTGGCTCTGCATTGTAATGAGCCAACATGGCAGAGGCATGAATTTTAATAGATGAGAAAGATAGTCCTTTGTCCAGCATCTCAGTTAAATATTGTAAAATCTGAGGAATATTTGGCACAGCTGTATCTGTTCCTTGTGCCTGGTTCCAAGCACAGAATCTCTTCCATTTTCCAGCATAAGATTTTCTAGTACTAGGCCTTCTGGCTTCCAAAATGACATCCATCACAGTTTTGCTGAGAGGTGTGTTTTGTATGACTATATTATCTGCCATGCTGCCAGGTTTAAAGTCCTGAGCTGACTGTGCAGGATCTGATTGTTTTGCTGGGACAGTAGATGCGGTACTTGAGGTAGAGTCCAAGCTGGGCATTGAGACAAGCTCCTTAATATTGGGTACCAGTGCTGGTGGGGCCAGTCTGGTGCAATCAGTGTCATTTTTGGCTTTTCCTGTCTGACCTTTAGGAGTACTTTGGGGAGGAGAGGCAGAGGGGGAAAGGCATACACTGATAGGTTTTTCCAGCTGAAGGATAGGGCGTCCACTTTCCATGCTTGTCTGTGATAAATCCTTGTGCAGAATGTCTGTAGTTGGAAGTTGTGAGGGGAGCCAAATAGATCTATGTCCGGGCATCCCCATTTCCCTGTTATCATGCTGAAGACTTGTGGATCCAGCTGCCACAAGTGGGGATCCATGAGGTTTCTGCTTAGTTCGTCTGCCAGAGTATTTTTCCTTCCTGGCAGGAATTGTGCCTGCAGATGTACTTGGTTAAGTCAGTGCTGTGTCCCACAAAGTCATGGCTAGTCTGCAAAGGGGGTAAGAATGTGTGCCCCCCCCCCCCCGCTTGTTGATATATCACATGACCGTGGTGTTGTCTGTCTTTATCAGTTTTCCTGGTTGAAGTAGGTCCTTGAAGGCTGTCAGGGCATTTTGAACAGCTAGCATCTCTTTTTGATTGATATATAGATGCATTTGGTTTGAGGTCCATGTTCCCTGAATGCATCTTCCTGCCATGTGGGCCCCCCAGGCATAATCTGACGCATCCGTTGTTAGTGTCTGCCTGGCTGGGGGCAATGTGAAAGAGTGTCCCTTGTTTTGGTGACAAGCCTTTGCCCACCATCAAAACTCCTGTTGCAAGCAGGGAATGAGAGTTATTATAGTTTCCAGGCTGTGGCAATGTTGAGTCCAAACACTTTTTAGGTACCATTAATGTTTCCTCATATGCAGTCTTGCATATGGAATTAGTAGGGTGCAGGATGCCATGAAACCCAAAGCCTGCAGAATTTTTCTTGCAGATAACTGGTCCTTTGTTGCTAACATTTTGAAATAGGTAGTCAGTTGTCTTTGTTTGTCTGGCATGAGATAAGCCATCTGGGCAGTTGTATTTAAGCTTGCACCCAGGAATATTATCTCTTGAGAGGGTACTAGTTTTGATTTCTCTTCGTTGACTGTGTGCCCTAGACATGTTAGAAGTTTTTTCACAAATGCCAGATGCTGTAGAAGAATGTCCTTGTTCTCTGCTTGAATTAGACAGTTGTCCAAGTAAAGATATATTTGTATTCCTCTTTGTCTGCAGAATGCAATTACTGGTGCCAGGCACTTTGTAAAGACCCTGGGTGCAGTAGATAAGCCAAAGGGCAGTGCAGAGAATTGGTAATGCATTGAGCCAGCCTTGAATCTGAGGTATCTTCTGCATACTTGTCTGATTGGGACATGCAGGTGTGCCTCTTTTAGGTCTAAAGTTACAAGCCAAGCGTTCTTGCCCAGCATGGGCAGTAGCTGCTGCAAAGTCAACATTTTGAATTTTGGTATATCCAGGAATGTATTCAGAATCGATAGGTCCAGTATTGGCCTCCAGGCCTTGTCCTTTCTGAGTACCAAGAACAGTCTTGAGTAAAATCCTTGTCCCCGCTCTTGCTCTGGCACTAGTTGAATGGCCCTCATGTCCATGAGGGATGAGACTTATTTTTGTGCCTCTGCCCATTGATTTTTTGGCAGATCTGGCCAGCCGTTTGTCTTTGGCAGGGTATGGAAATGGAACTTGTAGCCTTGTGACAATATTTAGAACCCACTTGTCCTGGGTTATAATTTGCCAGTGTTGAGAAAAAAGTGCTAATTTTCCCCCTAAGGGTGCTGCCAGGAAAATAAGTGATTGGTGCAGGCAGGGAGAAGTCATTGGGACTGTTTCCTGTAAGGTCATGATCTGTCTTCTCCACTTTTGGAGGTAGAAGCACCCTATTGTCTTGACCTGTATGAACCTTGAGCCTGGGATCTGCCTCTAGGGCATCTGGGTCTACCCCTTTGAGGTCTGTCTGACACTGGAAAGGACCAGTTCTTTGTTGGCCAGTGTCTACTAAACCTAGGTGGCTGTACTTGTAAGAAATTTTGACCGTTTGCATAGATTTAGCCTTGTTCTCCATTTTCTTTAACACCTCTTCTGCCTTAACACTAAACAAAGAATCATGCTATAAAGGTGCATCTAATAATTTAACATTAACATGATCAGGCAGATTTTGTTCCTTTAACCAAGCATGTCTTCTAATTACAGAACCAGTAACTGCGGCCCTGCAGGAGGCCTCTAAAGAATCAAAACCACATTGCAAAGTATGCTTTCCAACTTATTCAGCTGCATACAATATATCCTGCATTTCCTTGTTTTCTGCACATTCAGAATTTAACAACATTTTCTGTTTAAGCAATGCCATGACATATTCCTGATCAAAGAGGAATCAGAAGAAATGGAAACCTGATCTGAAGATTCATAGTCAGTCTCTTGCCTAGGCCTCTTATCAGGAGGGGGATGGGAACCCCTGATCAAGGTAATCAAGTCTTCGGCCATTTTGAGCATCTGTTTTTTGGGCATGGAGGCCTGTCCACGTGGCCCTTGAGGTTGCTTCTTTGCTTTTGAAGGTGCTTTAGTCTTTGCCTTTGAAGTCAATTTAATGTATAGGTGTTTAGGTCTGAATATACCCTCGGAAGCTGGTGCCTGCTCAGCGTCTCTGGACCCATCTGAAGGATTAGCGTCCGAGGCTTCAATACTTTGAGTTTCCAGCGGCATGGCTGACTCCATGTGGGAGTTGGTAGTGGTTGTCAGGGGCTGTGAAAGCTCCTCACTGAGAACCAGCAAACCGGTAACTGGCTTAAGAGAAGCTTCGTTGTTGGTTTTGGGCCTCGGCTGTCTTTTTTTTTCTTTTTTTTTTTTTTTGCATTTTTTTGTGAACTCCAGTAGTCGGATGGCTTTCCAACGACATTTCTGGACAATTAAATCTGCGTCTAAAGTAGTTTAAAGCAAAATCATACAGACGCTTAATAGTGCGTCGGTTAAATCTAGCACAAAACCGACAACCCAGAAAATTATGATCAGGGCCTAGGCAAGGAATACAGTAAGAATGAAAGTCCTTATGAGGTATTTGCTTCCCACAAGAAATACAATTATTAACTTTTTCTGACATCGGTTCTGGAGCAAGAAAAAAGTTTCCCTAATGGGGTAGGGTACTTAGCTTTATAGAAGACTTCGGATCTGAAATTCGAACTCGAAAATCTCAGGAGTCGGCTGACCGGCATTTGTGAACTGCTTCTGCTTCGGGTACCTTGCGGCAAGAAAGACTAGAGAAAATGGTGTTGGCTGCTTTTTTTATACCCCTGACGACCTGACGTCAGGGAAGGGGTGACAGCAGCCAATGCAGGACCCAAGATTTTGGAATTCAGGCTGGCTGAGTGTAACCTGCCAACAGGATTACCCAAATGTAATGACTGCAGCAGTGAAACATGAACATTCTTTTTCCTCATGACTGACCACCCTAAAATCCATTACTAACACGTCCATGAGGTTAATCTCACTTGCAGCTGAACGTTCCTCATGGGCTGCTGGTTCAGGCATAAGCCATTAGGAGACATGCCTTGATGGTTGTGTGATTTTGCGAGGCCCTTTAAGGCATCGTTCATCAATGCTCCCTTTGATGGATCTTCCTTATTTGGTCCAGCAGTTAGAGACACTCTCCCACATTGAGAAGGATGGAAAGACCCTGTCTGTTGTGGGAATCCGTTTTTCTACCCCGCTAAGAACCTTTTCCAGGAATCAACACATTGATGAGAAACCGTGATTCAAAAAATCCCAAGGACCTTTACAGGCGTTGCATGGAGAATAATTTTCCCCCAGAGGCAGAGGGGAGGAAATAACTATAATGGGAGATGCTGCCCTCATGGCAGAGGGGGTCTGCAGAATCAAGGTTCTTGGGATTCTTTCTTGGACAGGCCTTTTCAGCACTCCTGAAGGGTTACCCGAATGGTCCTTCTCTGCAAGCAGTCGGGGGGTGCTTATCCTTGCACCCAAAAGCCTGGACAGCCATCACACAAGATTCTTGGGTGCAAAGGATCAAATATGGAGGACACTTCATTCCCTTTTCCCAAGTTCCTCCACAAAAGAGAAAAAAATCTCCCTGATGTTCCACCCAATCAAAGTGAAAAATCAGTTCTAAAAATTCAAAGGCTGCTGGACAAAAGAGCCATCCAATTGATCCCCTAGACCAGACAGGATCCAGAATTTGCTCAGGGTTCTTTTTAGTGCCAAAGAAAACAGGGGACCTGAGACCCATTTTGGATCTTAGTTATTTGAATCAGTTTGTAAATAAGTCCAAGTTCCAGATGGTCACAGTTCAGTCCATTCTGCCTCTCCTTTAGAAAGACAATTGGATGTGCTCTCTAGATCTTAAGAATGCATACTACATCTATGCTTCTGGCTGGGAGCCAGTCATTATCAGTTCAGAGCCTTGCTCTTTGGTCTCACCACAGCTCCCAGGGTGCTCACCAAATGAATGGCAGTTATAGCACCTCATCTAAGACTGCACGGATTCAAACTGTTTCCATATTTAGACAACTGGCTCCTAACCACACCGACCAGGTATCTTCTGGAAAAGTCCAGAGACTACCTTCGACTTTTATCTCAATCTCTGGGGATTGTGATAAATCTGGTAAATTCCCAACCTCAACCAGTTCAAGCCTTGAAGTTTATAAGGGCTCGTCTAGACACAGTCAATTGCCTTGCTTGACTGCCTTAAAACAGAATTCTTACTCTGAAACTGCAAATCTGTCCCTCCAGCATGTTCTGTTGATTGTGGTGATGAGGTTGAGGTCTCTGGAGTGTGTGGTGTGGAGGGATTGGGATTTATTTAGATGTAGCACTTCTAACAGAGCTGGGTTAGACATGGCTTTGTAAGTCAAGCAGAGACTGCCTCTTAGTAGGTGATATGAAACAGAGAAAAGCTGGAGTTTTTTTGAGTCTGCGATGTAGGACATGTGTTTAAGGCCTAGGATCCTTTCTGTGAAGTACGTTTGTGGCCTCTCCAGCTGTTGCAGGTGTCTAGTGAGGTACATGCCAAATGGGGCATTATACTCGATGATTGGTCTAATGAGGGAAGAGTAGAAAGAGATGATAACCCTTTTCTTCCTGGATGCAAAACCCTTGGTAATGAGATGTGCCACATAGAAGGACTTTCTGATCACAGTGGCAATGTTGTGGTCAAAGGAGAGGATACTGTCAAGCTGTATCCCCAGATATCTTATACGGCTTCAGTGTTTAGTGGACTACCATTGATGTGGTAGTTTGCAGGAACTCCGTTTTTCCCAAAGGGGATGACGACGCATTTTTTGGCATTGAGCTTAAGGCCATGGCTTTGACACCAATCGTTTGTCTCAGTGAGGCCTTTCTAAAGAATGTCTGCATCATTTGGGGAGTTAATAATGGCTCCCAGCTTGCAATCGTCTGTGAACCTGGTCAGCCAGAGTCCCCCCGTATTGGCCTGGACTTCTGAGAAGTAGATACCAAACAGGACAGGACCCAGGACTGATCCTTGTGGGACTCCACACTCGTGACTCGTTGGCAGTCTGACTTGGAAGTCTACTACATTCACACTGTGGGCTCTATCTGTGAGCCAATTTGCAACCCATCTAGTGATATAGGGGTTGATGCCTAGTTTGGGGAGTCTGTCTATAATTCATGAC
Organism: Protopterus annectens; assembly: GCF_019279795.1. NCBI lineage: Eukaryota > Metazoa > Chordata > Ceratodontiformes > Protopteridae > Protopterus > Protopterus annectens. The sequence goes on along the minus strand of NC_056746.1, from coordinate 952,674,590 downwards.
TGAGGAATGGTATCAAAGGCCTTAGCCAAATTGAGGTATGCTGTATGGACCACCTAGCACTCATCCACAGCTCTGGTGACTGACTCAAAGAAGTCCACCATGTTGAGCAGGCATGATCTGCTCTTTGCAAAACCAAACTGCATTGGGTCCAGAGTTTGGAGATTCCCTATATCCTTATTAATTAGGGTCACGATGATGTGCTCCATAGCCTTACATATCAGATTCGGTAGTCTGATGGGGCAATAGTAGAAAGGGTCTGTAGTTGGTCCCCCTTTATGGAGAGGGATGACTGTAGTGGTGTGTGCCATTCAGAAGGGACAAAGCTTGAGATGAAGCTGTGATTAAACAGGGCACACAAGTGTGTTGCCAGTTCACTTTGTAGTTTGTATAGAACACAGCCAGGGATATTGTCTAGTCCCATGGAAGCTGTATTCTTGGCCTTGGACAATGCAGCTGTAACCTGTGCAGCAGTAATGCTGGGTGCCTGGCATTCTTCCAGTATTGTGATTGGTCTTTTGGGGGGTGGAGGGGTAAAGTTGGCACTGAATCTGTCAGCCAACATGTTGCCAATATCTGTTGGCTCAGTACATGAGGTACCATTATGAAGTAACTCAGAAGAAATCTGGGTATTGCCATGTAGATTCTTGACATAGCTACAGGCCTTGTGATCATCTTTATTATTTGCTGCAATTCTGCCTTCATAGCTAGGTTAGAGGCTTTTATGAGTGATCTCAACTTTTTGTTGAGGCTAACAAGGGAGCTTTGCCAGTCTTGGGACTTCACCTTTTTCTGCAACAGTTTCTTCCTTCAGCTGTAGAATTTGTTAATGGCAGGGGACCAAAAGATTGGCTTCCTTTTTTTGGAGGAGAGCATCTTGGTTCTGTTTGGTATGGCTAGTTCCATGCATTTATGTATGTGTTCGTACAGTGCATTGGTGTATGATTCGGCAGTCATGCAAATATTCTCCATTTGCATGGGTGCCGTGACGTTGGCCACCTCTGTTTTTAAAAGCCCAAAGTTAGCTTTGGAGAAGTTTTTCATGGTGGTTACTTTTGTAGGGGGGGGTGAGGATGTGGCTTTCCATGGTGATTAGTTTGTGGTCGGATCTAACCAGGGAGGAACTGACTGTTGGTGTAGAGCAACGATCCCCCATGTTGGTAATAACTAGGTCAAGAATGTTCTGCCCTCTAATGGTGGTAAGAAAGAGCTGGTCCAGGGCATTGGAATTAATGAATTCCAGGAAATGTTGGGCAAGAGATTGGTGCATGAATAGTTTTCCCAGATAATGGAGGGATAGTTAAAGTCATCCAGTATGATAGTGTTGGGTTGAACCCTAATATTTTCCTGGGTGCTTAGGAATGTGGAGTGAGAGTCTTGGGACATGGTTGGGGACCTATAGCAGGCTACAACCTGAATTGCTGTCTTTAGTTGTACCTGAAGTATCTCCAATGCATTATACTGTGTTATTAGTCTGGAGGTGTGCACATCCTTAATGAATATGGAGACACCACCGCCTTTGGAGCTTTGGTCCAAGTTCTGGGGCTTAAAGGTGTGGAAATAGTTATAGCCTGGTAGCACAGGGGTGCTTTCTGCTGCTTTAAACCAGGTCTCTGTTACAGCACAGATGTCTATGTTCTCCATTTTGAGGAGGACTTCGAGCGAGTGCATCTTGAGATTTCGACTCCTAGCATTAAGCAGCATGACCCTCAGACTGCATTTATTTATAGCTGTTATAGTGGTACTTTGTTCTTTGGAACACATTCTAAAAAAGGCAGTATAGGGGTGGCAAGAGCCTTAGCAGATATCCAAAAACCCAGGGGTGACAAATGCAGGCATCTCTAGCAAAGCATCAAGGTCTGCTAGTCATGTTCTCCCAAGCAGAGAGATACTAGATCCTCTTAGAATGACACCAGAAACATAACCAATTATTAAAGTAATTCATTTTCTGGCAGAGATGATCTTCCACAATTGTGGTCAACCATGCTGCATTCTGTTCACCTCTTCCCTCAACAGCAAATGCAGCAGGCTCTCTGCCCTAATTCACTCCGGGGCAGTCACTGAGAGATGCTCTAGTCCACATTTGGCCCTCCAGTCTCCTTTATGCTTACCCTCCCCTACAAAGTTTCTTCAGAAAGCCAGTTGGTTGAAGAGCAAAGTAATCCCCGTTTCCCCCTTCTGGCTTCAGTAAGTGTGGTTTTCCCTTCCTGTGGTCTCACCTAGTATGTCCTCCATGGACACTGGAAGACAGTCTAGATCTCCTGTCACACCCTTCAGGGATTATTCACCCAGACATTGCAGGCCTCCAGTTGACCATATGGTTCATCCAATTCCAATGATGGCTAGACATTCCAGGCTTTCCTCTCCAGTTCATCACATTCATTTTGTCCCACAGACCTTCAACAAGGAAGATTTATAAGAGTAAATAGAAAAAAATTTCTTTGTGGGTGCATCAAAGAGATTTAGATCCTTTTACTTCCCCAGTCTCAACTATTTTAGATTTTTTTGCCTCTATTTTTCAAACTGTGGCAATTTTCTACTACAGTTAGCAGCCATCTCCAACTACCACCGTTTCACCAAGTCTTCTCCTTTAGCTTCAACTAAGTTGTGTAAGGCCTTCCTAAAAGGTATGTTTTTGCTTATATCTCCAATTCGAGATCCCACTCCACCATGGGATCTGACTTTGGTATTACAGTCTTTAGTACATCCTCCATTTGAGCCCTCAGCTAAAGTAGACCTGAAGTTTTTATCCTGGAAAAATGTCTTTTTGGTGGCAATTACTTCATCTAGACAAGTTTCAGAACTCTAAGCAGTCTCTACAAAACCACCATATCGATTTTTTCACAAGGATAGTGTTACCCTGTGCACTAATACTTCCTTTCTACCTAAAGTGGCCTCTGAATCAAACATCAATCAAGTCATTAACCTACCAGTTTTCTTTCCACATTTTGAGAATAAAGGAAAATATACCCTTCATCTCTTAGATGTATACAGACAACTTCATTTTTACTTACATAAAACCAAGGAGTTTAGAAAAACAGTTTGTCTCATTTTCTAACACCATGGTTGGAAAACCAGTTTTGAAGATTACTGTAGCAAAATGTATAACAGATTGTATTTCTCATATGTATTCCTTGAAAGGCCTAACCTTACCAAAACAACCAAAGGCACACATTCTACCAGGTCAGTGGCTACATTAGCTGCTTTTTGGGCTAGAGTTTCCATTGAAGAGATTTGTGCAGCTGTCACTTGGCCTAATGCTCATACCTTTGTTTCTCATTACAAATTGGACATAATCTCTGGAAACAGAACATCATTTGGTTCTGTGTTGCTCCAGAATATCCTTCCATGTGGGCCAAACAAGGTAACTGTAGCTGTGGACTCTGTCCCATTCATTGAGTAACGAATGAAAATGACATAAGTAGTAGCCATTCATGCGACTCCCCTCTTTTCATCATTCTTGACAAGCTAATTCTATGTTTCCAGTAAGTACTGTTTGATTTGTTTCTAACTTCAGAATATCTGTCTAAATATTTCATCCTTAAATATTCAGGGTCTATGTATTAGTTTCCCCTCCTGTTTGGCAGTGCTCTATACAGACTCAGACACCTTGAGTGACTTTTTCCTGTAAAAGCACGATTGAAATTTCTCCAATACCTAGTTGCACACAGGACAACTAGTTTGCAGTGACAAGCACTGTTCACGTAGTTGCAAAACTGGATACTCCTGACTAATTGATATTCTCACTCCAACTGTCTAATCAGTAAAAAGGGTCTGTTGCCATGGACATGAACTTTCCTAATGTCTCCGTTACCAGCTTGGTGGATATAGGCATCCTTAAGCAATGTAGAAATTGCCTCATGTTTACTCACAACCAATTAATTCTCAAACAAACTATGAACCAAAAAGCACAAACTGTATAAATCCTCACAGACAGATCAGAATGGAAGTGTCTCTTGGTTTTAATTATGTTCATTAATTAGGAACATGTGACAAATAAAGAAGTGTATGGATTGGTTGTTATACATTTAAATAATAGGGGTTGAGTGTATTTATTAGTTCTGAGGAAGTTCTGTATTGAACGAAAGCACTTAACTAATTGAATTTTAATAAATAGGTTTATTTATTTATTTGGCGGTTTCAGTGCTCGTTCTGATCTGTCTGTGTGGATTAATTCTCAAACAAACTGATATGGTATGTGAGAGATGTATTTGCACAATGTCACTGGAGGCAAAGCTCTCACATAAAAGTACTGCTAATGTCAATAAGGTTGTCACTAGTACACACGCTGCACCCATCATGCACAATTCAGAGCAGACATATCGACCCACATATGCTGAGACACTTACATGTAACCTTCCTAAACCACAAAGACCTCCTAGAGAAAGTACACATAACAAATACCCTCAGCAGCACCAAATGCACTCTTTCAAAATAACACCTACATCAACACATACAGCTACATCTCATGGAGCCTCTACCTTTAAGCCCATAAGGCAATCCAACATTTTAGTCACTGGAGACTCCATCGTGAGACACACTGATGTCCCCCTCAACAGGCTGAGTAAAGAGAAAGTTACAGTCATTTGCTTATCTGGGGCCAGGATCTACCACATTACACTTGCACTCAGGTCACTGGACCACAATTACCAATATGACTCAGTCATAGTCCATGTAGGAGTAAATGACACACGACATACCTCCCTAGACTATATGAAGAGAAACATCATGGAGCTCTCTGAATGTGTGTCTCAGGTTGGTATGAGCCTAGCACTGAGCAGCATTTTACCTTCTCCAAGGATGATGCCACAATACAAACAAAAGATGATTGACTTTAATTGGCTTAGATTCTGGTGTCATTCTAAGGGGGGTGTAATATGTGTCAGCATGGAAGGAGATGGTCAACAGACCCGCTCCTTTGCCGGGGATGGTCTGCACCTCTCCCCTCTAGTCTTTCGAATATTAGCTACAACATTGTCTTCCCCACAGTGCCATTTTTAGGCAATGCCAAACTGAAACCACTTCCGAAATAGCAAATCAAAACCAAGAAAATCTAAAGGTATTACTGCTCAATGCTAGTAGTGTAAACAAAAAACTCCACTCCCTAGAAGCTCTCTTTACCCTAGAGAATGCTGAAGTCTGTGCGGTCACTGAGACGTGGTTGAAAGCCATGGAGAGCACACCAACAGCACAAGGTTATAATGCCTTCCACACATTTAGACCAGTGACTTCGGAGGCACGGACTTAAGGTAGAAGTGTCCCGATTCACATCAAAAATAAATATACTTCAAGACTGGTCAAACAGGAAAATGTACTTGAGCTGCTCCATGTTCAAATCACCATAGGCAAAATCCAATACGACTTCCTTGCAAGCTATAGGTCCCCCTCTATTACCCAGGAAACCCATACCATGTACTTAAACTTATTAGAAACACTAACCATCCAACCCAATACCATATTCATGGGTGACTCTAATTATCCCCACTATGAACTGGGAATCCTATACAACACCAAACGTATAGGCATAGAAATTCCTGGATTTTGTAAATCAATACACCAACCAGGGGTGCAACCAAAGTGGATCTGGTCCTCACTAATATGGGAGACTGCTACACACCCCCTACTGTAATGCCTTCCCTGGTAAGGTCAGACCACAAAATTGTGTTCCTTGAAGTAAAAATAAAACATGGACCCTCAGCTAAACCTGGGATATTCAGGTACAATTCCAAGGCTAACCCCCTGCTATTAAGTAAGAACCTGGCAACATTTAAAGCCCTCATAAACTCTGAGAACACTTCTGTCAATGCAGAACGGTTCACAGAAACTCTGTACAAGCATATTAATAGCTGCATAGAGGCAGCTGTACCCACCAGGAAGAAGTACAGAACTAATTCAAAAAAGAAGCCACCCTGGTGGAATCACAAAATCAATCAGCTGTATAACAAGAGGAAGAAGAATATGACAAAAATTAGGAGGTGCACACAGAAGGATAAAAACACTCATCAAACTAAACAAACAACTCGGAGGACAAATAAAGTCTACCATAATCCAAATTTGAGGTAGGTTTGGCCTCCCAGGCCAAGGACAACCACAAAGCATTCTTTAGCTATGTCCGCAACCTCAAGGGCAATACACAATTGTGTGCAGAGTTCATTGTAAATGGAGGCACCTATATTGAGCCAGAAGACATAGCAAACCTCTTGGCTGATAAATTTAGCTCCAACTTTACCCCTTCACTGCCCCTCAACCTTCCCTCAGGAAATATCATGAAATATAACATCCCCTACTCTCAATAGGGAACATGTCCTTATTGCTCTCTCTAAGACCAAGAACACTGCATCACTGGGCCCAGGCAATATCCCAGAATGCCTTCTAAATAGTGCGAAACATGACTTATCAGGCCCTCTGGAATTACTATTTAACTGTAGCCTCCAAACAGGTTTCATACCTCATGAATGGAGAAAGGCAGCAGTCATCCCTCTGGACAAAGTTGGGCCATCTACATACCCTGGAAACTACAGACCCATAACTCTCACTAGTTTTATATGTAAAGCCATGGAAAGAATTATCATGGAGATGATCAATAGAGATATAGCAAACCTCTAGACACTGGACTCAACCCAGTTTGGTTTCGTCAAGGGCAGATCATGCCTACTCAACCTGGTGGATTTCTTTGAGAGGGTCCCAAAAGCAATGGATGAGGGCAGAATTGTTCACACTACCTACCTTGACCTGGCCAAGGCATTTGGGACAATACCTCACTCATTCATTGTTGTCAAACTCAAGAGGTTAGGTACAAAGCTGTTATGTCAACTCAGTGGATATCCAACTGGCTTACAGACAGGACATAGGAAGTTAGAATTGGGGAGTCCACCTCTACAAAGAGGTCATTCACAAGTGGAGTCCCTCAGGGATCAGTCCTCAGAGGTTCCTCAGGGAACAGTTCTCAGAGGTCAAGGCCAATGTCAGTGGTCTCTCGCTGACTAAATTTGTAGATGATTGCAAATTAGGAGCGGTGATCGAATCTCATACTGACCCAAATATTCTCCAGAAGGGGCTGACACAAACAACTTGTGTCCGAGCCATGCATAATATCCTTTGGGAAATCATCCATCCCGGGTAGCTAACATATTGACAACACACCCGTTAGAGTTGACCCAGTAGTCAGGGACTTAGAGACACACATAAATAGCAATCTAGTCTTTGATCATCACATGTCTACAGCGGTCAGGAAATCATTTTGTGTTGCCCAACTTATAAACAAAGGTATGGCATCTAAGTCCAAGGAAATCATTGTTCCAGTGTATTTGGCATTCAGACTTATCATCGAGTACAGTGCCCCCTTTGCTATGTACCTAACCAGGTATATCCAACAATTAGTCCACAGAGGTTCCTCACTAAAAGGATGCAGGGTGTAATAATATGTCCTATGCAGACCACCTCAAGGCCCTATCCCTGTATTCTGTCTCCTACAGGCTTTAGAGAGGAGATCTATGCCTGTCATACAGGGCATTGTCAGACCCCACTTTGACAGACCTCCTGCATATCCACGAAACAAACAGCACCAGAATTACCTGTGCTAAAGTCTTAAACTTTGCCTGTGATATAAATAGGACTTGCTGGAGAGCTAGGTATGTATCTCAGAGACCAATCCGTCTATGGAACAGGCTCCCCTTCCATGTGAAGCAGACTTCCTCTCTAACCCAATTCAAGTGCAACTTGGACGACTGGATGGGAAACTGGAAATTCATCCCTGGTTTGGCACCTATTTCTCTAATGGACACAGGCAACCTGTAAATGGTTCATCTCCGAGGCCCATGCTTACACTTATCAAGGGTATCCGAACTTGGGGATTTAGGATGCATGGCTAGGCTTATAAAGGCCCTTGTGGTCGTTAGCCTAGTAAACACCTATGAACAACATCAGATATAAAAGTTATGTACTCACCTTAACATTCCGTCTGTGTTGTCCATTTTCATTCTTCCTCAACTCCCTTCCCACCTCCCCCTAACCATGTCTTTGGGAGTGACCTAATAGAATTCTTACTGGGAACCTTTGTTCCGGTTTGAGCTCCTAATCTTTCAGCTATCACTGTTCTCTGTTAACTAATTTGAATAAATTATTTTCCAAGATTTTCTACAACAGCAGCAAACTCGATCTGAGGTAATACAGTGATCAGAGGCATTGTAGCTAAAGGAGGAGCTCAAGAGTCAAATTGAATCTAAAGGAAGTGGCCAAGTCAGACCTGAGGGTTGGATCTGAACCCATTGAATGAGGAAGAATGAAAATGGACAACACAGATGGAATGTTATGGTGAGTACATACATTTTATTTAAGATTGAGTCTTGCACTACTGAAGTGTATAACTGTTTTTTTTTTCCAGGTATTGGAGTATAATCATGGTGATCCATGCACTACAAATATATAACATGTTTGTAATTTATTTATTATTTATTTATTTTTACATTTGTTAACTGGGTTAGTCTGTCTGGGTTCTTAGAAGGCCTTTTTCAGCAGAGACCAGACGAGAAAAGCTTCCCAAAAAAGTTTAAGTTAACAAATAGTAAGAGCAAAGCTAAACACATATAACATTTTAAGCATACATACTTCTGAAGTAATTAGATAACATGCAATAAAGGAATATATAGAATGGATAGAAATACAGTACAATACATATATGGAAATTTTCATGTAGTATGGCAAGAAAACTAAGCAGAAATATGGTAAGACTAAGGTCAATACATTGCTGAACCAAGGTACTAGGCGTGAAGTAAGTAAATATACACATAAAGGTGTGTGAACTTTGGAAGTTAATAAATAAATTAAAGAACAGTAATAAGGGATTATGGGAACTGAGTGTAACATGAGCTAACTAGTATGAAAAAAATGTGTAGGTAGTAGTAAGAGAGAGAGCTAGAAGTGATACAGTTAAATTGGGTTATCCCTGAATGTTTCTTGGGTATTTAGAGCATGAACATATTCAATTTGATAGGAAAAAAGAATTAAGCTGTTTCTTGAAGGCATTTTGTCTGTAAGTAGTCTAAGGGCTAAAGGGATTGTGTTCTAATTTTTGCAATTGAGTGACATAGTATTTTCCCAAAGGTTTTGTTTGGCTTATGAACTTCAAAAAAGTAATGATTAACACTTCTTAGTGGGTGTTGAGGAGTATAAAGTGTCAGAGAATCTGCAAGGCATGGGCAGGATTTAGGATTGTTTAATATATTGTGGGCTATAAGGAGTTGGGATTGAGGCAGTAAGTTGGAAAATTCAGTTCAGGCCAGTGTAAAGCCTTTAATGAGAGGCAGTAATGGGATTTGTAAGGTTGACTTGCAGCAAATCTGGCTACTTTGTTATATGTGGTTTGTTGTTTGGATATTAGGTTACTCTGTAGTTGGGTAAGAATAGGTGAAGCATAGAGTAGGGATGGTAGAAGCAGGGATTGGGCAAGGGATTGGCTGGATGCACAGGGAAAAAAAGTTTTTGTGACAGTAAAGCAGACCTAGTTTTTGGTGGGTTTTTTTTGATCAATGAATGTGATGGTTGAATTTAAGTTCATCACCAATTATTGCTCCAAGGAGTTTTGGTTGGGTGTCAACAGAAACTTTAGTTCCATTAAGGGTTGTTATGGAAAAGTTCTGTTTTGCATGTTCCAGATTTTTAGGTAGGAAAAGTAGTAGCTTAGTTTTGCTCGCATTTAGCAGGAGTTGGTTGGATTGTAGGCAGTTTTCAACTGAGTGGAGTGAGTTTTGTGTAAGGGATTGAAGTATTAAACAGTTGCTGCAGGAGAAAAATATATTTAAAGCCCTGGAAAATAAACCTTCAACATTTAAACTTTTTTACATTTCTACATTTTTACCGACAACCTACATTCATCCTGCAGTCTCTTATCTGTAATACAAAATGCAGATGACTCTACTCTCTTATCTATCCTCCAATACTATCTCTGAACTACACACACTAACACAGAATTCCTTTATCTCTGTTGAAAAATGTCTCAGAAACACTCAACTAATCCTTAACCCTAAGAAAATTCAACTCCTTCTCTTCCTACCTCAGATACTCTCTCACCTTAAATCCAACTTTTCTCTTTCCCCTGCCTCACACACCAAACTCCTTGAGGTAATAATTGATGACCAACTAAAATTTGACTTGCACATACAACAGGCCTTCAAAAAACTCACCAAAACTTGGACTACTTTATAGAAACAAAAAATTCCTCACTACTGCTAGTAAGTGCACTCTTGCACAGGCATTTCTCTTACCTATTCTTCTATACGCTTTCCCCATCCTTACCAATATCCAAACCATCTCAGTACAGAAACTGGAAAAAATATACAACAAAATTGCCAGATTTATTCTAAACCAATCACTCTCTTCACATCACTGTCTCTCACTAAACAAACTTAAGTGGCTGGAATTTCCATACCTTCTCCTACAATCGCAATTCCACACTACCTTTTCCATACTCAACAACCCCTCTGCCTGCCCTGCTCTCGCGTCCCACATTACTCCTTACTCTCCCCCCGGCCTCTCCAGAGTGCTGATCAGCATCTTCTCTCAATTTATAAACCCAAAAGGAATATTGACAAACTGCTTTACAAAAACCTGTCTCACTAAATTGGAACAAACTCCCTCTCCATAGTAGATCCAACCTTTCCTTTCCCTATTTTAAAAAGGAGCTTAAATCCCACCTACTAAACTTATGCTGTTGCACTGACCACATGTAGTCTCAGTCTGTCCTACTGTATAACCTGTTGTAGCGCCTAACTTTTTTCTCTGTTAGTAACTTCTGCTTAAACTAACCTCCTAAAACCTCAGCTCTGCTACTATAGCCCCCTTCTTTCTCTCCCCCTCCTATTTCCACACTTTTTATCTTTTTCCCCCACTTCCTATCAATGTGTATACATTGTCCTTCTTTAGAACAATGATTATCTTTATGTTTTTACTCTCATATGTAGTAAATTTTAGACCACTGCTCAGTGCAACCCTTAATGTTCATAATTTTTTCTTTTGCTTTTCTCTTTATAATTAATTTCATATTTGCATTGTTATTTTTAATAGTTTTTGTCCTGTATGTTTATCTTTGCTTATGTTTGCTGGGGCTCTTTCCCCTTGGGTCTCCACTGAAAATGGGTTGCTTACTATCTATGCAATGCAAATAGTTAATAAGCTTTTCTTTTTTACAATTATTTTGTATTGTGATTGTTATTCAATATTTGTATATTGTCACTTTATCTTTACTTATGTTTGCTGGGGCTTTTCCCCTCGGGTCTCCACTGAAAATGGGTTTGTTTGCAAACTCAGTTGGACTAACCCAGTTAACAATTGTGAAATAAAATAAATAAATAAATATGCTAGTAATGTTTATGGGTGCTGTAGTCTGCTTTATAAACTTTTGTCAGCCAGCAAATGTTTTCATACAGGTTACAACACATACTTAACCATTCTTTCAGTGTACCTAGTCACAGTAGGGTAAGTGAAGGGTGTAAGGTATTGCAGTGACAACATAACTCACACATCACAGAGCTGTCTTTTACTGTGTATGTTTACAGTAATTCTAGAGAGAGACACTGTATGTTTACATCTATTTGACTCTAATGCCTGTTATTCTTTATAAATCATAGAATCGGTGCAGTCAGTTTAGAAAGCTGTGTACAAAGTAAGTACATCAAAAGTAGCTGCAATTTCTGGCTGCACTGCTCTTACTGTTCTGAGTTTTGGTGATTTGACAGGGCTTGCAGACACTTGCTAGGAATATCTGAGTTCAGTTTACACTTAATTTCACATACTCAGTGGAGTTATCTTGTGCTTTTTTTTTTTTTTTTTTTTTGTAGCTTACTTCCCTATAAAGTGAGTTTTCCTATCCTCACTTTGAGTGGTCCAAGGCAAAGAAAGAGTGAGGTAATTACATTGCTTATCAGAGATCATTCTTTCTGAAAGTAATGTTACCTCAGACTGAGAAAAATAAAATAAGGCATTATATGGGGTGCAAGGTGACTCAGTCCCTTGCAAAAACATTTTTCTTTGTCAAAGCTGATCATAAACTGAGTTGCTACAGTATGCTGTATTCAAGATGTCAGTAGTGCCCTATTGTGAGTGGACTGGTATAATTCAGATTTCAGTGAGCTGAGTGTATATAGTAGATTATTTTCATTTGTGCTAAAATGTAACTTAAATCTCTGAGTTTTTAGAAGTTAGTAATGCACTCTGTCTTTACAAAATGTATAGTTTTGCATAACTACAGACACCAGAATACAACTGTCTTGAGCAAATTGCTCTTAACTTTAAGACAAAAATATAGTTATTGTCCATGTATAGCCTTTAGTTACTCTGGAAATGTAGAGATTTCAGTTAGAGTTTAAAATTAAGAGTTTAAAGTATACAAAACAAAAAGACATTAGCATGAAGCATTCATCAGAAGTTAAGTTATTGACATAACTCCCAATGAAGGGCTCGTGCTAACCTGAAAGCTTACGTAACTGTAAAACCTATGTTGTTTCAATAAAAGATATTATATCACATATGACTCCAAGTGTCTTTTGTGTTTTTTGTTAGTGGACCAACATGTCATTTCATATTTTTTTCTTAAGTATGCAGTGAGATATTTGGCATTTAGAAATATTATCAAAATCAACCTGTAATAAATATGTGCATTTAACTTGGTGTTTAGCTCCACTTTGTAGCTCACGCTTTGCATTAGTTACAGTCCACATTTACCCCAATACATTTGTATCCCAGCTTTCCCTTACATGTGCTGACTTGTTTCCTTACTGCCTAATATCCAATTCCACTGATTGTTCCTGTAGGCTTCCTCCTCTCTCGGCTCTTCCCGCTCCGTTCGCCCCGTGGCCTCACTCCGCTCCCCTACTCTGCCCCCAATTCCCACCCACCCCCAGCATATCTACCTTTATAGTTCTCTAACCACTCCCACATAACTGCCTATCAAAAGTAGCCCCTCCCTTCCTCTACTCCTTATCACTATCTTCAGCCTGTTTTCTTACACCCACCCACTGCCCTCTGCTTTACTCATCCTTCACCCTGCAACATCCCTGTCTACACATCCACACACTAACAATTGTAACTACACCTCTCCCATTATCAATTCTCTCTCTCTTTCTACATATCCCTCTCACTTAACTTGCATTTAACACCTATCATGCAAACAAAACCTGCTCATGCTGTACTGTTCTTATTTCAAAGCCTCATCTTCTTCTACCTACTCTACCATACTAGTCTCCCACTCTCCCTCAACAACCCAAGTCTCTTCCCACCTCTATAAACATAATGTATCTTTTCTATTTCAAAGGGAACTCTTCCTTACTCCTAGTAAACCACTTTCCATACCTACCAAGCTAACCTCATTAGGTTCCAATACCCAAATCTATAACCCCTTAGAACATACATACCTATCCCTAACTCTGTTCTAAATTAGTCACCCTCTTCCTCCGCTCTGGAGATATACACCCTAACCCAGGGCCTTCACATAACTCCACATCCAAACCAAACTCACATAGTTCTCCCCTCCCCCACAAATCTCTTCTCCGTGCTACATTTAATGCCAGGAGCCTTTGTAATAAAATACCTGCCTTTCAAGCCTGGTTCTCCCACAACAAACCTGATATTCTCTCTATCACAGAAACCTGGCTAAAGCCACACATAAAAGATACCGAAATAACGCCCCCTAACTATAAACTCATAAGAAGTGACAGATTCCAAAAGAAAGGTGGAAGAGTAGCCTTACCCTTCTCCTCCTCCTTAACAGTGACTCTCTATACTAAGCCCATACCCTCATTTGACATTGCCTTGCTAACCCTCGCCCATCTCAAAGTAAACAACAATAAAACTTTATGCATTGCCACCCTGTACATACCACCTGGTAACACTATCCCTATTCTGGAAGATATTCTTGCCTGGTTTACTTCCAACATAAACAATCAGACAATAATCTTAGGCGATGTCAACATTAACTGGTCTTCCATTGACTCATCTGCCCCTTCTCAAAGCATCAACCTATATCAATTCACTCAGCTAATCAAAACTCCTACTAGACCAAATAATGATTACACCACAGGTAGCAGCCTTGACTGGCTACTAGTCTCCCACCCAAACCAAATTTCTGATAGTGGTACTCCCCTGACTCCCTTAGTGACCATCTAGCCCTTAATGCCTCCAAATCCAAAACAATGATTTTTACCCCTTCTAGACATACTGCTGCTGACAAAGCATCCTTCTCTATACTCAGTCTAAACAAAACATCTATTGAAATAGTTCCCCATGCAAAACTTCTGGGTGTCCTTATTAATGACCAGCTAAAGTCTGACATCCGCCTACAAACCAATATTAAAAAAAATCAAAAACTCTGAATGCTTTATCGTCACAGACGCTACCTTTCTCTTTCTTCTAGACAACTCCTACCTACCACCTACCTCCTCCCCTCCCTTTTGTATGGAGCCCCCCTACTCTGTAATCTCCAATCAACCCTGAAATCAAACTATCCTCATGCTATAATAAAATTTCTATGTTTGCCACAGGATCCAAAACCTCCACTCATCATTGTAACTCCCTCCATGCACTAAACTGGTTGGAACTCCCAAGCTACCTAACTTTCCTCCAACTAACAACAGCACACAAGCTCATTTTTAAACCCTCTAGCTGTCCATCACTCTCCTCTTCCTTAAAACTTCACCAGCCACAAAGAACACTTAGCTACACAAATCAGAACCTCTTGGAACTTTACAAGCCTTTACATTCACCAGGGCAACTATTACTATCATTCTCCCTTGCTAGATTATAGAACTCTTTCCCCTCATATTAGAACTACTCAGAATCCTTCCTTTAAAACCTTACTCCACTCTACTTCTCTCTCTGGGAATGCTTCTGTACCCATCCTACCTGAATCCTGATACCTACCCCTATCTTATCCTACTCAAAACTCTGCCACTGCTTAAATTTTGTTTTCAATTATGATGTACTAAATGAGGATGAATTTGTTGTTTCTTGTAAATATCTTAAAAGTGGTTGACTTAGTTCTTATATTTCAATGCTTTTATAATATTGTCTTTCTGTATACAGAAGTTAATTTGTTGCTCTTATATGCTGTACTAGTTATCACTTTTAAATATATTTTAATATTGTCTTTCTGTCTGGAGCTTTTCTCCTCGGGCCTCCATTGAAAATGGGCTACCTTGGCCCAATGGACGTTCCCGGTTAACAAACTGAAATAAATAAATATCTTTGTAATGTAATAGCTGTCTGTCCATGTTGCTAAGAATAAGAGTGGTTTTTTTTTAGGTTTCATCTCTCAAGCCTGCCTCTAAAGTAGATCACAAGTGAATTTTCTCCATATTTTGTTATTAATATTAATCAAGTTGACCTAGTGTACTCTGTGTTTGCAGACCGTACCTCTCTAATGCTTCTCTTTTACTTGCCACAATGTTCTGATTTACTGTGACAAATCTCTGATTTATTTCTCTTTCATTAGCTGTGGTATAGCTCCAATAAAAGAGAAGCTTCCTGGAGCTTGTCCTGTCAAAACTAACTAATAGCAGACAAGCCTGCCATCTAGAACTAGACCAGGCTTTTTAAAAAACTCTTATTGTGCAGTGCTGAAGACATTTAAGTACTGATTTGTCTGTGGAGGAGGGTAAGTGACTGATTTATTGTTTTTGTCATAAGTAAATCATTTATTGTGTGTGTCTGTGTGCCTTCTTGGGCAGAGGGCATGACCTCTGAACTGTCCTGATTTTGCATGGAATATTTATTATTCTGTGGCTCATCATTTTCTTTAAAAGATAAATCACTGAGAATTATAGTCAGTCAATAGTACCATTCATTAGAGTTTCATACTTAATGCAGTTCATAAAATACTAGACACACAAGATTTTATCCTCTGTAACTAAGGCACCTCTTTTTTAACTCCCTGCTATTACCTTTTATACCAAATCTGTTGAGTATAGATTCATTCAGTATTTGTAATGCTGTCAACTTCATTTCTTTTGTTTTTTTATACTGAGTTTGTACTTCCAGTCTAAGTCTGAAACAAATACAAACTAATAAATAAATACATAAGCAATTTTGACAGTGGGAAGCCTTGGACAGGTAGTGAGAGCAAAGGGTAATGGAAGGCCATCTTCTTGTAATCTATGTCCAACACACAGATGCATCAAAAATGTACTACTTCAATGAAAACTCTTCTAATTTAATTTCCCATTTCCCACATCCCTGAATAAATAGGCCCATTATTTTTACATTTGCTTCCTTTGCAGCTTGTATGTATGCTTTTATCAGGCTGGAAAAGTTTTTCTTTCCTTCAGCTGTGTCGCTGTGGAATTGGTGTGTTTAAGAAAGGGAGTTGTGGAGGTGAAGCCCACAGAATTGAGGTGTACACTGACAGTGTAGAAGGTTAATTATACACTCCTGCCATTGCTAGACTTATATCACTGGACATGGTGATACAGCAATATATTTTTTATGCAGTGGGAAATTCTGGCAGTGTTTCGTGCAAAAGACATTTTAAAAATGTTCACTAAAAGGCAACATAAGATTTATCATGACATTTTCTTCCATTATTCAGAGAAATTTCTTTAATGCTTCCTAGCTGCTAGAGATATAACCAAGAAGGGAAAGATGCAAGTTGATAGAAATCAGCTCTCCTTCCTTATGGGGGGGTTCCTTTACCAAAGGAACATCTGAGGCAGGCTCTAAGATCTAGCTCAGAATAAAGTGGTTAACATTATTACTATAGCCGACACACTATTGAAGATGTACATAGTAACATCAAATAATGATTTCAGAATAATGGATACCCTTTTTTGCCAGGATCTGTTGTTAATGATTGTGGGTGAATATTGTCTGGCTCTAGCACCCTTTCCCTTTTTACTTTCTGATCTCGTCCTGTCAACAAAATTAAAAGTGACTGTGAATATTTGTGTGAGCATATTCATGCCTACTATCATTTTAAAAGTTTACTTCTAGTACACTTAATCTATTCTTTACTTACGTCTCTGTAACCAAATGGGAGCCAGGAGTTATCCTATGTTTTTAGAGCAGCTGGCCCATATATAACTACCATTATGCCATTAAATGACACTTTGTTTGCATCTTTTATCTTTGCAGGTGCCTGTGTAAGTTTTTTGTTTTAAAGTGACCGACATTTATTCTATTGAGGTCTAACTCCCCGATCTAGTCTCTCTGATATTACCTTTCCCTGTCCATGTTTTCATTTAGTTTAGTTATATTGTGAGATCTTGTGTGTGTATTGTGTTAGGATTTGCAGGGTGTTTCTTCTTTCTCCTTGGTTGTATGACTATGATATTAGTATAAAAAATAAGGGAGGGTGATGGAGTGTAGGAGGCTTGCCCCTATATAAACAAGTTTCAATTTGTACAGTCTGGTGGCAGAGTGAAGTGAATTTTGATAATCTAGCACTTCCTGGTTTGCATTCATCAGTCTGCTTCTTGCTCTTCATAGTGGAAATATCTGTGTAGCCTAGTTTGCCCCTCTCTCCTGCATGTGTGCACGTAAGTGCTGCTCTGATGTGTAAAGCAGAACACACGGTTTCTTGGATTTGAATCCTTATCTCAGTAGCAAAGTGGTGGGGGGCATCATCAGCTGATACTGATCTCTCCTTAATGCAATATCAGCTTTTAAAAGCTGGCTTTTAATTTGCGGTCAAACCTGAGCACAGTAGCACTCCGTCTGTGGTATAAACTGTACCAACTGCTTGTTACATCTTTTTTTTTTTTAACGAAAAACTGAGCACTGTAGCACTCAGTGCAGGCAGTATATGAACTTTAGCAATGGTTTGCTACATGTGTAGCAAGCAATTTGCTACAATTTAAAAAGAACATTATTGGTTTCACCATAGTACTCCGTGCATACAGGGTATAAACTGTAGCAACTGTTTGCTACATTTGTAGAAAACTATGCTATGGTTTAAAAGAAGAAATGATTTTTTTAAGCAAAATATGTTGAAAGTTGGATGGGGCAGGGCACACAAATGGGACCTGAATGGCTGAGGTGTATGTGTATGTTGTGCATCTGTCCATATAGTTGGTGTGCCAGTAGAAGGAATGTCCATATGTTTTTTTTTTTTTTTTCCTCTTCAGTGGAGGAGCTGGGGGCTGAGGTGTGGATCTAACTTTAGTAAGCAGATTGCTTACAATGTACTGATCAACTTATTACAATGAAGTGCTCATTTTTTTATTTTTTTTATTTTATTTTTTTTTGCTCTTCCCGTTTGATTCTCGGCTGGACCGCCTTCTGTGTGGAGTCTGCATGTCCTCCCAGTGGTCGAGTGACGTTAAAAGACATGCAGGTAGGTGCGTGCGTGAATGGGTGAATTGGGCGCCGGGCTGGCAACTCGGCACTGTAAAAATCCAGTGCCAGTCATATAGTGGATGGGAGTTCCGCTGTGGTGACCCCCTAACCGGGAAAAGCCGAAAGACTTAAGACTTGAAGACCTGAGGGGGTAGAGTGCCAGTGCATGGTATCTGCAGCTATGCTTCTGACCTTATCTATTACTATTACAACACAGTGATTAATTTTCACATTGTGTAGTGGACTTGCACAGTATCCACTATGCATCTACAATGTGCCAGCTTTCTTATTCCCACCTTTACAGATTAGTCTGGTTGTTCAAATATTCTCGTTTAATTATCCTATATCCTTCTTGGCCTTTTCTTTTCCCCTCTTTGCTGACCAGTAATCTTTACCCGTAAATGCTCTTACTAATTTTTATTGATTGTATTTGATTTTTCTATGTTGCACCCAAATACCCTGTGCATCCCTGATACATCAATGAACTTATTTTTAAGATAAACAGCCTCAGTGCTGTTAAATCATATTCTTTCTATATATGTATATTACTTCTATTATTTCAAACTAAGTGTAAAATTTCAACAACCCTTATATTTTCATTCCACTGTAGTTATGACTTTTTTTTTCAGTCCAGTTGTATTTGTATATTTGCATGTTTGTATTGCTTTTTTGTGTTATCTTTGATCACTGTAAAACCTGGGTTGGGTCTGGAATTGTCCCATGATGATCGGTACCCCACCTTGGTAAACAAACATAAATAAATAGTACCATCTCCTTAAATACTTGGTGAGTTACTTTATTGGCTGGTACATCTAATGAGTCCCCAAAGATGAAGCAAACTGACTTTGACAAAAATCATTAATTTTTATACCTGAACCTGATAAACTGAAGTTCTTGTAAATGTTACAGGATTTGTCAGGTAAATATGCTACTCACATTTTTTGTATCTGTTGTACTCTTTTTTTTTTTTTTTTTTTTTTTTTTTTTTTTGTAAGTTCTTTACAAAACTATACAATCAAAGTTTAGCAGTACTTTTGCGTTAATGTTTTGTGTACATGAAGGTTTGTTTTGGCTAAGAATGAAATTTTGTCAAAAATAATTTTATGAAGTCTTGTCTCTTAATCAGTACTTTCAGCATATCCGTTCTTGAGTATGTTTAAAATGATGATGAATTGTGTCTCACTAACTCTGCTCAGATCCCTGGATGTGTTATGGCAGACTGATCATAGGATCATAGCAGATTACTAGGCTATCGACCCGGAGGTCATTTTAAGCCTAGCTGTTTCATTCCAATATAATACCATAGAAATGCTAGTCAATACCGAAGACTGCATTTAGTGATGACTGCTCATGTCCAGGAGGGTTGTGGGCACTATTCCTGGTAAGAATTTATGGTGCCCCATCCACTCATCCAGGTTCTTTTTGGACAGTGCCATAGAGGTGCTCTGTTTCACATGAATTGGTAACCTGTCCCAAAGACGTGGCAGTTTCTGGGAGATAAATCTGTCCCTCCAGTATGTCCTATTTAAGTTGCAGGCCATATTTATGTCCCTGGAACAGGTAGCCCTAGTCCCATTTGATTTATAGATATGCAGCAAGTTCATTAGGTTTGGGTCTTGGACTGCTCTGTAGGCCAGACATAAGTCTCCCCTAAAAAGACTATATGATATGGAGTATAGTGACAAGGACTTTAGTCGGTCTGTGTAAAGCACATACTGGAGCCCCTTGATCTTCTTTGTTAGAAACCTCTGAGGTCTCTCCAATTGCTGCAGGTGCTTAGTATGGTACATGCCAAATGGAGCATTATACTCAATTATGAGTGAGATAAGTGCTGAGAATAGAGGGGTTATAACTTCTTTTGCTGTCAAGGTGATGCCTTTACTAATCAAGTGTGCTGCGTAGAAGGCTTTCCTTACTACAGTAGACACATGGTGGTCAAATTTAAGGTCACAGTCAACTTGTGATCCAAGGTCCCTTACCACTTTTTGGGTACTTAGGATATTATTGTTGATTTGATAGTGTGAAGGGACATTGTGCCGAAGGTAATGATGATGCATTTATTTGCATAAAGTTTGAGACCGTGACTAATACACCAGTCGTTGGTCTGAATGAGACCCTCCTGGAGTATACTGACATCATTTGGAGATTCAACGATTGCACATAGTTTGCAGTCATCTGCAAACTTGGTCAGCCACAACACCTTAGTTATAACCTGAACTTTTGAGAAGTATATAGCAAACAGTAGGTGACCCAGCACTGACTCCTGTGACACCCTGCTGGTGACAGGTCTACTGGTTGATGTGGAGTCAACCACTTTGACAGTGTGTGTCTGGTTTGTGAGCCAGGTGACAACCCATCTTGCAATGAAGGGGTTTATATTCAGTTTGGTAAGTTTATTGGTAATGCCTGAAGTTGGGATTGTGTCAAAAGCCTTTGCCAAGTCGCGATATTCTGTGTGCACAGATTTGCCCTCGTCAATGATCTTGGTCACATTTTCAAAGAAGTCCACCACTTTTAACAGGCATGATTTGCCCTTGATGAAGCTGAATTCAGTAGGATCCAGGGTCCTGAGGTCACCTATGTCTTTATTTATGAGGTCCATAACTATACATTCCACAGCCTTACAGATGAGGCTTGTTAGGCTTATGGGTCTGTAATTTCCCAGGTCTGTTGCTAGACCACTTTTGTGGAGGGGAATAACTGTTGCTGTTCTCCATTCCACAGGACCAAAGCTTGTGGTTAGGCTATGACTGAAAAGGGTACTTAGCGGTGATGGTAGTTCATGTTTTAACCTGTTTAGAAGACAGCCTGTGATATCGTCTGGTTCCATAGAGGCTGTGTTTTTTGCCTTGGACAAGGCTTTGAGGACCTGCTCTTCAGATATGTTGGGTGGAGGAAAGTTTGGGGGAAGGTTTGTGATAAATTAGGAGGGGATAAGGGAGTAAAATGTCGCAAACCTATCCACTAGCAGGTTTGCTATCTCTGTGGAGTTAGTGTGTGTGACACTGTTGGCCACTAGTTCTGCACATGCCTGGGTCCTACCTTTTAGGCTATGTATGAAGCTGCAAAAGGCCTTATGGTTATCCTTGCCTGTACTTGCTAAGTTTCTCTTAAAGGAGGCCTTGGCGGATATGACAGGTTGTCTTATTTGCCTGTTGAGACTGAGAAGGGTAGATGTGAGAGTGTTCAATCTCGCCGTTTGTTCTTACACATGGGTGTCGGAGCCGATCCTCGGCTCCGAGTCGGCCGCTTAGCAAAGCTTTGCGTCCAGAAGAAGCTCGAGACCAACCTACCTCCCACAATTCCCTCTGCCTTTACCCCAGATCTAGTTTACCGCTGCAATCGATCGCATCGTTTCTGAAGAGCAGCACTCCTGAGAGGAGGCCCGACTGTCCTGCTCCGGAGGCAGTCTGGGGTCGCTTAGCTTTATACCCTCAGGCCTGGCAAAACCTTACTTCAGACAAATGGGTAAAAAGCATTATTACCAGAGGTTACAAAATTCCCTTTCTATTTCCCCTGTTACCACAAAAAAGATTCCCAGATGTACCACCCCATCTGCGAGAACCTGCAGCTATAGAAATCTCAAAGCTGCTAGAAAAAAGAGTCATCCAACCAGTCCCAGCGGACCAAAGAGGATCCGGAACTTACTCAAGGTTCTTTTTAGTTCCAAAAAAGACAGGGGACTGGAGGCCAATTCTGGACCTAAGCAATCTCAATACGTATGTGAAGAAAGAAAAGTTCCGGATGGTCACGCTTCAATCGATCCTTCTGTTCTTACAGAAGGACGACTGGATGTGCTCAGTAGATCTCAAGGACGCATACTACCACATCAAAATGGCCAGAGCGTCCAGAGATCACCTGCGCTTCCGGCTGGGAGCCAGCCACTTTCAGTTTCGGGCCCTGCCCTTTGGTCTAACCTCAGCCCCCAGGGTTTTCACCAAATGCATGGCAGTGGTAGCGTCTCACTTGAGACGCCTAGGATTCCGGGTGTTTCAGTGTCTGGACGACTGGCTCCTTACTGCCACCACCGAGCGTCGACTGATACAAGCCAGGGATTACACACTCAGCCTTTGTGTTCATTTAGGGATTTCGAAAAATCTGCGTTACAGCCCTCGCAGCATATTTCATTTATAGGGGCAAATCTAGATACCCGTTCTTTGCTACTAAAACTCCCCTCCGCAAGAATAGCTTCCCTACAAGAACACATATCTCTCCTACTATTGTCCAAAAAATCCCCAGCCAAACTAGTCCTAAAAGTCTTGAGACTCATGTCAGCTTCCCTCATTGCAGTTCCCATGGGAAGGCTACACATGAGAGTACTCCAATGGCTGCTGTTTGCACAGTGGTCGTTCCAACAGTTACCACTGACACACGAAATTCACATTACGAACACCTGCAAAGCACACCTGTCTTGGTGGTTACAGAATCGCAATTTCATCAGCGGCCGACCGTTTGTACTACCCACACCAACAGCCACAGTGACCACGGACGCTTCCCTGATGGGGTGGGGGGGCATCTTTCAGGGACAGACAGTCCAAGGCGAATGGACCAGTTTAGAGTACAACCTGCATATCAATGTTCTAGAGATGAGGGCAGTGTTTCTAGCGTTGCAACACTTCTCCCCCCTTCTACCTCTAGGGACCATTGCAGTTCAAACAGACAACATGTCCGTAGTCTGGTACATAAACAAACAAGGAGGAACTAAGTCTTACCAGTTGTGGAGAGAGGCCATGAGAATTTGGCAATGGGCAGAGTCCACGGGTCGCTTTCTGATAGCAACGCACATCCCGGGGTTATCCAACGTCATAGCGGACAGGTTGAGCAGAGCCATCCTGTTACCTCACGAGTGGTCCCTCAACCAGATAGTAGCAGAAAGGATATTCCGCAAGTGGGGCCAGCCTTGCTGCGATCTGTTTGCGTCTCCAATGAACACCAAATACAGAAGCTACTTTGCCCTTTTACCCCCTCCAGGGGATGTCCCCAAGGACGCTCTGATTCACGATTGGCCCCCGGGTCTCCTGTATGCTTTCCCCCTTATACCTCTGATACCGAGATTTCTTCAGAAAGCCAAGGACCAGGAGAGGACTATAATTCTCATTGCCCCATTCTGGCCTCGTCAGATTTAGTTTCCCTTTCTTCAAGCACACCAAATACGGGAGCCCTGGATTCTGGACCCGGTGCTAGACCTACTGACTCATTCGTCAGGAGCTCCCCACCCGTCACTCCTATCCCTCAAGTTAGCAGCTTGGCTGCTCCGCTTCCCTACTTAGCCAGGTCTGATCTTCTCTCTCCGGCGGTTCAGGACATTCTGGTAGCCTCTCATAAGGCTTCCACTACTAAAATTTACACCGGTAAGTGGAAACGTTTCGTCTACTGGGCGACTGCACAGCATTTAGATCCCTTAGTAGCCCCTCTAAACAAGATTTTGGAGTTCCTGTCCATGCTGTTTCATCAAGGGGCCTCTACTGCCACTTTAAAAGTTCAGTTGGCTGTTATTTCTAACTTTCATGTAGGAGAGAACGGAGCGCCCATTATGGCTCGTAGGCTTTGTAAAGCCTTCTTAAAAGGGTCCTTTCATCTTAGACCAGCAGTTAGGTTTCCTACAGCTCCTTGGAATCTAAATCTACTCTTATCCCAACTAATGTTACCACCCTTTGAACCAGCTTCTTCCTGTTCCTTAAAGTTCTTGTCCTGGAAAACTCTTTTCCTAGTAGCTATCACTTCAGCCAGACGAGTATCGGAACTTCAGGCTCTTTCCATTAAGCAGCCATATTTAATTTTTCACCCGGACAGGGTATCTTTACGCACCAACCCTTCTTTCCTCCCTAAGGTTTGTTCAGTTAACAACATTAATCAGTCCATTGAGCTTCCCACATTTTTCAAAAACCCCTCCAATAAGCTGGAATATATGTTGCACAAGTTGGATGTTCATAGACAACTCAGATTCTACCTAGATAGAACTAAAGACCATAGAAAAGCGGACCAACTATAGCCTTTGCAGACAACAAAAAGGGCATGGCAGTGACGAAGCGTACTCTTTCCAAATGGCTAACTGATTGTATTACCTTCATTTATTCTGCTTCTAGTCAGAGTTTGCCCACGAAATCAAACGGACATTCTACTAGATCAGTTTCTACATCCTTGGCTAATGCAGCTCGTCTGCACCATTTGTGCAGCCGCCACTTGGTCTAAACCACATACCTTCATCACTCATTATAAAGTAGACAGGATTTCCAGGGACAGAGCATCTTTTGGTTCCACTGTGCTCAAGAACGTTCTTCCGTGAGTCACTCAGGGTTACGGAGCTAGGGACGCTACCCATGTGTAAGAACAAACGGCGAGATTGAACACTCTCACATAAAGAAGTTATGTCCTTACCATAACATTCCATGTGGAGTGTTCATCTCGCCTTTGTTCTTACATTCCCACCCTCCCACCCTCAAGTCTGGAAGAATGCTCGGTTTAGATGTCTGGTCTGTTTGTCTCCCACTAGTGGTCTCTCTGTTGTTCTACTGGCTTGAGTTAGTTACGTTCCTTGGGTATACGTATGTATCCTTTATGGATAATTACATTGTTATTGCTGGATCTGGTATTGTTCTTGCAAACTAGATCTGAGGTAAAGGCAGAGGGAATTGTGGGAGGTAGGTTGGTCTCGAGCTTCTTCTGGATGCCAAGCTTTGCTAAGCGGCCGACTTGGAGCCGAGGATCCGAATCATCACAACAATAAATAGAACATGTTGGAGGGATACATTACTAACTCACAGACTTCCCTTGCTTTGGAACAGGCTTCCAACCTACATTAAGCTGAGTCCCTCACTGACACTCTTCCAGAGGAGCCTTGATGAGTGCATGTGAAACTGAACTGTCACACCATGGATCACTTCAACAGCTCTACTACACAGAGGCATAGGGAACTGACCCCATGTGTGGTGATAGCTGCACACTCTGGCCATACTAATATATGCCTTCAGGCAGATAGCCTATTACCTACCTATGTACATATATATATGTAGGTGGAACACAGTATAATAAGCCAAAGATGGATGGGCAGAGATGTGTGTAAGAGGGTGACCATGACAGGAAGCCATCCAGGACTGTCCCACCCAGCACACATTCCAATGGCACAAAAGATATGAGGTGCACATCTCACTCACTAAAAAGCTTATTCTGCCATGCAGGTGAATGGCAGGCTGAAGACAAAATGGCCACTGAATAGTGGTTGCTAAGAGGGGGGGGGAGCTCAGTGTCAGAGATGTGGCTGAAGACAAAATGGCCACTGAGTAGTGGTTGCTAAGAGGGGGGGAAGCTCAGTGTCAGAGATGTAACCATGCATTAGTAAGCAGTCCTATGCAAATGAGGATAAGGATAGCGAATCCCAATTTTTCCCAGCATGTGAGCCATGTCCAAAGAGTGTAAGAGTAGGAGTAGGTGAGTAGCAGAGTAGAATATAGGTGACATCATGAGGGGGTGTGTCAGACAGGCTGTAAGCTAAATGGAGCACAGTGGCTTATGTTTGCTTCGAGTTGCTCAGGATTGCAAGAGGCGTGCCTACAGTTGTCCTATTTGAAAACCTCAAACCAAAGGTGCACAATGTTAAAAGATAGGAAACTACTTGCAAACATGCACACAGCGTGTGCGCGTGTTTGCACTTGTTTGCACAGCACTTCCCCCCCCCCCCGGGCGGAAACAGAAAGGCAAAAGGAAGGAAAAGTAGTAGGAAGTTAACCAAGGAGACCAACTAGCAGAGCTGCCAGGTGAAATATATCAGAATCAGCCAATTACACAGGCAGCAGACTAGCCCAGCCCAGCCCATCACTTTAAACTCTGCAAACAGCATCCCCCCATTTTTCCCAAGGACTCTGCAATACTGCAGTATACAAAGGGGGAAAGATTAAAAAGCTTAAGTCAGACAAAATGTTAGGGGCTGCTCTTGCTATCATAAACCAACATGTACAAAGTGCTGAGGGTGGTGATGATGTGAATGCTGCTGAGCAACCCACAGTGAGGAGACGGAGAAGAGTGTACAGACCCAGGGTAACCTACCAGGGGCTACATGAGCTGGAGATAGTGGAGCGCTATAGGGTGGACAGAGACCTCCTACAGCAAATTGGTGAGCTGTGCTGGCCATGCCTCACACACAGAAACAACAGGGGGGAACCCATCCCAGTGCATACCAAGGTATGTGTTGGTCTCAGA
This sequence comes from Protopterus annectens, assembly GCF_019279795.1. NCBI lineage: Eukaryota > Metazoa > Chordata > Ceratodontiformes > Protopteridae > Protopterus > Protopterus annectens. The sequence continues at coordinate 952,648,079 of NC_056746.1, read as the reverse complement.
ATACTAGCTATAGGTACCTTCCAAAGACCAACTGGTGATATGATGGGGATTTCACAGGCATCAGCATCCAGGATACTCCACCAGTTCCTGGATGCCATGTCAGCATATGTCGGTGACCACGTATATTTCCCCAGTTCCTGTGAGGCATTGGCCAGCAATATGCATCTTTTCCACCAAATAGCAGAATACCCTGAGGTAGTGGGTGCAATAGACTGCACGCACATACGCATCAAAGCACCACCTGGTGAGTGGGGTAGGGTCTACATCAACTGCAAGGGCTTCCCCTCCATCAGCTGCCAGGTTGTGTGCAATGCCCAGGGCATAATAATAAATGTGTGTGCTGGCTGCCCTGGAAGCTATCGCAATTCCCACATCTGGCATCTGACACAGCTGTACCAGAGATTTGCCAGTGGGGACATCCCTGATGGTCACCTAGTGGGGGATGCTGGATACGCACTGGAGCCGTGGCTGATGACACCCATCAGAAATGCACACACACCTGAACAAGAACTACATAATGAGACACGCACAAACAAGAAATATAATTGAGCGTGTGTTTGGGATGCTTAAGGCACAGTTCCGGTGCCTGGACACAACTGGTGGAGCCTTGCAGTACTCACCAACTACATGTACCCAGACTGTTATAGTATGTGCCATGCTACACAATATGATCCTGCAGAAACAGCTGCAGCAGGAACAGCATGGGGCAGAGCCACACAGCCCCCCACCATTGCCAAGGCCTGCACAGGCACAGCATGACTCAGAGGAACAACCTGAGCCTGCCCCAGTAGGCAGAAGGAGGCGTGCCCAGTATGCCCTGGCCTTGGCAAAGAGGCAACGCATAGCACATACACTGACTCAGTAGGAACCCTGGAAATGACACCTCTTTCTGACTCCCACATACAGTAAAAGGGATTCCTAACTTGACACTACCTGTTTTCAAACATGTATAGGGAGTGTACTATGTGCATCCGACATAGGCAACCCTGCAGCACCACCTGAGGCATGAGTGCCCTATTTTAGGCAATATAAAGCACTGCTAAGCACATTTTACCACTAGTGAGCATATTTAAATACAATTGCGCGGAGCTGTGCACCGCGCTAACCAGTGCAATGTCGGGCAACGTTGGGCAAATTTGAGCAAAGTTGGGTAAACACGCTCACACCTGCTGTACTGTTCCTTAACCAGTCAGGTCTGCCCAGCAGGAAAATAAAAAGCAGTGACAGGGCTCGAACTCAGGATACTGTGCACTATAGTCACAGTACTGAACCACTAAGCCATGACAGCATTTCACTGGCACAGACACAACTTACGTCACACACACATACCAGTTGGGGGGGGTCACATACCTAACAGTCACAGCCAGCAGGACAATTGTAGACAAACGAAAACACAAACAAATGTTGTATCATGCCCTCTGAAGAGGCATATGAGTAACCACCCCCCAGACCTATGCAGACAGATAACAGCAGGCCAGGCAGTGTGATGTGGGTTGGGGAGGCTATGAAGTCACAAACTAATATGCGTGTAATTGGAAGCTAAGGTCTGTAGTACAGTGGTATGCCTCAAGCCAGTATGATAGGCAACAGTACAGACTGAAATGGATTACCTGACATAGCAGTGCAGGCCTAGCAAATGTGTATGAGTGTCAGGTGTACCCCTCATCCTATGTACACCCACAGTAACAATCAGGTGTGCCCCCCGGGTAGAAATATACAAATAACAGCTGTCCCCCCTGTATGTAGAAATGTTGATAAGTCTATGCAAATTGACTCATGGAAGCCCTGCAGGCACAGCATGCGCTGTGCCTGTCGATGTACAACACAAAGGTGAGCCCTGAAGTAAAAACCAACTTGAATTTTCACACACACATATATAGTATATATATATATATATATATATGCGCCCATAGTGGGCATGCTCACACACAAACAAATTTAGCAAATGTCAGTCAACAACATACTGAAAGGTCATACTGGGCATGCTCACACACTTAAACAAACGAAGCAAATGTCAGCCAACAACATACTGAAAGGTCATACTGGGCATGCTCACACACAAATGAAGCAAATTTCAGTCAACATACTGAAAGGTCATACTGAGCATGCTCACACATGTAGGCCATGTCTGAGTACAGCAGTGGGCCACACATATCTGGCAGTTGCAGTTCTTACTCCAGATACATGTCACTATTCACCAATCCTGCCTTGCACACACAGTGATATGAAAACAGACCCATATAATATATTGGACCCCTGTCATAATCAAACTATGTAATACAAGTACTTAAGTTGTTCAAAGAAAGTGAAAATCCAAAGAAGATCAGTAAATCTCCGATCAGTATCATCAAGAAACAATGAGCACTCCTAACATTATCCAAGCCATGTTCTGGCAAAAATATTGCCAAAGAGTCCATAGAGCACCATGAAGCTTTCTTTAGCTATGTCATAAATATCAGTGTAAACTCATATATGTTCTGAGTCAGTGCAATGTTTAAATGAATACATGTACATGACTGACAATGCCAACATCTGGTCAGACAGGTTCATACATATTTACCCCCCTCACTGAAAAAAGGGCCCATTACCATACCTGGAGATTGTGAAAAGCCAGAAATCACATATACAATGGTTAAACAGCTCTATCCAAACCTGAAAACATGGAGTCTATGGGATGACATGGTGTCCCTGGCTGTGTCATATGTGAACTCCAAAACAAACAGACCCTGCACCTGAACAGTCTGTTGAGACTCACCCTCTGTACAGGATATGAAACTGTTGAATGGGTTACAGCAACGTTTGGCACACTCCACAAGTGCTAGTGCACAACAGACCATGGGAACTATTGTCTTATAAGCCTAATAAGCCTGATCTGCAAGGCCATGGAGTCCATCATTATGGAACTCATAAACAGAGCTATTGGGAGCCTACAAACACCCAACCCTACCCATTTTGGTTTGGTCAGGGGCAGACCATGGTCCCTAAACCTGCTAGACAGTTTTCAAGGCAGTTACCCAGGACATACATCAATGAAATGAGCTCCACATGGCCTACATAGACCTTGAAAAGCCCTTTTCCAACATCCCACACACGTCGTATCCACAAAATCAACAACCTGTGCATAAATACGTGTGTCATCTGATGGATTGCCAACTGGGGCACAGATAGATCCCACAAGGTAAGAATTGTGGTCTCCCTGTTGGACTGTAAGCTGGTAACAACTGCTGTCCCCCATGGCTCAGTCCTGGGACCCCTCCTGTCTGGTGTATACTTTTCAGAAATACAGTCAAACACATGAGGGCTATGGTTAGCAAAGTTTGTGGATGACTGCAAAAAGGTTGTCATAATCGATGTTTGGGACAGCAGAGACATCCTTAAAAAGGGTCTCAGTCAGACAGATGTAGTACCAAATTATGGCCTCGAGCTACAGTCATACAAATATCACATAGGTGCCAACACCCTAAATATGGAGGTAATAATAAGGGATCTATGGACACATGTGGATAGTCATCTCTTCTTCCAGAAACACATTCACAAAGTGGTTAGAAAATCATGCTATGTGTTCCCACAAATTGCCAAAGTCTTTGCATGTAGGTCAAAGAAGGTTCCCTCTACTCATCAGACCCATCAGAGAGTATCACGGCACACTTGTGATGAATCTGACTAGGTACCTTCAGCAGCTGGAAAGACCACTGAAGTACCTCAGCAAGAGGATTAATGGCCTCAAAGAGTTGCCCCATGCAACAAGACTGAAGTAACTCAATCTGTACTTTATTGCATACTGTCTACTCAGGCAATCTCTGCCCAACAGACTGGTCCATGTCCAATGCAGAACTGATGTACATACTCTATATGAAGTAAACCCAAGCTCACTGTGCCACATGATCTAGGGATACAATCATCACAACAATAAATAGAACATGTTGGAGGGATACATTACTAACTCACAGACTTCCCTTGCTTTGGAACAGGCTTCCAACCTACATTAAGCTGAGTCCCTCACTGACACTCTTCCAGAGGAGCCTTGATGAGTGCATGTGAAACTAAACTCTCACACCATGGATCACTTCAACAGCTCTACTACACAGTGGCATAGGGAACTGACCCCATGTGTGGTGATAGCTGCACACTCTGGCCATACTAATATATGCCTTCAGGCAGATAGCCTATTACCTACCTATGTACATATATATATATGTAGGGGGAACACAGTATAATAAGCCAAAGATGGATGGGCAGAGATGTGTGTAAGAGGGTGACCATGACAGGAAGCCATCCAGGACTGTCCCACCCAGCACACATTCCAATGGCACAAAAGATATGAGGTGCACATCTCACCCACTGTACATAATAGCCACCAGTATCTGTAAACATTACAGTGTATGTGGTGCATGTGCCTGCTGTACAACATGACTGTACAATGAAGTACACATCTACTATCTGTAGACATGTACCTGTCACATAGGTTAATTGGTATGTAGTAGACTATCTTCACGAAGGCATATATTAGCCTAGGCAAGTTGTGCAGCTTTCACCGCCCCATTGGTTAGTCTCCTAAGCCCTAGTTATAATAGTTAGTACCCTAAGCCCCTTTCTAGTAGGGCTGCTGATGTGATGCCTGGCGTGAATTGTCCATTTCCCATCCACTCATCAAGGTTCCTATTGAAGAGTGTCAGCGAGGGGCTCTGTCTGATGTACATTGGGACTCTGTTCCACAGTAAGGCAAGTGTCTGGGATGGTACTCTATCCCACCAGCATGCTGTATTCATTGTAGTGATGATGTTCATATCCCTGGAATGTGTAGTGTGACTCAATTTTGTTATCCATAGATGGAGCATGTTTAACAGTTATGTGTTGGACATGGCTCTGTATGTTAGGGAGAGTGTGCCTCTGAGTAGGCAGTACGCAACGGAGAACAGATTTAGTTTTACCAGTTGTGTTGCATAACACAACTGTTTGAGGCCAGTAATAATCTTGGTGAGGTACCTCTGTGGTCTCTCCAGCTGCTGGATTGGCTTAGTCGAGTACATCCAAAATGGTGCATTGTACTCAATGATGGGTCTGATGACTTAACAGTAGAGGGCAACCACTACCTGCTTTGATCCTGATGCAAACCCTTCGTTGATTAGGTGGGCCACATAGGATTTCCTAATCACTTTGGCAACATGGTTGTCAAAGGAAAAATGACTATCTACTTGTGTCCCCAGATCCCTTATTATCTTGTCAGTTTTTAGGGGGTAACACCTATGTAGTTTGTGGTTAATGAAACCTGGGAGACACCAGTTGTTACCGGTTTAGAGTCTGACATGTAGCCAGCAACTCTTAATTTGTGGGATCTATCTGTGAGCCAGTTTGCAATCCATCTTGTGATGTATGGATTTATGCCCAGGTTGGTGAGTTCATCTAGGATACCTGACACTGGGGAATGGTGTGAAAGGCCTTAGCGAGGTATAGGTAGGCTGTGTGGAGCTCCTTTCAATCATCTGTAGCCTGGGTAACTGTCTCAAAGAAATCCACCCAGTTCATGAGGCGTGATCTGCATTTGACAAAGCCACACTGGGTGTGCTCAACTGTGTGAAGGTTCCCAATGTCTTTATTGTTGACTTCCATTATTATTGGCTCCATTGCCTTTCAGATCAGACTCGTCAGGCTCATAGAGCGTGAATGCCAAGGGTATTTTGTGGCCCCACCCCTGTGGAGTGGGAAGAATGTTGCTGTGCAACATTCTATGGGTACATATCCTGTAGAGGGAGGTGTAGGTATCCTTGATGAATATGGATACATCCCCACCCTATGTGCTATGACCCAGGTTCTGATTCTGGAAGGTATAAAATGAGTAGTATCCTGGTAGTGCTGGTTGGTGTGCTCTCTGGAGCCTTGAACTAGGTTTCTGTTACTGCACAGATATCAATATTCTCCATACTAAGAAGTGCCTCGGGTGTGTGCATTTGGAGACTGAGACTTCTGGCAATGAGTAGCATTTAGCTCACTTTGTGGTTATTTGTGTTGGTTATGGGGTTTGGTTTGTCCTGACTGACCAGCGTTCCACACCTGAAGTCAACGTCTCATTGGTCCGATCCAACCATAAGCTAATTACTCTACATATCCACATTCTGCCCCCACCCCCTATTAAGGAAACCATGCTAAAAAATTCTCCAAAGCCAACTTCAGACAGAAATGGTGAACTTCATGACACCCATGCAGATGGACGATACAGTTACGACTGCTGAATCCTACACAATTGCACTTTATAAGCACTTACATGAGTGCATGGATCGTGCTATCCCAAACAGAACCAAGACGCTATCCTCCAAAAAAAGGAAGCCAATCTGGTGCTTCCCTGCCATAAACAAACTGTACAACAGAAGGAAGAAACTGTTGCAAAAGAGTAAAATCCTATGACTGGAGGAGCTCCCTGGTCAGCCTCAGTAAGAAGCTACGATCCCTGTTAAAATCCTCCAAAGCTAGTTATGAAAACAAAATCGCCACTGATTCTAAAACAACTATGAAACCACAAACTTTAACTGAAAGAATGATCCGCTTAGGCAAACGCTTTTCTAAAGACAACCACAAAGCATTCTATAGCTATGTCAAGAATCTCAGTGGCAACACTTAGATCTGCACTGAGTTACAGCACAATGGCACTAAATATACAGACCCAACTGATATTGCCAACATCCTGGCAGATAGGTTCAGTGCTAACTTTACCCCCTCTCACCCATTAAACAGTCCATCTCTATACCGGAAGAATGCAAAGTTCTTGTAATCACGGCTACACAGGTAAAAACCACACTCTCCAAAGCCAGGAGCACAGAATCCATGGGACCAGACAACATCCCAGGCTGCGTTCTACACGAACTACAGAATGAACTGGCACCACACCTAAGTACCATGTTCAATTATAGCCTCACCTCAGGCTTTGTGCCTGCTGAATGGCGCACAGCGACGGTTATCCCACTACACAAGGGGGGAGCCAACACGGACCCTGGGAACTAGCACCACATTAGCCTGATGAGCCTGGTCTGCAAGGCCATGGAACGTATCATCATGGAACTTATAAACAAAGACATTGTTAATCTCCAAACTCTGGACCCCAACCAGTTTGGGTTTGTAAAAGTCAGATGATGTCTCCTAAACCTGATAGACTTCTTTGAAGCAGTCACCAAAGCTGTAGACAAGGGTAAGGTGGTTCACACAGCCTATCTAGATCTTGCCAAGGCTTTCGACACCAACCCCACTCTGGAATTATAGATAAACTCACTAAACTAGGTATAAATCCCTATGTCACAAGAAGAGTTGCCAACTGGCTCACTGACAGAACCCACACTGAAAGTAGCAGACTCCAAATCCGACTTCAGACCAGTGACAAGTGGAGTACCACAGGGTTCAGTCCTGTGTCCTGTTTGATATCTACTTCCCTGAAGTACAGGCTAACACAGAAGGTCTTTGGCTAATGAAGTTCACAGATGACTGCAAACTAGGAGCCATAATCAAAACTATTAACGATGTGGACATCCTACAAATGGGCCTCACTGAGACAGATGCCTGGTGTCAAAGCCATGGCCTCAAGCTTAATGCCAAAAAGTGAATTGACATTCCCTTTGGTAAAAACTCTGTACCCATGAACTACAACATAGGTGGTAGTATACTTAACACTGAAAGTGTGATAAGAGACCTTGGGACACAGGTGGACAGTAGTCTCTCCTTTGATAATCACATCGCCGCAGTAGTCAGGAAATCCTTCTAGGTGGCACACCTCATCAAAAAAGGTTTCTCATTCAGAAAAAAAGAGGTAATTGTTCCCCTCTGCTCATCACTCATTAGATCCATTATAGAGTACAACTCCCCTTTTGGTATGTACCTCACAAGACATCTACAACAACTGGAAAGGTCGCAGAAATACCTCACAAAGAGGATTACCGGCCTCAAACACATGCCCTACACAGACCGTCTCAAAAAACACCAGCTTTACTCTGTCGCATATCGCCTACTCAGAGGTGATCTGTGCCTAACATACAAAGCCATATCAAATGCAGAGCTGTTCGACAAGCTCCACTTAAAGAAATCCCAATCCCTCTGAGCTACATGCTCTAGGGACCTAAACCTTATCACCACAACAAACAGAACATGCTGGAGGGATAGATTCCTGTCCCAAAGACTTCCCATACTCAGGAATAAACTACCTATCTATATCAAACAAAGCTCCTCATTAGCACTCTTCAAGAAAAATCTTGATGATTGGATGGGAAATAGGAAATTCACCCCGGGGATCACTTCTGTGTCTCTGCTCGACAGTGGCACAGGAAAATACATTTCTTGGGTGGCAAAAGCCAGGGTACCTTTTTGGCTGGACTTGTATACACCCTAGGGCCGATAGCCTAGTACCTACCTATGAACCTTTGAGCCTTGCCTAAAAAAGGTAGTATGGGGACAGCAAGAGCTTTGGCCAGTATTCAGAAGCATAGGGGCGACAGGTGCAAACCATCTGTAGCGAAGCAATGAGGCTTGTCTATCATGCCATCACAGGCAGACAAAGACTGGATCCCCTTTGAATGACACCAGAAGCTCAGCCAGTTCTTGAAGTTTATCGTCTTTCTGTTATATTGCAGTATCATGTAGGTGAAGGTAAGATGCTACTCAAGGTCAGGGTCATACCAGCCTGGGCTACGTGATCATAGATCTACTATATATCTCTTGTCCTGGCAAGTATGTCTCAGATCATTCACACTGACATGTACAAAGAACACGCCATATATGTACCTGTTCTGGAGTGATGTAAGTGCTTGTGTTATGTGGCGGATCATAGCACCTGACAGACAACTGACAGTAACTTTCCCCTTGTCCAGCCGAGTGAGTGGAACATCTGTGTGCCTCACTATGGAGTCACCTATTACTACTGTGTTGGGTATGTTGTTTTGCCTTAGGGCCTGTTGTGAGGCACACTGCTTTAGTGTATTATGTGTTTTCTGGTGTGTGCTTGGAGGTACATGTTGCTTGCTTGTCTGCTTAGGAGGACACATTCTCTCTTTTTCAGATTAATATTTTTATTCTCCGAATGTGGTAATGTGTATTTATGTGTGTGTTTTGCTAGTGCTTATATTGTAGGTCTATGTGCAACTGTTGGTGTTGTGGTTGTATGTCCCTACTCCTTTTGACTGCATTGTCCAGTATTGGGTTGACAGAGCTTAGCCACCGGTTTGACCCTGTGTGTGCCAGCATGTGGTGCATCAACCCATATATGATATGGTCATGGCCTATGCATACAATACACTCACAATACACTTAGTATGATAAGACTGCTGAGGTTAGCAAATGTGAAAAAAACTTTGGGCAAACTGTCAGCAAGTAATGCCTGTATTGCACCCTGTAACTCCATATTGCTTGCTGAAGTGTAAAGACGTACTTAGTTTGGATTAAGAACCCCACACTTGCCAACTGTGTGTGTGTGTGTGTGTGTGTGTGTGTGTGTGTGTGTGTGTGTGTGTGTGTGTGTGTGTGTGTGTGTGTGTGTGTCTCTTCCTGGGGAGAGAGCAACCTTTTTGGAAACTACTCACACCCCTTAAAAGTGGTATACTCATCTTTGTCAAGTCTGATGATGTCACCATCCTACAAAAATACCTGTGGAAAGGTGAAATCCCAGTAATGTGTATAGCTTGTAGTGTAAATGCGTACTGCTGTAGTATCATAATGCAGTTCGACAGGGGTTTGAATCCTGCACTTGCCAACTGTGTGTGTGTGTGTCTCCCTGGGGAGGAGCAACCTTTTTGGAGACTACTCACACCCCTTAAAAGTGGTATACTCATCTTTGTCAAGTCTGATGATGTCACCATCCTACAAATATACCTGTGGAAAGGTGAAATCCCAGTAATGTGTATAGCGCGTTGTGTAAATGCGTACTGCTACAGTATCATAATGTAGTTAGGTAGGGGTTTGAATCCTGCACTTGCCAACTGTGTGTGTGTGTGTGTGTGTGTGTGTGTGTGTGTGTGTGTGTGCGTCTCCCTGGGGAGAAGCAACTTTTTTGGAGACTACTCACACCCCTTAAAAGTGGTACACTCATCTTTGTCAAGTCTGATGATGTCACCATCCTACAAATATACCACTTGCTGTCTGTGTATGTGGGTTCCAGGTGTGTGAGAGCGTGTGACACCATTGGTCAATGTGGAGTGGGTTTTGATTTTTCTAGTGTATGACATATCAGAATGACAACTGTATGTGCATTACACATGTAAGGTAGCTGTGGGGCAAAGCCATATACATACATGTGACCTAAATTATTTCATAGATGGGTACTCTGCTTTCTCCATGAAAGCATCTGTTATCTTTGCCAGAGCATGCTGGCACTTTCCAGACCTTAGGTCACTTCTGTATGCTCGTGACAAGCTTAGCCACTGCAGTGATCCCTGGGCTACGTCTTCTGTTTCACATCCACTCATCATGGTTTCTATTGAAGAGTGTGAGTGAGGGTTTATGCTTGAGGTATATTTGAATCCTGTTCCAAAGCAAGCAAAGTCTGGCAAAGATGACTAATCATTATAGGTGTGCAACAACCTCTGTGGATCTGCATGCAAACCCTTTATTGTTTATGTGCTCCAGAGAGGGATTTCCAAAACCCTTTGGTAATGTGATTATCAAAGGAGAGATGACTAAACACATGGCTCTGTGTATACATTAGTACGTGTTCCACATTTTGGGATTTACTACCTATGTTGTACTCTGGGGATACTTTGTTTTCTAAAAGTGGATAACTATGCTTCCTTTGGCTTATAGCTTTACAGCATGAGTTTGACACCAGGTATCTGTCTCTATGATACCCTTTTGGAGGATGTGTGTGTCATCTGGAGAATAAAGTATAGCCCACAGTATGCATTTTCATCAAACGTGGCCAGACATATCCCTATTGTATTTGCTTGTACCTAAGAAAGCTATATGCCGAACAGGAGTGGTCCCAGGACTGAGTGCAGGTGAATACCACTTGTTGCTGGCATAGAATTGTACATGTTGGCTGCAAATGTTACTGTGTGTCCTACATCTGTGCATCAGTTGTCAATCCATCATCTAAAAATAGTTTATGGTCAGTCAGTTGAGGTTATGTATAATACCAGAATGTGGGATGGGTATGAATTGCTGGTGAGCTATAGCTTGGCTGTGTGGACCTCCCCTCCCTCACCTATAGCCTTGTTAACTGACTTGAAGTCTACTAGGTGTAGGAGCCATGATCTGGCCTTTAGAGAACCTAAGTGGGTATGGTGCAGTGTTTGCAGGTTCATAATGTCTCTGTTAATGAGTTCCATAACGCTGTGCTCCATACCCTTCCAGATAACATTTGTCTGGCTTATAGGGTGAGAGTTTCCAGGATCTGTTGTAGTTCTACCCTTAATCAATTTATGTTAACATTTGCACTGGGTGTGACGAGGGTGGCCAGGATTAGGAATAAGTATATTAGAGGGTCAGCCCAGGTTTGAAGGTTAGTAGACCAAGCCAGATAGGCAGGATTATGTTGGTTTGTACATGTGCTGAGGAGGGATGCAGAGTATATTGTGAAATAAATACTAAGGATGAAGCCGCCAGTTAACAGGAAAAGAGGAATGCCTAAGATGAGGTTTATCGCTGTGGTGAGAGAGGACATGCAGATGGATGGTGTGACAGTGCAAGATGCAGAGGGCAGGAAGAAATGGAAACCGATGATCTACTGTGGTGATCCCTAATGGGAGCATCTGAAAGGAGAATAAGAAGACGACATTGTAGCTCAACCCTTGTGGACTGTGAACACCATTACCGTGCATCATTCCACAAGTATGGAACCTGTATAGAGGCTGTATCTGGACAGAGTGTTTAGGTGAGTGGTGACTTCATATGTCAGCTTGTGTATGACACAGCCAGGGACACTGTCCAGTACCATTGCCACTGTGGTTTGGACTTTGGTAAAGAGATGTTTTAACTAGAGTGTCTGTAAATCATCAGGTTTTACATTCTTCAGATCTGGAAATGTGGCCCTTGTGTAACGACAGGGTGGTGAAATCTGCATTCAAACTGTCTGACAAGAAATTGGTAATGTCAGTCAGATAAGTGTACTTTGTGACCATTTACATTAACTGTGATCCGACCTGAGATTTCCCCTGTAGATTATAAACAACACTAAAGAAACCTTTAGCATTGTCTTTGGAATCCTTGCCATTTTGTATTTTGAAGCTTGCCTTGTATGTTTAATGAGGGCTTGTATTTTCCCAATAATACTGACCAGAGAGGTTATCACTTCTTGGTACTCTTTTTTGGTACAACTTCACACCTTCTATTATATATTTAGTTTATGGCAGGGGTCCATGAGACTACTGCACTTTTACTGTATAAGTGATTTCTTGTGTTTGTGATAGCACGGTCCATGCAACCCTGTAGGTGAACAGTGTGCATTACTAAAGGATTATGCAGCTGGGACAGTGTTAACCTTTGTAATGCAAACCAATGACAGCAACAACAGCATCACCCACAGCACAGTGTCAACCCGTGTCATACACACACATGCATACTTCAAGTTCCAAAATGTGTGTAGTACAATGCATACTGGCCACCAATAGAAACTATGGAGTGTTAACACTGGCCAATACAGGGCATGTCACCCTGCCCATGTGTCCAATATGTATGTACATGCAGACAGTGCACCTCCACCATGTTCACAAATGGACACCTGAAAACGTGTGTTGCACACACCCCACACTTACTGTCCACTGTATAACGTATGCTGACACAACTACACACATCAGCCAAGTGGCACATGGGCAAACAAAGCACAACTGGAATAAACACTGGCAAAAACAATGCAACATTGCTAATTGCAGCTTTAATGCATCATGCCTGCTCAGCTACACCTTCAAGGATATCATTACACTTTACTGCTGACAACATGCTACACATCCAACCATTGCTATACTTTATTAAAGTCACCCTGTGCATCGGCACCATGTTAGCCTGTTCCTGCATCAATGTTACAGATGACAGGAGGTGGCATAGGTTTCATCATATGCACAGGGTGTGTTGTTGGTTTGCCAGAGGCCTACACTGAGCCATACAATTGACATGTGTGTGCGTGAGGGCCATGAGTACTGTTATGGGCCAATGTTGACGTCATGTGTGCGGGCATGTATTTGCCATAGGTTTCTGGTTTATGTGTGTGTGTCTGCATGCACACAGTTCCACCATGTGGCTGCCATATACGGGGATTTGTGAGACAGCTACAGCTGTACCTGGCAGCCTTTACAGATCACCATCTCTGGCCATGGAAATGGAACCTGTGCCTGGCAGGGGTGCTACAGACAGTATCAGGTACTAATCCAGATTGGGTACTATCCAAAGAGGTTGACATATGTCCACTGGATCCAGGTCCCTGCTGGGACTGGCCAGAGCCATGTGCACGTGGTCTGTTAGGATGGTCTATGGACAGCCCCCCCCCAAAATTGCTGGGGCTGGTACTGGTACTACGGGGAGTGGCTGTGACTTGCTGGACGTCCATGGCGACCTCCAGCTGGTGATGTTGCTGGCATACGTCCATGTTGACGTCTCAACCATCCCACACTGTCCTGATGCATGGACATGACATTGTGGAGTACAGCCAATGTCTCATTCCAATGGCTATCAATGACCTCAGTGTAGTTACGTATGGCACCTGCTAGGTCACGGATACTGTCATTTACAGAGGTGTAATGAGGCCTCTGTGCCCTTAGCCCCTGTCTGGTGTACCGCTCCATTCGTGTCTGTGCCTCCATGACAGCTTGGAACATGCGTGTGGTAGGAAGAGGTGCGGCACATCTGCCAGTGGCATGATGACCAGCAGTGCTCTGACGAGAACCCCTGGGCATCTTCTTATGTGGTACCATTCCAGATATCTGGCTATGGCTGCTGTGTCCTGATACATGTGCCATAGATACCACACTGTCCTGGCCAGTGCCAACTGTACACTGTCTCTCAGCTAGGGGCAATGGTGATGACGGATGTACAGGCAGTATGACTGTGTGCATGGATGGGGTGGAGACTTGTGTACTGTCAATTGGTGGCCCAGCAGACCCTGACAAACCTGCCTGTGCCTCAACACACCTATCCTCATCATCGCTGTCTGTCTCAGTGACATCAGGTTCCCTGCTGTACTGAACCAGGCCCACCTCGCCACCTGTGAGAGGAAAACAGGAAACACACTAAGACCTGAACATGACTTCAGACCACATGCACACATACAAAACTACACTCCTCCCGAAAGCAGACACACACAACACCAGCGATCACAGAACATACACAATAGCAGGTAATGGTGGGGTACAGTATCACAAGCAAAATAGTCATATCACACGTCAGCATGCAGGACATGTGTTGCTCAACAGCATGCAGTGCAAGTGTAGTCAGTCCTTGTTACTAACAGTATACATGGCTTTGATGCATGTGTTATTAGGTGATGGCTCTCCCCCTGGAACACAATGCATACATGGACACAACATTGCTGTGCAGGTATTCATAACCCTGTGATGTACTGTGCACCATAACTCACAGGTGTACATACCATTGCTGGATGTGTATCTGTGTGTCAGATAGGTATTCAATGCTGATTGCAGCCTCTGTGTCTTTAGCAAATAATTGTGGACACATTTTAGCATATGCATGATGAGTACTCACACAACATCATCAGTGGTGCATGGATACTTGATGGAATACCATTCGGCTACAAACCAAATGTACGGTACTTATGGTGAGTGTAGATCATACTGTGGACATGCTAGTCTCATACATGACATGGCATGCTAAAACACAACTGCATATTTAAACACTACACATACCCAATATGTGTCAAATGACCTAGCCACTCAATAACATCACAAGACATATATGTGTCAGTTGTGCAAATGGTGATTGGTATGTATACTGTTTATAGGTGTATATGTGTGCACACATGCATCATTATGGTGTGTAGCAATGACAGCTATGTGTAGTACTGTGGTTACAATAACTGGGTGGGGTATAGTACCATAGGCCATCATCATGAAGCATCAGGTGGTCACTCATGGCTACAAATGTTTCACAAGCCAGCACTAATCATGCTGTGCCAGAATTGTACTACCTTGGCTAAAGTCACCATTTCGCAACCAGTTGTTATGTGAGTTTGTAAGTAGGCCAATAAAGAGCATTCCCTGACATGAATGTGTAGTGTGTTGCAGAGTGTTTAAATGTCCCAGGATAGGCCTCTACCCCTCAGGTATATTATGTGTAATGTGTGGATGAGGTTTTGGATACTGGAGTGTGTCTTTACAGAGGGTTTGGGAATTCTTTATGTGTTGCATGTTAAAATGCTCTGTGTATGACATAGATGTGTATGTTATGTGCATGTTGAGTATCAACTGTGCCTATCCAATGGTCACTACAGTCTAGCCACATTTTTTTGAGATGGTCTGGGTATTACATGTGTTTGAGGCAGCTAATCAAATTAGTGAGATGTTCGTGCTCTTACACCAAACCTGCAGAGCATGCATTATGGGTAGGTGTGTTACATGTGTACATGGCCTACACCTTAACTGTGACATGCACTTTTTATTTACAATAATAAATGTATAACACACTCACCAGCATCTGTCCGCTGCTTTGATGTCACCCCAAAGGGACCTACATAGAGATGAGACAGTTTGTCAGTGGCCACAACTGTGGCATTGCTACTGTGTGTTTGCAATCTTACAGTACAACAACAGTTTACATTCACAGGGCTGCAGATTGTGTTCCAAATGATCAGTATTGCACAACAGGCTCCACATCTTTGAACGATACACTCCACATCTCACATATGCATGATCTACCAATACAGATAACAGTAGTCTACAGATATGCTATGTTACCTGCATGCTCCATGTGTGTTTGGTGGGGGGCTCCAACCTCCATCATGGTGTATGTCTGCTGCTGTTGTTGTTGGGCAGGTGCCACCAGGCTCATGAGCAGCTCCTCCACTCTGGTGAGGGGGGGATGGATAATAACACCACCTCCTGTTGCAAGCTGTTGTCTACGCACATCAGCGGCACACTGATGGACATGTCTGAGAAGATCATTGCAGTGGTGGCATACGTGCTCATATGTCTGGTTATGCAGGCCTACCTCATTGACCCTGCGGACAACATCTTGCCACATTGCAGTATGCTCCTGCTGGTCTTGGCTGGTTCGTGAGAACATGAGACGGTAGTGCTGAATAATACTGCTAGTAATGATATCATGTTCAGCACTACTGTAACTCCGGTTCCTGTGGTGGGCCATGATCCCTGGAAGACATAAACACAAATATATGTCTGAGCAAGTCATATGGCACATTTAACATTATACAGTACAGATATCACTGAACTGTGATATATAGCAACCTATAAGCTAACCGAGAGTGAAACACTATAACTGCCACTTATCACTGCTCACCCCACAACTGCTTGAAAGTGCCTTGCTCACTCTCTATCTAATGAACCATGTTCTGCACAGCAACAAAATAAAATCACTATGTAAGACTATACAAGAGTACCTGGCACACTGTATGCAACAAGATGCACCACCTAGCCACAGCAGATATACATCAAGCTGATGTGTAAAGAAATATATCATCCATCACAATCAGTGTAAGGTCCAGTAAATGTATTACTATTATACCACACAACTTGTTAATGCCAAACTTGTGGTCAAAATATGTGCACAATTGGGAATATAGGTAACATACTGTTGTAGTACACTATGAATGTTGCTAGATACTCAGTTATATGTATTACCACACATATGTCAAACAGACATACCCACACACACATCAGACATAATTAAAGGACACAAAGGTATGACAACTTAGATAAGCTTTCAGTGTGTACTATACAGTACTGTGTGCCAGTACTTACACAACCTTAATCTTGAGAAATGTAATCTGTGATGAATGCAAGGACCACACAAAACAGTGGATGCAAGCAGTGTGGACATACACCATACTTTGCTGTACAGGCCCCGAGCTTCAATTAGTAATACAGTACACACAGGATTTGCATTCAACATCAGTACCAATCAATAATCATAGCTGTAGTGCTTTAGCCTCCAACGACACACCCTAGTTAAAACCAAGGGATTTAATCACACTGTATGCAATAACACTTGTTCTGCCTAACAACAGAATACACAGCTTTTGCTAGGATCAAAGCAATGACCCATAATACCATAACATAAACAGTTTCCCACTAAGCTATCCCACAGATACATATCTTTGACATATTCACAAACATATTGTCCATCACAGTCAGTCAACAGTACAGAGAATCTATTGCAACAAGTAGATGTAGGTGTGTATGAGTGTATATGTATATGTATATATATATATATATATATATATATATATATATATATACACATATACATTTCACCTTTCATAGTGAGAATATCAATTATACAAAGGATGTAACGTGCACAGTAATATAATAAAATCACACAGTCTTGAGATAAATGCATTGAAGGAAGGCCTTACTGGCTTCAACATTGCAAACTGAACAAACCACCAACAGTGTTTAACCACCACATGTCATATACCAGCACTGTATGTGGTCTTGTTTGTCACTCACTAAAACCTATATACAAATATGCGCATACTACCCTTCACCAACATATATATCTCCCCCCTTCGCAAAGAGTTGCAAGATGTCCCCTGCTCTATGCACATATACAGATGTGAATATATATGACACATATATATTTCTCCGTATGTGTGTGGCATACACACACATGGTCCACACTGTTGTAAGTCCCTGGACCTCACAGCTGAACTGTTGGGCCTGGCTGCAACACAAACAGGTGTCACATATGAACACAGACTAACATTAGGGGGGTATATATGGCAACAGATGCTAGATAAGCATACTAGACTGCTACAGCAGTTGCCAGTGCTAAGCTCCACTTTAATATGACTATCATGCATGCGTTGTTCTGTCACACCCATGTTTATATAACGTCAGCGCTAATCCCCCCAACAGCCATTGGCCACACTACTGTACAGAACACAGATAACATGGATCAGAACTTTGACATTTAATGCTGAGCTACACATTTCACAGGTATGTCCCACTGCCCACTGGTACACACAGTATTGTCCATAGCAGTAGTTATGCAGAACTTCTGTGCATAAAGAAGTACTGCTGCCACATATGAATGTTTCACATTATGTAGACTATTCTTCAATAACATCTACTACATGCCAGTAAATACATATGCGTCACATACCTTTCCTTTGTATAATCTGGTAATATTTCTTTTTCCTTTTCTCTGTCTTTCTCTCTCTGTCAGTCTCTGCAATAGAGTGATTGAGTTTGTTGGCAGATATTGCAGCCTGCTTTTGTAGGAATTTGCACATGAGCATGTGATGTCCTCTGCACCAATTAGTGACCACCATTTGCTAATTGCATGCAGCCTGCTGTGTAGTAATTGCAATAGCAACCCAGTACTATAAATTGCTGACTCATGTAGGTGTGGCCCTTTCAGCTTTCCAAGATGGAGATCATCCTTGTTTGGTGTGGACATCATTGTTTAAGACAGAAGGTTGATATAGTTCTTTATATCAGAAGCCGGGAGAGTAGACAGAGATTTACATTTTGTACTCGGACCTAATGTTGCTGCTTCCAGTACCCACTTGTCAGTGTAGAAATGTACTCACCCCTCAAAATTCTACCCCAACATACATGGAAAGATGTACTTTATTTTCAAGTGTTACAATTAACTGCCATACCAAGCTAGTTATAGAGATGTATTCCTTTGGCACAAGAATTTGTGAACTGCTATACTGTGAATATTTATTTACTCAGTTCTAAACAGTTTGTGCTTTTTTAGTGTTGACATTAGCACAAGCTGCTCAGGAAAACTGGACACATTTCAGTACTGTGAGTATGCTTACCTACATCCTTGGAAGACCCTGCACACACAGGTATATTCTACATTTGGGTAGGGTTGCAGAAGTACAGAGAGCGTAAGTAGTATTGTGTGGATTTTATCTTGCTGGACTTACAGAGTTGCTGTGTACATGTTAGTTTATCAAGCAAGTAGTCTGTCTGCGTAACTCCTAACTGTGGACCTATCCACGTGATAGCCAGAGAATAGCCTGTTATTCTTTGTCTGTGCACCACACAGGTCTTTTCAGCAATAGAGCAATGGCATTCTTACAGTTGGTTGCTACCAGTACATGGCTACATCCATTTGTATTTCACTGTTGTATTCCTGCATAAGGGTATGCTTCCGAAAGTCCTTCCAAAGCTATTTGCACAGTGTGTAACAGCAGAAAGGCTAATATGCCTGTGTTTCTGCCTCTGCCAGACCTCTCAACCAGTCAGGTACATATTTGAAGACTCAGGGAAATGTCAAGAAAAAGTCAGGGACAATCGGGGACATGTTTAAAATACTAGTGCCATTAGGTTGAAACACTGAGAGAATCAGAGCATATGAATTAATACACCTTTTCTGAAGTAAAAAAGTGTCTGACTCTTCTTATTGTCATTACTCATTAAGTGTAATTCACCTACTTTCTGGCCAAAGTCAGTAGTTTTAGAAGGGATTCAGTGGGACAGAGCTAAAATTTGTGTCAAAATTAGGGACATCACTGAAAATTAGGGACAGTTGGGAGGTATGGCATCTGCCCTAAACAGATATGCCAGTGTTTGTCCTGCTGTGATACTGTGTGGGGTTGTAAAGTGATGGTGTAACATTATTTCCTGCTAGAATGGCTGCTTCTCTTATCACAGTCATGTAATGTAATCCCACAACAACTGTTGGTCAACATCCACAGAACAAGTTGTGTGGTATGGCATTCCTAATTTTCCTTTACATTCACTCATTCTGATGCATGATATAATTATTTAAGCACCAACTTGATGTATATCTACTATGGCTTAGTGGTACTTCATGTTGTGTAGTGTTTGCAAGGTCCGGGGTTCGAGACTTACAGAGGTGTTTTATTTTGCTCCTGAGCAGAACAACAGCCCTCACATACAGAGTGACTAAGGCACTTTTAAGCAGTTGTAAGTGGGTTTGCGCATTGCTGTGCATTGCTTAGCCAAGCACATACAAGTGCAAACTCACACAAACTCGCAAACTACTGCTTAAAAGTGCTTCCAACTCACCCCCACACTAATTTCTTTGAAAGAAAAGAAAAATGGGGAGATAGGAAAGTGGTGAAAAATGGGCACAAAGAGGGAAAGACAGTATGGAAAATAGCTCGGGATGTGCAGGATGGGTGTAGGGAAGGTCCATAGCTGCCCATTTCTTCAACAGCAACAGCTGTGCATATGCTATAAATTTGGAGGTAGATATGAACCCTTTAACCCCTGAGAGAGAGGTGAGGACAACAAAGTATGTTGTAATGCCAATTAAATAACATTTCATGTGTCCAGTGGACATGTGTGCAAAATGGGCATCTATGTATGGGGTGTAATTTTTTTTTTGGGGAGCAGATTACCCTTTTTTTCAGGTGAGACATATGTCCCAACAGATGTTTTGAGATTAGACATACCGATTGAGGTGTGGAATTGCATTTTTATGCACAAACAGTAGGATGGGAAAATATAGCTCAATTAACAACTTATATATCCTTTGAGTTTTCACTACATTCCTATTAACTGCAGTTATATGTCCCTTACATGTATTATTACACTACCCAATGTCCTTATACTGTGCAACTGGATTTTGCTAGATCATTGTATACATGAGCTGTATCTTACATACAAACTGTCCAAGATGCAGATGTTACTGCAACATATTTTGAGAGTTGCTCACACACACTACTGCTAAGATGGTACACTGACAGATCTACTTTAATTATCTAGATATGTTCAGGTGAAAGTATCAATTATATGTTAACAGCTCCCTACATTGCTGGCAGCACACTGACATTTCTGGGGAACACAATACCAAGCTACTTATTTGCCAGATTAACTTGTACATGCTGGCCATGAAACAACAGTTAAGGGCTGTACATATGCATACAAGCTACTGGCACTCCCTTTATCCACGTTATATGGGCCTACCCAAGTGTGGGTTGACACTGCTTAATACAACACTACTATTTGTAGAATGCAGCAGTACAACAACATATCAAAGAAAATGACACAGATGAACTCCATGAATCATACAGTTATTAAAGGATTATTACAACTTTATTTGTTGGGTTAAAAGACTTTTTGAAGGCTCTCTCATTTATTTTATATAACAGTACATGCAGAATAATTACTAACCTGCCTTATGACGCAGCCTTTCCAGCCTATCTTCATGGGTTTACTGGTTCATAGCCCGGACACCTCCAGCTGTGAAGTAAATGCAGTGATACTGAGACATACCTATCCATAGTATAGACAAGCATAGCAATTCTTAACTACTTAATACAATGGCTACTTACTCAGTATTGGGGCATTAGGAATTGTATGGAATTCCTGGATCCACTGGTCCAGTTGATCCTCCCTACATCGCTTCAGGTCCGAATAATGGTGCCTGACCTGCTCACCAGTCCGAGGAACACCAGTGGCACTGGTGAGATCACAGGCAAGACTGTTCCAGGCCTCAGTTTTATGTTGGGTACCCTGGTACTGGCCCCGCAGGAGTCTTTCCTCATGATTGTGGACAAGGAGCCAAACCATTACTTTGGACTCCTTGATGCCCCAGCGTTGCGCTCTAAATCGAGTGCCTTCTCCAACACCGGCCATGCTGACTGCAGAAGGAAGCTACCACCAGTTATAGCAAGTATTCCTGCCTGTGGAACTTAAATATGCCTCATTTCCCACACATATTTGTGATTAGTCAGTTTTGGAAAAACTCAGCTGTAGGCATGACTGCTTAGCTGATGTTGGCAATGTTTAAAATTCCTTTGATAGATATGTGTCTGTTGAAAGTGCATGTTTATGAAATGCTGTCATGGCTTAGTGGTTAAGTACTGTGACTATAGTGCACAGTATCCTGATTTCGAGCCCTATCACTGCTTTTTATTTTCCTGCTGGGCAGACCTGACTGGTTAAGGTACAGTAAAGGAGGTGTGAGCGTGTTTAACCGACTTTGCTCAACTTTGCCCAATGTTGCTCAACGTTGCCTGATGTTGCGCTGGTTAGCGCGGTGTGCAGCTATGCGCAAATACGTTGCAGCTGGTTAGCGTGGTATGCAGCTATGCGCAAATACGTTGCATTTGCACTGGTTAGCATGGCGCGCAGCTACGCGCAATTGTATTTAAATATGCTCAATAATGGTAAAATGTGCTTAGCAATGCTTTATATTGCTTAAAATAGGGTACTCATGCCTCAGAATGCATAACCATTTAACCTTTATATATATATATATATATATATATATATATATATATATATATATATATATAAAATTTGTTCACTACTACATTTAACATTTTTCAATGCTTTTTACAAAACTTATACATAAAAAATGTCAGGAAATATTTTTGTATACAGATTTCCCACAGTAAATGGAACGTGCAATAGTGGAACTTGAACCAGGAATGCCTCCTCTTTGTGCGAAGGCTCTAACCACTACGCTGTCGCTATTTTGCTTAATTTGCATATTTTCTTATTATCCTCTTCTGGTGTCTAAGCTGCTAACTGTAGCTAAACAAAGGGCAAATACGGGCAGCTATATTGGAAGAAAAAAAATATATATTTTTTTTAATTTTGTCAGTTTTTTAACATATGGGGGAGTGTAATGTTACATTGTGCACATGTGAGCGGACTCACTCATGTAACTTGAAATTGCGGCGTTTCTTCATTGCAGGGGCATGGATTTTTGGACTGCTCGGCAGTCCGACACGCCCCCTACACTCGTCCACGCTCTGTGTAAACTTTATAGTTGAGGTAACACACCCTTATTAATATGCATGGTGTGCTGCCATCATACTCTTAGACTGGCGCTTCCATGTAAGACTAATCTAGTCTTACACGGAAGATTAGTAAATCCGAGGGACTGTGTCTTATTTATACTGTTCTTCAACTTGTGTTCCACTTATTCTTTTTCACGTTTATAAATTCCCCACCCTTTTTGACCCTCTAAATACCTACTTTGACTGCTATTCCATATCTTATATGGTAGTATATATCACAGTTGACTTTTATTTCCTTATAACACATAATTTACATAGGTGCATAGTCTGACAGTATCACCGGACACATTTTCATAGCACTTAACATATTACAGTATTCTTTTGAAGTACAGCATTTATCTAATTTTGCCCAAGATCTGTATCACACTTAAAAATGTGTATATCCAATTCCACTTCATTCTGTGTTATTTTCATTACACTCATAAACCTAAATACATGTTTTTATATTTCTGTGTCTGAACTCAACCAGTATTCTGTGGTATCTAACCCTTCACAGATGTTTTCCTTATTTCCTGTAGTGTTTCAATCTCCTGCTACTACCATACATCATTGATGAAAGGCTATAACTTCTCTCACAATATTCTTTATATCCTGTCTCATTACTTTTGATGGAATATCTAGTGGAACCAGTGTAATTCTTACACACTGCCAACAACCTCTCACCACTACAAATCTCCTCTGTCGATATTTTATTTATTCCTTAGTATTTATTCTTTTGCCTTTTTTACTTAATATTATGACCCTTTTTATTTTATTTATTCCTTAGTATTTATTCTTTTGCCTTTTTTACTTAATATTATGACCCTTTTTATTTACAAAACATTCATGTTCTTCATGATTCAGGTATGTTTCTTATAGCACTTTAAGGCTAGTCTAGGATGATTAGATGGGTAAACACAACTTTATATCTTGATTGTCATATATAACTCTGCTTGATTTGAGACGTAAGTGTTTGAAAAAGAAGGCACACACTTTTAAAAGTGTTTACTTAAATGTGCATATGGCTATGCATCTTCGTATCTTCTCTTGATGTTCAGCATTAATTTACTTTTGTAGTACCTTAAGCTGTTTGGTTCCTTCCCACTGCCACCAGCTAGCTTTTTAAAGCTTTTGGGCACCCTCCATGCACTTTGATGGGAGCTCAATATTAGCTCAATATAAAAAGCCAGAGAGCCAAAACCTCAGAGCTTTCTTGCTGCTACACTGGTTTTTCAGTGGGCTTTGTAGAAGTATTGGTCGACCAGCAATCCTTCAAGGTCGGACAGATAAGTCCTGTACTGCAGAAGACCTTCCACAACACTAATTTTCTGAGGAAAATGTGGTTTTATTTCTGTCAGTTTTATTAGTTTATCTAGGAAAACTATATGATCTGATGGTGTCTCTTCTGTCCATTGCTCAATGGTTGGTCTTCAGATCTGAATCAGATCTGACTTTTGCAGCACTCAAACGTTCGATACAATGCTCAGGCTCCTCACATTACTCATAATCCCCTTGTAACAAGCAAGTTACTTCAGATGACATTTGCCACTGCAAGCTACAGACATGGTCCACTGTACTCAGGTTTATTTCTGGGAGATAACAAGAAATACTACTGTTTTTATTATTATTATTATTATTATTATATCTTTCTCTTTCCTTCTAAGCATCAGGAGATCCTTTCCTCCCTTTTTATGCCCACCTAATACAATATAAAAAAAGAAAAGCTTTTTCCTTTTTAGCAGTTAGTTTTATTGATATTCTCTTTTCTTAGATGCCTTTTGGCATATCTTTCCCTATCGCTCAACAGCAGTTTCTTTTGGCTGAGTTTTGAGAGTTCTTGTTTTTGTTGCCTTTTTTCTTGCTACTTAGTGGTTACAATGTCTAAAAATACTTTGGATTTTAAAAAGTATGCGGCCTGCAGCCACACGTTACCAAATTCTAATGTTCATTGGAAGTGTCTCTGTTATACAAGCTGCAGATTTGGAAAATCAATATATCAATTGTGAGGCTTTTGGCCACAGGGATATAGTGGAGCACCATAACAAATTGGTTCTAAAAGGGTTTCTGCCAGCCTCTGTGCGAGAAGGTAGTACTTCTCACTCTTCTGAGCTCTCTATGTCATCTCCACTTTCTAAAAGTCAGCTGATTGTGGTAGAAGTGAGAAACCTAAAGATAAAAATAAGGAAAAGAAAAACATAGAGTTGCAAAAATGCAATCTCCAGAGTACTTCCTTCCTCAGCTCCGGCTCCAAAGGTTACAAAATCCTCAGACCAGGTTTTGGTCTCTGAACCAATCATCATCAGATCTGGTACTTTACCTTTCCCAGAGCTACTATTCTCTCCTGGACTAATATCCCTGAGGTTAAGATCTCCAATTCTTCAGGATAGATCCTTTCACTGGATCTCAAGGTCTTCTTCCTTCCTCCACTCAGCCTGGTCCTCCAGGACTTTATTCAAGGCTGACTGAGAGAGGATAGTGAGGACATTTCTCAGGACCCAAATCCAGCTGGGGATCCTCCCAGCTCTGTCTTCTGTCAAGCCTGGGCCCTTGTTTCTTCACCCCATCGAGGTCTAGCTCCTTTCCCTATCCACCCTGCAGCAGCAGTGTAGTTGGATCACAGTTTCATCCAGGGTATGTATCCAACTCAGATTATTTAATTGATTCATTCATCTGACTGTTCTGAAGCTTTCTGAATCTTGGAGCTCTGTTGATGGCAATTCTGTGAGGGGGTCAGGGCCACGCCCTTTGGATATGATCCTATTCCTTGGAGCTTCAGTGTTGTACAGCTCAGCTCTGACATCAGCTTTGGAGCTGAGCCAAGCAGTTTCTCAGGATAAGCCTTCCCTAGGGGTCTTTGCTCCTTCAGTGAAAGTTCCTAGATCAGTTTTGGGCACAGTCTTTGAGGCTTTCAAAAGAGTACTTTCTCAGACCAGATAGCAGACTTCCCTTTTGAGCTCTGATCCTTCCCTCCTTCACAGGATTTATCTAGGCCCTGATCCTGCTCATTTTGTCCTGTCAGGACAGCCAGCTTCCAAAGGTCTTGAGCCTGTTCTTACTGAAGAAACCCCATCAGCTTCTGAATCCTCTCCTAAACATCCCAATGAAAAAATGCACTAGAAGCACAAATATAAAAGGAGATACATTAATTCCCATCAGGAGTCATAAAGACGATGGAGTGGACTATTGAGGATAAGAAAGAAATTTTGCATTGTTACTATTATGTAAAAAGCCCAGAATTTCCAGACCCAAGATATACAAAATGATTAGGAGAGAAATTAGAGGAAAGAAAAATACTTCCGCAAGAAAAACTGTCAGAAGCTTCAAATAAAAATTTGCTTTCATTAACACAACAGATTTTTTCAACAACAAAACCTAGAGATATTTGAAAAATATAAAAAAGAAATATGAACATGAGAAAGAGAGAGATTTGATATGGTGCAATATTTATGCGAAGGAGAAAGCTAAGTTAACTAATATAGAGATGGTAGTCTCCAAGATATTCAAAGAGAAATACAGGCAAAGGCATCCAGATATGGAAAATTTCACAATAAAAAGATTAACAGCACAAAGATATAATGTAGAAAAGATAATTTGTAAAGCAGAAGTTAAAGAAATAGAAGTTGAAGTTATGGAGTGCCTGCGAAGTGAAGGATTTAATGTAGAAGGTCTAAAACAGACTACATCACAGCAAGTCCCCAAAATAAGGAAAAGCAAGAAGACCAGGAGACATGTGAAGAAGAAATATGGACAGGGGAAAGGAAAAGAGATTTAATATGGTGCAATATTTATGCAAAGGAGAAAGCAAAACTAACCAATACAAAAAGAGCAGCACCAAAGATATTTGAAGAAAATATAGGGAAAGGAATCCAGATATGGAAAACTTCACAATACAAAACATAAGAAGACTAAGAGGAAAAGTAGAAAAATAGATTAGTAATGGAAAAGTCAAAGGAATAGAGATTGAGGTTATGGAACAGCAAAGAAAATGACTCAGTGTAGTAAACTGAATACAGAAAGCCCCACAACAGGATAGAGCAATGGATATCCAAATTAAGGGGAAACCAGTGGAACAGGAAGCAATTGGTCAGCTGCCATATCAAGATATTTTGGAGCCTTCCACAGGAAACCAGTATTAACATTCATTTGAATCTAGACAGTAAGGAAAGGAACAGGAAACTGCAGAAACTCTGATGCAGTCAATGTTGAGGAGTGATAGGCCAGTGAGTTCCCATATGACAGAAGATGACACAGGATGAAATTGAAGAAAATGTGCCACAGGAAGATGCTATAGAACTTTCTACAGGATGCCCGCAGGGAATAGAAAACAAGGGATGTGCCCTCAGTATGGAAGAAAATGAGTTAAGAGAAGAGTTGCTTGACTTAATAAACAAAGACAGATATATCAAGATCAATGAGAGAAATAGACTGCAGAAGGTTAATAAAACCCCATAAGCTAGAAGCTTGATAAAACAAACAAACACAGTAATTAGGACTTTCCATAGAGATCCATGCGATATAACAGAAGTAAACAGAATATATTACTGTGCTGCTAAATTAATAACTGATAAAGCTCTACCACAGGAACAAAGGGTAGCGAGGGAAAAGAGGAGGCAAAAGCGAATACCATCATGGAAATATTGAATACTGAAAACTATAAAGCAGCTAAGACAAGACGTGTCATTGTTAGAAGATTATAGAAGAGGGAATAGATCTAAAAAAATTCTAAGAAAGATAGATGTGATAAAAGCAATGCGCAGTATTAGAACAGACCAGGATCTATTATGTACTATTGGAGATAAACTAAAAATTGCAAAACAGGCGGAAAGACTTAGAAGATACAAAGATAAATATAAGGGAAAATTTCAAAATAAGCAATTTACTGATGACCCAAAAAAGTTTTATAGAGAATTGGGAAATATGGTAAAAGGAATTGAAAGACTGCTAAAAAAAGAGGAAGTCGATACATTTTGGAGAATTATCTATGAAGACCCTGTGCAACATAACAAAGATGCTAAATGGATAGAATAAGTAAAAGAATAAGAAGTTTAAAGGTACAGGATATGAAATGGGCTGAAATAACAGCCAGACAGATTGAAACAAAGTTGAGAAACGCCTCTAACCGGAAAACCCCAGGCACAGATGCAGTACCTAACTTTTGGCTAAAAGTAGCAACTTCTTTGCACAAGGATTTAGCCATGGGTAAGAACTATTTATACGTGCACCCCGAACACACAACGCACTAGTTAACAGGAAAAACAATGCTCTTACTTAAGAGTGAACCTGTAAGCTACCCTAAAAATTATAGATCAATAACTTGTCTTCCAACGACATATAAACTATACACAGGAATTGATGCCGACAGAGTTTATAGTCATTTAGAAGAAAACTCAATTATGGCAGTAGAACAAAAGGGGAATAAAAGAAAGTCATATGAAACAAAGGATCATTTGTTGTTAAACACAGTTATAGAGGAGAACTGTAAGAAGGGGAAGAATCTAAGTATGGTATGGATTGACTACAAAAAAGCATTTGATAGTATCCCACATTCATGGATAAAAGAGTGCTTAAAAACGTATAAGATACACCATACACTGACTGTGATATTAAAGAACCTGAGCAAGAGAGAGTGTATAAATATTTGGGAATTGATGAAGGATCACCAGTAAAACATGAACAAATGTGAATAAAGTTCAGTAAGGAATACTTTGAAGACTTAAATTAATCCTGAAAACAGCATTGACATCTAGGAACAAGATCCAAGTCATAAATCAATTTGCTCTTCCTGTCCTAACTTATAGTTTTGGAGTGACTGACTGGCCCCAAAAAGTGTTGGATAATTTGGATATTAAAACAAGAAGGATACTTCATGCTCACCAAATGATTTATAAAAATCAGTGTATACCAAGAATATACATTCCCCGTTCTGAAGGCGGGAGGGATGGTCCTCCTTGAAATTGATTACATGTATAGATCTGCAATCATGGGACTCCACACATCTACTGACCTCACAAGATCCAAATGTAGTGAAAGTTTTGAAACATGAAGAGAATAAATTTAAGATGACATATGTGCTTAATTTAGCAGAAGCATATCAACGTCAATCAGGAATGGAAATCAAACCCGAAGTAGATAAAAATCAGGCAGCAACTGAATGTGATAAAAAACAAAAGAAAGAATATAAGGTGAAGGACCAGATGAAAAGGCAAGAAATGTGGAAAAAACATAAATATAGTTGCAAGTATAGAAAACTTCTGGAACAGCCTCATGTTGATCAAGAACGAACGCAGGAATGGTTAAGGAGAGGTGAATTCACATCAAGAAATGAAAAGTTAATATTGGCAGCCCAAGATAGTGGGCTACGTACATGCTGATTTACAAAGTACATTGAACATGTGGGAGAAACAGATATATGTAGGTTTTGTAAAACCAAACTGGAAACAGTCACACACCTTGTTGCTGGTTGGGACGCACTAATGGCAGAGGGACTGTATACTGAAAGGCATAATAATGTGGCGAGACTGTTACACAGGAGATTGTGCAAACATTATTGTATCAAATTGGCTGAAAAACACTGGAAACATGAGCCACAAAGAATCGTAGAAAATTATCAAGTTTATATCACATGGGATCACCCAATACCAACAGTTCAAAAGATAGATGCTAGAAAACTGGACATAGTGGTCCAAGAAAAGAAGACAAAAATAGCACTGATCATTGAAATTGCCACACCTAGTGACTACAGTGTCTTAGGTTCATATGTAGGTACTAGGCTATCGGCCCAAGGGCCTACGTAAGCCTAGCCAACAAGGTTCCCTGGCTTATGCGACCCAAGAAAGTTATCTTCCTGTGCCACTGTTGAGCAGAGACACAGAAGTGATTCCTGGGGTGTATTTCCTATTTCCAATCCACTCATCAAGATTTTTCTTGAAGAGTGCTAATGAAGAACTTTGCTTGACATAGATGGGTAGCCTGTTCCAGAGTATGGGAAGTCTCTGGAACAGGAATCTATCCCTCCAGCATGTCCTGTTTATTGTGGTGACAAGGTTTAGGTCCCTAGAGCATGTAGCTCAGAGGGACTGGGATTTCTTTAGGTGTAGCATGTCCAACAGCTCTGGGTTTGACATAGCTTTATATGTTAGGCAGAGATCACCTCGGAGTAGGCGATATGCTAAGGAGTAAAGCTGGAGTTTTTTGAGGCGGTCAGTGTAGGGCATTTGTTTGAGGCCAGTAATCCTCTTTGTGAGGTACTTCTGTGGCCTTTCCAGCTGGTGCAGATGTCTTGTGAGGTACATTCCAAAAGGGGCGTTGTACTCTATAATGGGTCTAATGAGTGTCGAGTAGAGGGGAACAATGACCTCTTTTTTCCTAGATGAGAACCCTTTTATGATGAGGTGTGCCACGTAGAAGGACTTCCGGACTACTGTGGCGATGTGACTATCAAAGGAAAGACTACTGTCCACCTGGGTCCCAAGGTCTCTTATCATGCATTCGGTGTTAAGTAGATTGCTGCCTATGTGGTAGTTCATGGGTACAGTTTTTACCAAAGGGGATAACACTGCACTTTTTGCCATTGAGCTTGAGGCCATGGCTCTGACACCAGGCTTCTGTCTCAGCGAGGCCCTTCTGTAGGATGTCCACATCATTTGGGGACTTGACTATAGCTCCTAGTTTGCAGTTATCTGCGAACTTCATTAGCCAGAGGCCTTCTGTGTTAGCCTGTACTTCAGAGAAGTAGATACCAAACAGGAGAGGTCCCAGGGCGGCACCCTGTGCTACTCCACTTGTCACTGCTTTGAGGTCTGATTTGGAGTCTGCAACTTTTACAGTGTGGGTTCTGTCAGTGAGCCAGTTGGCAACCCATCTTGTGATGTAGGGATTTATACCTAGTTTAGTGAGTTTATCTATAATTCCAGAATGGGGGATTGTGTCGAAAGCCTTGGCGAGGTCAAGATAGGCTGTGTGAACCACCTTACCCTCATCTACGGCTTTGGTGGCTGCCTCAAAGAAGTCGATCAGGTTCAGGAGGCATGATTTGCCTTTCACAAATCCAAACTGGGTGGGATCCAAAGTTTGGAGGTTACCAATGTCTTTGTTTATGAGTTCCATGATGATACGTTCCATGGCGTTGCAGACCAGGCTTGTCAGGCTAATAGGTCTATAGTTCCCAGGATCAGTGGTGGCTCCCCCTTTGTGGAGTGGGATAACTGTTGCTGTGCGCCATTCAGTGGGCACAAAGCCTGATGCAAGGCTATTACTGAACATGGTGCTTAAGTGGGGAGCCAGTTTGTTCTGAAGTTCGTGTAAAATGCAGCCGGGGATGTTGTCCGGTCCCAAGGATGCTGTATTTTTGGCTTTAGACAGTGCAGCTTTTACCTGTGTAGTTGTGATTACAGGACTCTGCATTCTTCCTGTATAGATATGGGCCCTTTATGGGGTGAGAGGGGGGTAAAGATAGCACTGAACCTATCTGTCAGGATGTTGGCAATATCAGTTGGTTCTGTAATTTTCGTGCCTTTGTGCTGTAACTCAGAGCAGATCAGGGCGTTGTCATCGAGATTCTTGACATAACTATAGAATGCTTTGTGGTTGTCCTTGGAATTAGTGACGATTTTGTTTTCATAGCTAGCTTTGGAGGATCTTATAAGGGATCTGAGCTTCTTACTGAGGCTGTCCAGGGAGCTCCTCCACTCATGGGATTTTACTCTCTTTTGCAACAGTTTCTTCCTTCTGTTGTACATTTTGTTTATGGCAGGGGACCACCAGATTGGCTTCCTTTTTTTGGAGGATAGCATCTTGGTTCTGTTTGGGATAGCACGATCCATGCACTCGTGTAAGTGCCTATAGAGTGCATTTGTGTAGGATTCAGCAGTTGTAACTGTATTGTCCATCTGCATGAGTGTCATGATGTTCACCACTTCTGTCTTAAGAAGCATGAAGTTGGCTTTGGAGAAATTTTTTACTGTGGTTTCCTTAACGGGGGGGGGGGATGTGGATATCAAGCGTGATTAGCTTATGGTTGGATCGGACCAATGAGGAGTTGACTTCAGGTGTGGAACACCGGTCACTCATGTTGGTAATGACTAGGTCTAGGATACTGTTACCCCTGGTGGGGGTGTGGATAAGTTGATCCAGGGCAGTGGAGTTTATGAATTCCAGAAAGCATTGAGCTAAGGAGTTGGTACATGAGTAGTTTTCCCAGTTAATGGTGGGGTAGTTGAAGTTGCACATTATTAGGGTGTTTGGTTGAACCCTAATATTTTCCAGTACATCAAGAAAAGAGGAGTGGGAATCCTGGGGCATGGTGGGGGATCTGTAGCAAACTACAATTTGGATTGCAGTTTTGCCCAGGGTTAGTTGCACTTGGATAACCTCGGATGCATTATGCTGAGCAACTAGCCTGGAGGTGTGGATATCCTTAATGAATATACACCTCCGCCTTTGGTGTTTCGGTCCATGTTACATGGCCAAAAAGTGTGGTATGAGTTATATCCTGGTAGTGCAGGGGTGCTCTCTGGAGCCTTGAACCAGGTCTCAGTCACTGCACAGATATCAATGTTCTCCATTTTAAGGAGTGCCTTGAGTGAGTGCATTTTGAGATTTAGACTTCTAGCATTGAGTAGCATTGCCCTCAGTTTTTGCTTGCCTGTTCCTGTTATGGTGGTGAATTTATTTGAACCTTGCCTAAAAAAGGCACTATAGGGGCAGCAAGAGCCTTAGCCAGTATCCAGAATTCCAGGGGCGGCAGGTGCAGGCCATCTGTGGCAAAGCATCGTGGTCTGTCGACCATGTCATCCCAAGCAGACAGATACTGGATCCCTTAGAATGACACCAGAAGCTTAGCCAATTGTTGAAGTCAATAATTTTGTCCTTGTACTGCGGTATCATTCTGGGCGATGGCAGAATGCTACTCAGGGCTAGTGTCATACCTGGTTGGGCTACTAGATCGCAGAGCTCTTCCACATCTCTTTTCATGTAGTCCAGGGAGGTACGTCTCAGGTCATTCACACCAACATGGACAATGACAGAGTCATATTTGTATTTGTTGTGGAGTGACCTGAGTGCATAGATTATGTGGCGGATCCTGGCACCCGACAGGCAGCTGACAGTAACCTTCTCCTTGTTTAGCCTGGTGAGTGGGACATCAGTGTGCCTGACTATAGAGTCGCCTATGACTAGTGTGTTGGGTACGTTGTTTTGCCTTTTGGCTGTGGTTGAGTGGCACACTGAGTCTGTGGGCTATGTTGTCATTTGGGTTGTGTTGGGGGATTGAGGTTGCTTGCATTTCTGCTTTGGAGGTCTCTGTTGCTTAGACAGATTATTATTGAGAGCCTCCGCAAATGTTTGTGTGTTACTATTTGTGGATTTTGGTGGTGTAAATTTAGTGAGACTATGTGATGAGTGTGGTGTGGTGCAAATATGTACCTTCTCCTCATGACAGTCAAGTTCAGTCCTGGTTGGAGAGAGCTTTACTTCCAGTTTGGCTTCATAAGTGCATCTCTCACAGGTTGTAGTGTTGGGTGGTAGGAGGAGAGGGTTGTCTGTGTACATGAGGCAATTTCTACATTGCCTCAAGATGCCCAGATTCATTGAGAGCTGACCCTTGGAACATGTCTGAATAAAAAACTATTTTCCTCTAGATAAGTGAGGAAAGTGAGTACAAGAGCTGTTTTTCTCTAAGCAAGTGAGAAAAGTAAGTACAAAAACTGTTTTCCTCTAGGTAATGAGGAAGATTGAGTGCTAAAGTGATTAGTTGCTTATTTAGTGCTTACAAGTTCTGAACAAGTGCTGAGCATGAATAAGCAAATTTAAGTGCTAAAACTAAGAATCTGTATCTGCACTAGATGAGTTACAGTACAGAAACAAGTGCAAATGCAGGCTTTCAAATCAGAAAGATGGAAGAGATTGGCCAAACGGCCAATAACTACATTTTCTGGGCCAGAGCCACTCCTTATGTGGTAGACAGGTTACCTAGTGCTTACCACTCCCACTGATAAGCTAGAAAGCTTCCCTCCAACACAGAAAGGCTTGGGGGGCTCAGAAGCTTGCATGCAGTCCTGGATACAGTAAATCTGTATCTGGAACACTAGTTATAGGAAAGGTAGGAAACAGGCTTAGTTTTTTTTGTTTTTATTTTACAGAAAAGTAGCAAAAACAGTAGTAAAAACAATTCACATGCAGTACAAGCTAGCACAAGTGAGTATGTAGCAACATTAGACCAAACACAGTTTAAAAAATGCTATTAAATTAAAAAGGACTAAAAGCAAGTGCAGAAAGAGTTTATAAGGTAGAATGTGGTAAAGTGATGGGACTGGGGGAGTGTCCCAGATCAAATCTACACTGGGGCGGGCAACTGCAAAAGCCACCAAATTTAAACTACAAATCAAAAATAAGGAGGGTGGGTGGAACAAAACAGTTTCAACAGAGATCTAAGCAACAACTAACAGTATAAACTTTAAAACCAAAAAAATATACTCAGCTCTGTATATTTGCAGATAGTCTGGAAGGCAGTCTCTCAGAACACAGGTTCCAGCAGTTAAATGCAGGCTGTTACCAACAGGTCAGATTAAGTAATCCTTGAGTTAGATAACACACAAGCTATAAAAACCCATTATACCAACTGATGACATGGCAGAAGATGGGGGGAGGGGTGGGGGTCGGTTTCAACAGACATCTAAGTAACAACTAACAGTACAAACTTTAAAACCAAAAAAATATACTCAGCTCTGTATATTTGCAGATCAGTCTCTCAGAACAGTGAGACAACAGTTTCAACAGAGATCTAAGCAACAATTAAACTCTATAACCAAAAAAATACACTCAGCTCTGTATATTTGCAGATAGTCTGGAAGGCAGTCTCTCAGAACACAGGTTCCAGCAATTAAATGCAGGCTGTTACTAACAGGTCAAATTAAGTGATCCTTGAGTTAGATAACACACAAGCTGTAAAAGCCAGTTATACCAACTGAAGACACGGCAGAAAATGGGGGACAGTTTCAACAGAGATCTAAGCAACAACTAACAGTACAAACTTTAAAACCAAAAAAATATCCTCAGCTCTGTATATTTGCAGATCAGTCTCTCTTAACAGTGAGACAACAGTTTCAACAGAAATCTAAGCAACAATTAACAAACTCTATAACCAAAAAAAATATATACTCAGCTCTGTATATTTGCAGATAGTCTGGAAGGCAGTCTCTCAGAACACAGGTTCCTTGCATACAGAGAGACACAAAGTCATAAAATACCTTGACCTGCAGGCAGATATGAGAGCCATGTGGAAGAAAGATACCCATACAGTTCCAATAGTAGTACGAGCAACTGGTCTTATAAAAAAGAATTTACAATCTTATTTAGATATGTTACCAAATCATGTAATAGTCCTGTTCGATTCTCAGCTAGAGCGTCTTCTGTGTGGAGACATGCGTGAATGGGCGTACCTTCATTGAAGGTTGTGCATCAGGGCTGGCAACTCGGCATGTAAAAATCTACTGCCAATCATTAGCGGACCGGAGTCCCGCTGTGGCAACCCCTAACTGGGAAAAGACGAAAGACACAACAACAACCAATTCATGTAATACCATACGAATTGCAGAGGGAGTCATTACTGGGCACATTGCGGTGCTACAAAGAGCACATTTGGCTAGCATCCAAGAGTGAAACAATACTAATTTCATGAACTTTAATCGTACTTTGACTTAGGAATGGGGTCCATTCTCATCATGGTAGTAGAAGCCCAAAAGACTTGGAGAAATTAAAAAGAAAGATACCGACTTTGATGAGGGGCAAGGGCCCCCAAGATCCCCTCTTGAGGATGTGAAAGTTTGAAAAATTTTGGAACAGCTCAGACAGAAAAGGGGGTGGTCCAATGATGCACCTTCCCAAGAGGTGTCCATACTCCTTGAGGCTTTTGGGACTCACCCATCTAATTCTTGGGTGGTTCCTCCTGCAGAAAAGATGGTAGGCCTAATCTGCAAATGGGCATAGAAGGAACTGGACATAGCCAAGCCTATTCCTTGTAATCCTGATGTGTTTCCTGTATTATTCAAACACTGACCCCACTGGAGCAAGGGCCCTGTCATGGATTCTACTATGGTGGTTGTAGCCATCAAAAAGGAACTGTCCATTCAACAAACATGGAGTCTCCTGCATTGAACAGCCTTTGGAAGCTAGTCTACACTTCAATGACCTTTGCCATTAGGGTGCTAAATTATCTGGCACATGTCACTCATTTTCAGAGAGATTTGACCGAGGAGCTCCCCAAATCTTTATCAGGGTTCCTATATGCCAAGCAGAGAAAATGTGTCGACTTGCAGTAGACTATTCAGTCTTTATCCAACATTTCAATGCATCTGCTTTCCAATGCCACAGAAGGTGCTCCTAGAGTAGCAAGCAGCAGCATCACCATTAAGAGACATGCCTGGATGTGGTTTTGTGATTCTGCAGAAGATTTCAAATTGTCTTTTGTTAACACCCCACATAATGGATCAACACTGTTTGGTCTGAAAGTCAAAGATACCCTTTCCATATGTGAACAACATAGTAAGACCCTGTCTGCCATAGGAATCAAGTTTTCTACCCTGCAGAAGACATTTCACAGGAATCAAAAGGGTGAAATGAAGCTCCATTTCTGCAAGTCACAAGGGTTCTTTCCTGGCACTTCAGGACTTTTGCGGTCATTTTTCAGAGAGGTCCAACCAGTGCTCCAGAACATTTCCCCCAATTTCCCCTCCTGGAGCAATTTGGGGGACACATATCCATGCACATGTTGACCTGGACACACCCATCACCCAAGATGTAAAGGTGCAGAAGATAACCAGAAGCTCTCTCATTCCCTTTCTTTCTCCCAATATGTTCACAAATAAACATCCCAGTGTTCCACTGTTGCAAAGGGAAGCAGCTGGTTCTGAGATAAGGAAGCTTCTAATGAATCAAATCAGACAAGAGTTCTCAACAGACCAGAGAGGATCTGGAATTTACTCAAGATTATTTTTAGTGCCAAAGAAAAATGGAGACTTAAGGCCAGTCTTGGACCCCAGCTGTCTACACAAGTCTGTAAGGCAAACACATTTCAGAATGGTCATGGTACAGTCTGTTCTTCCTTTGCCAAGGAAAAATGACTGGATGTGCTGGAATGACCTGTACTACCACATAAAGATAGACAGATGATCCAGGTTTCTTCACTTCAGACTGTGAGCTAATAATTTCCAATTCAGAGCCTTGACTTTTGTTCTCACCTCAGCCCTCCTCCCAATGTTCACCAAGTGTATAGCAGTGGTTGCTCCTTACCTCTGTCAGCAGGGTTTCCAAGCATTCTATTATCTGGGCAACTGGCTCAACACTGCCTCTCCAAGAGTCTACTTGTTCAGAGCAGGGACTCCTTGCTCCTTCTTTGCTCTAATCTGAGGATCATAATGAATACAGCAAAGTACAAGCTTTTCTTGTTCAGCCCTTGGACTTCTGGGAACTCTCATGAAACTTCAGATTGCCAAGCTCCGTCATACCAGGATTTTAGCTCTTCACAAGGAAGCCTTAGCTGTTCTCTGTTATCAGAAGCCACCAGCAACACTTATCCTATGACTGTTGGGTTCTACAGCAGCAGTCACCCTGGTTTTAGTGGCCAGATACCACATGAGATTTCTTCAGTGGACCTTGTCAGTCCAGTCGTCCATTAGATAGCATCCCATGTCCTTTTTGGTGTTACTAATGGAAATTTACCAACCTCACATCCTGTGTTGGCTGGAGTCACCAGTGATCACAGACTCTTCCCACCTGGGGGTGCATTTCTTGGGAAGGACGGTCCAAGTCACATGGCCACCAGGAGAGGCTTGTCGTCACATCCTCCTAGCACTGCAGGTATTATAGGACCGTTACCCCTAGGGTGTGATATCTATCTAAACAGACATGTCAGTGGTTTGGTACATCAGCAAACAGCCAGGAACCTGATCTTATTGCTAGTGTCAAGACACCATGAGAGTATGGCAATGGGTAATATCTTCCCACTGCTTTCTGACATGAAAATGCACATTCTGGGGAAATCATATGTTCTAATAGGCAGGTTGAGCAGGTCTATCCTTCCTCCTTAGTGGTGCCACAACCCAGTAGTAGCACAGCGCATATTCAGTTTTGGGGGCTAACCTTACTATGACCTCTTTGCATCTCCCCACA
Source organism: Protopterus annectens (assembly GCF_019279795.1). Taxonomy (NCBI): domain Eukaryota; kingdom Metazoa; phylum Chordata; order Ceratodontiformes; family Protopteridae; genus Protopterus; species Protopterus annectens. The sequence continues at coordinate 952,610,050 of NC_056746.1, read as the reverse complement.
ACACCAAATACAGCAAGTATGTTGGTCCCCCTGGAGTGGGAGTCACTGAGGGGCAGTCTGATCCACAGTTGGCCCTCCTAACTCCTTTACACCTTTCCTCCTACCATTCTAATGCTTAAGTTTCTACAGAAAGCATTGGTTAGGATGGTCATAGTCATCCTAATAGTTCACTAATAGCCTGAAAAGGGTGGTTTATTCCTATGGCCTCATCTAGTACACCTTCCCTGGGTGTTGGGCTCAGCTCCAGATCTCCTATCTCACCTGTCGGGGTTGCCTGACCCAGACATTCAATCCCTCAAACTATTCTCCAATTCCAATTATGGTTAGACAGTTCAGGCTTTTTCTTTTTCTTCAGTCATTCACAGTTTGACCTCTTCCGAGAGACCAGGAAGATCTATAAAAGTGAGTGGAAAAGGTTCTCTACCTGGTCCTTCAGCAAACACTTAAATGCCTTATCAGCCCCTCTTCCAACCATTTTGATATTTCTGGCATCTTTCTTTTATGACAAAGCCAGTTTCTCCACTATTAAGTTGCAGCTCAGTGCTGTAGATTTTTTTCTTACTAGAGAGGGTCATATTCCTATGGCATCCCTTGGCTTTATCCAGAGCTTTTCTCAGGATACCTTTCTCCTTTGCCCAAGGAACTGGTAACTCCTTGGAATAATGGTATTCTGTTGCAAAACATGAGGGGTTTGCCTTTTAAACCTATGGCCAACGTTTGATTTGAAATTCTTATTGTGGAAAACTGCTTTTGGTGACCATCACCTCTGCCAGGAGAATTTCTGCACTTCATACTTATCTTCAAAACCTCCTGACTGGATTTTCCCCAAATATTGGTTATCCTTGAGAGGCAATACTTCTTTTCTTCCTCAAGTGGCTTCTGAGTCATCTATCAATCAATCAGTCAGTCAATCAATCAATCAGTCTTCCAGTGTTCTTTCCAAAATTTTCAGTTGAATATGTTCTGCATTTGCTGGATGTGCACAGCCAACTATGGTTCTGTTTACACTGAACAGAGACAATCATATAGTCTGATAAGTTATTTGTCTCTTTCTCTTCTGCAAGATGAGTAAGGGAGTTTCCAAGGTTATACTCTCCTGTTGGCTTTCAGACTGCATATCCCATGTCTTCAAAGAAAAGGGCTTGTCTTTATCCAAACCTCTGAAGGCTCGGTCAATGAGATTTGTAGTGTCTACTACAATCTTCTTTTCCAGGGTCCCTCTTGATAACATATGTTCTGCTGCTTCATGGTCCAGGCTCCATACTCTCATTTCACACTATAAATTTGATATACATCTGAAGTCAAGGGTCTCCTTTTGTTCATCTGTGCTTTGGAATATCCCAAATGTTATGGTAGCTGGGCACTCAGTTCCATTCATTGAGGAATGGATGGATGAAACAACATTAGATATGAAAGTTATGCACTTAACAACAGACATGTTGTCTGCTTCCATCCTTCCCTCCATCCTTTATTTCAGTTATTTGTTCCTGAAGTGACATTGCTGTGTTACCCTCATTTACTTCAGGATTTACTTTAAAACCTACATGTCAGCTGGTTTCTACCTTTCTTGCTTTCTACCCTGCTGCATGGGTGTTTCTGTAATTTTCCAAATACCTTTGAGGAAGTATACCTTTTTTGCCCTGGTACTGGGGACAAACTTGATCTGAAGTAACTTTCTTGTTACAAAGGGATTATGGGTAAGAGGAGGAGCCTGAGCACTACATCTGAAGCTTAAGAGCTTAGTCAGATGTGATTAAGACCCAAAAACCCATCCATTGAGAAAGGACAGAAAAAGATAACACAGATCTATCATTATGGTAAGTAAATAATTGTTGTTTTTGGACCGTTATTAATTGTCAAGGGGAGATTGTGTGTGTCAAAGATTGTGAGAACAAACTGTGTAAAGTATCTCTTTTTTGACATTTTTCCTACAGAGTATGTAGGATTTGTGTGTTAGGGGTGTGATATTGTGCTTCTGGAAAAATCCTTACATAAAATTAATATTCTGAACCTCCTGTTCGTTGTTTAAAGTTTTACTGACTCTTTCATGCTCTGCTCCTGATATTTATTGCTTCCTTCTCAACTGAACCTGTGGAACAGTTACTTGTCTCTGCAGTTCTTCTTTCCTCTGTCTGCAAGAAGAAGAAAGTAGTCAGGGAGTCTTTGGGTGTCAGGCTGTCTCCACTTGTGTCTCAGTCACTGATGGGTGACTCTGCTGTGGTCGTACTTGGTCCATCAGACAACTCATCTTTTTCCCTGATTCCCCTGGTGTAGCACCTACAGCAACTAAGGACTTGGGACATGGACACATCTTCTGCAGCTGTAGATATGACTTCCGCCGGCAAGAGAGACCCACCCTTCATAGGTTCATAGGGGTGTACTAGGCTAATGGCCCTGGAGCCTTTACAAGCCTAGACCATAGAAGTGCCCTGGCATCGTGCCACACGATATTAGTTCCCAGTACCTCTATCAAGTAGAGCCACTGGAGTGATTCCCGGGGTGAACTTTCTATTACCTATCCACTCATCAAAATTTCTCTTGAAGAGGGACAGTGAGGTGCTCTGCTTGACATGTATGGGAAGTCTATTCCAGAGCATGGGCAGTCTCTGGGTGAGGAACCTGTTGCTCCAGCATGTTCTGCTGTTTGTGGTAATGAGGTTGAGGTCTCTAGAGCGTGTGGTACAGAGGGATTGGTATTTCTTTAGATGTAGCATTTCTAACAGAGCTGGGTCAGACATGGCTTTGTAAGTCAAGCAGAGATCACCTCTTAAGTAGCCGATATGAGATGGAGAATAGCTGGAGTCTTTTGAGTCTGTCTGTGTAGGACATGTGTTTAATGCCTAGGATCCTCTTCATGAGATACTTCTGTGGCCTCTCCATCTGTTGCAGGTGTCAAGTGAGGTACATGCCAAATGGAGCATTATACTCAATGATTGGTCTAATGAGGGAAGAGTAGAGAGAGAGAGAGACACACAATGACCTCTTTCTTTCTGGATGCAAAACCCTTGGTAATGAGATATGCCACATAGATGGGCTTTCTGACCACAATGGCAATGTGGTGTTAGAAGGAAAGATTGTCAACCTACATCCCCAGATCTCTTATAATGCCTTCAGTGTTCATTGGGCTCCCATTGATGTGGTAATTAGCGGGAACTGAGTTTTTATTAAAGGGGATGACACATTTTTTGGGGTTAAGCTTAAGGCCATGGTTTTGACACCAGTCACTGGTCTCAGTGAAGCCTTTCTGTAGGATGTCTGCATCACTTGGGGAGTTAATAATGGCTCCCAGCTTGCAGTCAAGTGCAAACTTGGTCGGCCAGAGTCCCTTTGTGTTGACCTGGACATCTGAGAAGTAGATGCCGAACAGGAAGGGACCCAGGGACCGATCCCTGTGGACTCCACTCATGACTGGACGGCAGTCTGACTTGGAGTCCACTACTTTCACACAGTGTGTTCTATCTGTGAGCCAATTTGCAACCCACCTAGTGATATAGGGGTTGATGCCTAGTTTGGTGAGTTTATCAATAATTCCCGAGTGAGGAATGGTATCAAAGGCCTTGGCCAGATCGAGGTAGGCTGTATGCACTACCTTACCTTCATCCACAGACCTGGTGACTGACTCAAAGAAGTCAACCAGGTTGAGCAGGCATGATCTCCCTTTCACAAAGCCAAATTGAGTGGGGTCTAGAGTTTGAAGATTTCCTATATCTTTGTTAATCAGGTCCATGATGATGTGCTCCATAGCTTTACATATCAGACTCATCAGGCTAATGGGGCGATAATTCCCAGAGTCTGTAGTCGCTCCCCCTTTATAGAAAGGGATGAATATAGCAGTGCGCCATTCGCTAGGCATAAAGCCTGAGGTGAGTCTGTGACTGAACAGGGCACACAGATGTGGTGCCAGTTCGCTTTGTAGTTCATGTAGAGCACAGCCAGGGATATTAAGTCCCATGGAAGCTGTATTTTTGGCCTTGGACAATGCAGCTTTAACCTGTACTGCAGTAATGCTGGGTGCCTGGCATTCTTCCAGTATTGTGATTGGTCCTTTGGGAGGGTAAAGTTGGCATTGAACTTGTCGGCCAGTATGTTGACAATATCTTTTGGCACACTATAGGAGGTACCATTGTGCAGTAACTCAGAGCAAATCTGGGTATTGCCGTAGAGATTCTTGATCTAACTATAGAAGGCTTTGTGATTGTTTTAGTGTTGCCTCAATACTGCCTTCAT